>NC_074714.1:44182648-44525148 GCF_947242115.1 Biomphalaria glabrata
TGCCCCCCCCCCCCTTTTTCTTAAAAGCTGGGGACGTGGGGGAGCACTATATGCTCCTGCAAGTTTTTAACAATGTAATGAAAAATGAATTAAAAAAATGAAAAAGCACAATTTTCAGGTTTTATTTTGTTATTTATATTTAGACTTATATTTACATTTGAAATTTATGTAATGAATTTTTACTACAGTTAGTATATATACAAGAAAAAGTTCTTCCTGGACATGGAATTGGAAGGTTTTCCCTTCATTCAGCAAGGGAATCAACCCCTTGTACTAGAAGTAAGAAGAGACAATGCCAAAAAGACATATACTGAAGTGTTTTCTCTCAATCAGGGCACACTATTCATCCTGATAAAAACAAAGTTGAGGGTCAAATTAAGTCTAATTAATAAGGGAGCAGCACTGGGCAATAATATTATGCGATTGACGTTCAAGGTACATATAGTGCACAAATATCTTTAAGATCTTCTTCATGTGTAAAGTTTAAAGACATCTTGTTGCTGACCTTTTTGTTTGGTCACACAAATGTTGTCAGCATAACGAGGTACAAGAGTCTGAGGAATTTCAATCATTCTGGCACAAGAAAGTTGAGAAGAACCATATAATCAGAAACATTTTGAAATAATTAAATAGATATCCAGGTCTAGGGTCTACAATTTTAACAATGGACTCGATCTAGTTATCTAGATCTTCTAGGCACATTTCTTATTCCTTATGCCAGAACAAATTTGTACAAGTGCTCATTCTTCTATAGTGCCATTAGAAAATGGAATGGATTGCCTGAATCAGTCAGGAAAACCAACGACCTAGCAGAGTTTAAGTCAATTATTAACATGCATGACTAGATTGACACATAAAATGCGTCAGACTAAATTATAATTATTTAACTTAAATGTCTTAAATTTAACTTAAATCTATATTATATATTTAGACGAGACCTGGTGACTAATTTTAGGACCTTGTGTGTGATGGAATTCACTGAGCAATATACATTTGATCATGATGATTTTTAAGACAGTTATGTTATGACAGTTTAAGAATGTTCCTTTGTAACTTTGTTAGATCTAGATCTATGTATAAGTATGTACAACTAGACTAGATCTAGCATCTACCAATCTAGTGACTATAAACTAGACTCCTGGCTGGCTAATTTACTCTAATCTAGATCAGTCTAGATTCTAAATCTTGACTATAAAGTATAAATAAAATACTATTAATATAAATTCTAGATAGTATAGACTTATAGACTATAGTCTATAGCTATTTAAGCTATTATTATAATTTATAGTAATAGACAATAGGGATAGTAGCCTTTATTCTATATAAACTATATTGAATTAATATTCTATATTACTATGATAACTATGAGTAGTATGAGTAGTATGATTTAGATAGAACCTATCTAGTCTCTAGACTCAACTAAAAAAACTAATGATGACTACTTGTTTTCTAACAATTATTTTTGGCATTGCGAATGCCTAGACCTATAGATCTATATAAAATATAGGTTTTAGATCTAGATAGATCTACATGACACGGGTTAGGGTAAACTATCGTACGATTGTGAGCTCGACAGCTAACTAGAATGTAAACACAAAATGACCCGAGAGTGGCTGCCCCTGGTTGTTGCTTACTATAAAAGCAGGTTTTGAAACTATCGAACCCATTTTATTATAGTCCAATAAAATCGTTAACGGCCCCCGTGTTTCTCAATAGATCGACTGTGCAGTAGCTAGACTGCAGTTCGATAGTAGAACTTGTGTAGAACGTACGATGATACATTCTTTAAAGACACACTTGTTTGTAATTACGCTCTGTTATTACAGTTCACGTTTTACTGAAATTACTGACATAAATATCAAAAGGTAAAATAGGTAATTACTTTGAAATAACAATGCGAAGAATTTCACAGAGAAAAGTGGTTTGTGGATATGGCAACGCTCGGACTAATTCAAGAGTTTGACATTCGTTAAATCGTGCAATCATGACAGCACATGGATTTCTTATCTTTGTCCTCAGTCTGTGTGTCGCCGAGACTAAACTTGTGGGCCGTTATACCAGGAGCGAGACTTCGGCTTCTACTGAGCGTCTCGATTGCAAGAATAAGTTCGACTGTTCCATGACGGTAATAAAAACAATATTCAACTATAATACACCACTCGAAGATTTTATTTTATGTCATGTATAGAGCAATATGCATAGCCTAATGTAGCATTGGCTACATGCTATAGGTTAAGCATAATAAATTTTACAAAACAGACAAGAACATATAACTAAAAAGGCTATTTAAAGTTGATTTGAGTAATTTTGGAATATGCGTCAACTAGAAAAAAAAAAAGCTAGATCAGAAGCAAACTAGAGCCGTGACATTTATTACAAACGAAAACGAATATTCACACAGAGTAACACCATAAGTAAAATCAAACAAAAATAAATAAATTCGAAACACTTCGGGTCAGAATAAAGAGTACACTGCACTATTAACCTAGACTTGTGAACTATAACATACAAATACAAAAACACACACACAAAAAAACAACAACAACAAAAAACAACAATAAAAAAAAACGAATAATTACTCAGAAATACACAAAGGCACATTTATTATTATATCTACAAGAACTAGATCTAATTTGTGCAAGTGCTACTTAAATTTTTCGCTAATGACATTATATCATGGAACAGATTGACTGAATCAGTCAGGAAAACCAATGAGTTTAGCAGAGTTTAAGTCTAATTAACATGGTCGACTAGATTAACACATGGGTACACGCCGGGAGTAATTATCTTCTTTAATGAAAGAACGTCTGTTATAAGATAAGCGCTAAATTAGGCCTACAAGAAGATAGATGCGCATTCTATCAGAAGCTTACGGTGTTAGTGTGAAAAAATGCTCTTATTTTATCATAAACAATAATACAACTCTAGGTCCAAGATCTATATTTTAGATTTTTTAAAGTTTCCAAACATTCCTAGTCCAAACCTCCTCCAAGACGGCAGGGGATGAATACTGGCAGGGTTCGAAAGGCATACTTCACGACCAGGCATATAGATCTCTTCTCCATTGTAGGTCTGTTATGAATTCCAATTTTATTTCCAACATTGGTAGATCTATATTAAGAATAAAATTATCTTTATGATCTAGGTCTCTCTCTTCAGTTTTCTATATCTGCGTTTCATTATCTATGGGATTAATATCTAGGTAGTTTACCTAATAAAATTTGTCTGAAATATTTATGTCTCAGATATCTATATTATCGATATCTCTAGCTATAGGCTATTTCTATATATCTGTAGTATCTATAGTCTACCCGCTCCGCCACCATATCAATTGGATCTGACTTTAAAAAATACGTAAAAATAATTTATATCCCTTTCCTCTTTAGGCCCTAACCTGGTATAGATATATTACCAATGTCTCTAATAGATCTAGGCTGCCTTTGGAATGTTTTTAATTTGTCATATCCCTAATACTTATGCCAGAATATTGGATCTACTTGCCCAAATTGCCAAAAAAAAAAAATAATAATAATAAATGTGCAGCCTATTAAAATATTTTATTCATTAACAGTAATAAACACACACACACGTGCACACACACACGCACATTATAGCTCTTATTTCAACAACATACAGAGTTAGATTTATCCAAATGTTTTCAAATTTCTCTTCTCCCCCCCCCCTCTTTCCCTGTCTCTGTCTCTCTTTCTTTTCCAAGCCACCCAATTATTAAAGAGATACACTGACATGTATGGTTGGAGCATCGACTGTTTGAAACCTTTTTGCAATCATTGACATTTCTTATCAATACAAAGAAACAATCAGGAACCGAAAGTTCCGTCAGAAATATTCACAAGGGACTATGACTGAAACACTCTGGTCGAAATGATACTTGTGTAACATGTCTTTTTAGTTTTTTTTAAAGCTTATATTTTAATTTTAATGAAAAAGAAAACTAATTGACAAACAAAAAAAACAACAACAACAATAAAATAAAAACACATGACAAGAACTAACAAACAATCGCAATGTAAACATTGTTATAGATTATACCATATATGATTATACTAATGATCATTTAGTCTTGAAAATTTCATATCCATTTTACAACATTATTTTTTATGTCAAAGGTGCTGTGTCTCCTAAAAGTGATTGTTTAGTGACATTTTAGTTTCTTTCATTGTCTTAGAGACAAATAAAATCATCCATCACTAAGCTAGTAAGCGTACTAACCTAGGGCCTACTTCCGATGAAAAGATCAATGACAGAAACACGCTAATTAATTGATTATTACACATTTAGCTTATTTGTAAGACTGTAATGTAATTTTATATATCGACTCTTCTTTTCCCACAGGTAAACAACATTTCATATGAATGTAATATTGGTGCCGAAGAAAGTAAGTTTAATTATCTGAAGGGTATATCGGTTGTAGATATAACACGAGTAAAATATTTAAAATGATTGTTTAAAAAAACATAGACTATTACTTGTTTTTGTTTAACGCAACTTTCATGCTTATAACATGCTCAGTGCGTTATGGTCCAATATTTTTTTGAGGGGGTTTAGGGGGAGGTATAGGAGAGGTCTTCGTTCTATCTATTTAGAAAAAAAAATTAAAAAAATGCTTTTTGAGTTGAATTCAAACTCTAGCCTCCATGATGAACGGCCAACTTGTTAGCCATGGATTTATTTAATTTTTTAAATAGTGTTTTATAGTCTATTGTTAGTTTAACTACTGCAGTTAGCGGCAATTTAGTCGTATGTTTTATATCGGAGTTTCCGTCTCCTAGACTGGCTCAACTCTGGCTGTCGACCAAAGCTATAGAGTCCAGTCTGACCATTAGCTACGGGAAATACTGCATTCTTCATTAATCTTCGGACTCGAAGACAAGCCTTATTATTAGTTTAACAATTTTTAGCGAATAACCAACTTCTTTACACATTGTTTATTAATTTATTTACTCCCTGTCTCTATAGAAACCAAAATTATTTAATTGGCTAATATTTTTTGGATTGAATAATGTGTTGTTATTAACAATGAATAGTTGTGGTCAGTTTCAACTTGATCCGTGAATGGAAAGTTACCCTTTCAGACCTTGCGATCTATAGAGCGGAGAATGTGAAGGTCATCTGTTTCTTTGGCCAACGGCTGTCGAGCAGGGTGCCCTGTATGCAGCACAACGACCATCCGCCTTTACGTTACCCAACAAATGTTTGGTACCTATTAGAGTCGGGTGGACGCCCTAAAAATTGAAATTTGAAATCCCAGTCTTCACCGAGATTTGAACCCAGGACGCCAGGTTCGGAACCATTCAACCACCGCGCCCCCAAATGATAAACTAATTGGTTACATTTGTTGGTTGATTAATATGTTGTCATCGGCAGTGAATAATTTTGCAAATTTTCAACTTGATCTCAGAATTGGAAATGGGAGAAAATTAAGTGTAATTTTTTTGTGAGGCTGAGTGAGTAATAGATCCACCCACTTTCTTTAAGATGGCAAGCCCCGACAAGCCGTATTGTATGCGCTTCGGACTGTCAGTATTTTAAAGATTCCAAGTTCTAACCTACCCGCTTCATTCCTATGCTGTCATGCATTAGGTCTGGGTTACGAAGTAACTCCAGCTGTATGTAACGAATGATGGCTGTCTTGTAGAGTGTTCTGTGCTTCCAAAAGAAGGGCACAGTCCAAGGTCGCTAGACCTAAAAACACGTCCTGTCCGAAGCAATGATGAAGGGAGTCTTTTTTCCGTTATTCGGATTAGTCCCAATTTCTATGCGTCAAATTATAATAATAATAATAATAATAATATGGCTTGTCTTTGAGTGCGAAGATTAATGATGAGTGCAGTATTTCCCGTTGGTACGCAGCCCCAGCTGTGACCAACATATTTTGCCACATCAGAGCAAGCGCAATCATTGTCCGACGGTGGTCGATTAAAATTTTCTTTTCGCCGTCTGCGTCTGTCATCGGCAGTGGATTTCCTTTTGGTTGACTTAACTGAGGTGCCCCACGGAAACGCTTAATAGACCAGCTTGCCTTAGCTGACATAGAAGAGAGCACCTGGTTGCATCCGGATTCAGAACGAGACAGCTGGAGATCACTTATCAAGGCGTCCAACTATAGATTCATTACAATAGCTATAAAACCATCTGGAGAGAATTTTAAACTTAAAGTATTCTATAGGAGGGAGGTTTAAACTCAAAATCCCCTCTTGGCTTCGCTCATAGAATTTTGAGTGTACCATTTGATTTTTTATTTTATATTGAAGAGGTATTTTTTTAGCTTTAAACCCCTCTGGAGGGGCGGGGGTTAAACTCCCCCCCCCCCCCCACCTTGGTTACGCTCATAGAATTTTGAGTGTGTAATTTGCTTTAATTGGCTCAACATTTTTCGGCATGCTTGATACTTATTTTCCCCTTTCATCAAGCTTCTTTCTATCTTGCTATTTGGACGGAAGTTTTAGTTAGTCTCGTAGTACAGGGACTGTCAGAGACCACAGCATTAATAATAATAATCTTTATCATCCATAAGGAAATTTGTCTTACAGTTTGTGCACTACACCAAAAAAAAAAAACAACAACAACAAATAACTCTTGAAAACAAAATGTTTCACTCAAATATTAATTGTGAAATGTTTTCTATGATAGTGAAACTGCATTACTGTTTTAATTGCCAGGGGAACTAAAGAGTTTTTGTGTCTGTTTTTGTAATCGGTGTCAGGTATCTTCCAAAGTCATGTAGGGGGCCTAGAAAATGAGTTTTGAAGCATAAAATAAGTAAATGTTCTATCCTCCAAACTGAGTTTATTACCTGGAAGTAACGCAACTTCATTCTCAGGATAACTAGCTGAATTAATGTAAAGTTCAGATTAAAAAAAAAAATTATACCTATAGCCAATTTCTTTTGTTCAGTTTCATTTTGACAAATAATTTACAGCATATTGATATGTGACCTACCATCATTCCTTTTCTCTACTTTTAGAATATGATTATATATATATGTATTGTATATACAGACTAACTGCGGGCATGTTGCAACTTGTACTTTGCAACACAATAGAATGTCTCAATTCAATGACTTGGTAGGTCAAAGGTCGTTCAGACATTTTGGACAAAATCATTAGACTGAAACAAACCTTTGTCACTCTAAGTAAAGTCTAGCGCCTAGGTTCTAATTAGAGAAACACCGGGTAGTCGTTACCGTGCGTTTATGTAATTGCTAAAATATTATGGCTGATCTCTTTCCTTAACACCGCTGATTTATGTTGTAGATTTAATATCCAGTGTCAACCATGACTGTTGAACCGTGATAAGACGGAAGATTTCGATATGCGCAACAGGTCGAAATTGTGGGATGTATTGGAGCTAAATCGATTGTAAATCGATTATTGATCTGGAAAAAGATAAGCGTGTACAGCCAGAAGTTAAGGATTGTGTTGGTGTCACAGTGACATTGACGCAACTGATTTTGTTTTGTACAAGAAATAAACTGAACATTTTAATAAGCTTCTAAAAAATATGACACGGTTTGGGTGCGTGCGTTTATCTATAAGAGCTTTATATGAACACCGCTTCTCTGTATGCGTCCCCCCTCTCTCTCACTCTTTCATTACCTCTGTCTCTGTCTCTCTCTGTCTCTGTCTCTCTCCCTCTCTCTCTGTCTTTCTCCTTTCCCCCCCCCCCTCTCTGCCTCTCTCTCCCTCCCTCGCTCTCTCTCTCTCTTTCTCTCTCTCTCTCTGTGAAGAATGTGATCAATCAGTCAATGAATGACTACCTGGTCGTTCGCTATGCGCTATGGACTGTCCTGCCCATGGTCCCGGGTTCCAACCTTGCCATCCTTAGTGAGCCACGATATTAATAATCTTCATTTGTGATGGAACATTCAAAACATGTCAAACAAAACAGACCAATGTGGAAATTGGGACGGGTAGGGGAGTAGCAGGTGGAATGTATACAACAAATGTAATTAAAAAAAATATTGCATTGTGATGCCAATGATGGTATTATATGACCGTACTGCATCATCTGATCTGAGCTGTTCTCTGTTTAGCCTATATTAGAATTTTTATATTAACCTGTGTTGTTACACGCCTACTAACTATACGTTAAATCTGTGAAGCCAGACATATGTAAGAAATTCAAGATTTAGGCTACATACAATAAAAATATCTTAAAGAATATTGAAATATTGAGCATACAGTGGTACCTTGGTTCTCGACCACATTTTGTTCTAGAATTTTTGGTTAAGAACTGATTGGTCGGAACACCGAAATTATTTTCCCCATATGTTGGCCTAAATATGTAACGAGATCTCATGTCTTCTTACGGACCTGATACCTGTGGCTATGTACATGCTATAACTAAAAACATGCCATATTGCCAAGTGAGGCGCAAAGATTCGTTTCAGTCCAGTGATTTTGTCCAAAAAGACTGAACGATCTTTGACCTACCAAGTCAATGAATTGAAACATTCTATTGTGTCTCAAAGTGACTCAGAGTAATAAAGTATAATTATTAACGGAGACTTGATCATGTATTTCTGATTGTACATGTGCCTACAGGTGGCAACATGTTGTCAGTTTCTCTATTTAGATGTAAATATTAATGATATTTTTAAAAGTAGAAGTAAAGAATAATCGTAGACAACGCATTCATGTGATGTAGACAATTAGCCAAATAAAGAGAAACCGAAAAACATGCCGCAATGCACGCCATCTTCAAGTTAGGGATTAGTTCCTTTTTACAAAGCTTATATCAACTCTGTCTGTCTGTCTGTCTGGTAAAAAGTTTGTACACGTTATTCCCCCCCCCCCTCCCATAATCAATTTTGAATTAAGCTGAAATTTTGCACAATCATGTTTTACCGACAACACAAGAATCAATTAAAAAAAAACAACAGTTAATCATTTAACTATTGATAATTAATTATTTTGTTTGGTGTCTTGAACAAGGGAAAGAAATCGTACTTGACAGATGTGGTGGTATAAGTTGAATTAGTCCCCATGAAGACTCTTGAGCCCTGAGTGAATATTTTACTTATGCATTTAAAAAAAATCGATCGTGTACATGCTCCAAAATACCCTCTTCTTCCCTTTCCCTTTCACAACTGGTCCAGATAAGTGAATTGGATCATAGCACATTGATAAACAAAAACAATTGTTAAAAATATTTCTAATCGTACAGATTTATGTCTTCATTGATTGCGCATACAGTTACAAGAATAGTCCAAACTAATCGATACAATTACATTTAATATAAGCTTTGCTTGTATTGTTTAATAGTATTGTTTTAAAAGGTTGTTCTTGTTCACTTCAATATTTAACGTCTTTCTCTTCTTCTCTTTACTGATGATTTTCTTTGGACACGCCTTTGAAAGATTCAAGTCGATATAGCAACGCGAAAACAAAGATCAAAGATAAGCACAACGCCCATGGTTCGAGTCTTCCATCAACTGCGGGCTGAATCAAGTTGACACCGATTTATCTGCATTCACTCTCGACCGATATTAGCCAACTTTCCCCAGATGCTTGAGTTTGAAAATCTGTTCGGATTTAGAGATATTTTGTACTCACAATTTTTGACTGAATATCAGTGTATTTCGAACACATAGAAAGAAACCACTGTACAATTTTTAATTGTCTTTTTTCTGCTTAATATTTTAATAACTCATGTTTCTTCTTTTTCCCAGAATGCGTGACCTTCAACTGGAAAAACGTGGATCACGATGCTATTTCTACAGAAAGTATCCATCATTATCCATATTTGTCAACTGTATCCATTGAGCTGAAGCTATACACATTTCAGGAGACGAGATTCGAAATCAATGTTTTGAAGTTTGCTTTCCAACTGCCTCAATTGAGTAAATATATTTTGTGTCCCTACTGTTACGTCACACTGTCGTCAAAATAAAAAATTTGAATCATTTATTTTGACCACTTTTCATTCTCCTATCAAGATGAAATTCCGCAGTTTCGCACATAAACTAATTCTCTTTGACATCAGATTTTGTTACGATTTTAGAAAGATCACTTCGTTAATTATTGAACAAATAAAAAAAATATCTATACAGAAAACAAAAACTACCAAGAGAGATACCACCATTAGCTTTGTAAATAAAATGTTTGTTTAGTAAGCTGTTTTACATTTTTTAGAATCGGATGTTCCTTCCGAGTTGATGATAATTTGTTTCCTAGTTCAAACCTCCCACTGGACGATGGGCAACCCTATACTCCCATTTCATGCGAAAGTTCTTTTTTCGAAATCTTCCTTTCTCGATTATTTTTATATTCATATAACATCAAACCACTGTCCTGATGTTTCCTTTTCTTTACACTAAGATAGCCCAAACAAAACTTAGTTCTCCTATCCAGAGCTGTAGTGGGTTCACACACAAGCCTGGGAGTGAGGGAGCGGTCATGGCTCTGCTAAGCTCTAAATGAGAAAGTTACCTAAAGACAACAAATGTTTCTTATTTCCTGCTGGCATTCCTCACGTATGGCTTTTGAAAACTTTACCTGCTGATAACATTAAACGATAACTATTATGCTAGTTTTTAACTGACAAATAGGCGTTTATAAGGACGTCATTCTGGGTAGCAACAAAAGTCAACAAGGGCCATTACTCCTAGGTAGCATAACCTATAGATATAACACATACTTTCAAACCTTGATATACAGCTCATTAACTCTTTCTCTCTTGTATGTATTACCGTTAATTTGACCTCATTAAATTAAATTAATGTTTGATTTTATAAACTTTAATTTGTGTTTTACAAAAAGAGCATGCATTCCCCTTTAATTCTAGACCAAATAAAACACTTTTTGATAACAAACAAAAACGTTATTCAAGCTTAATCATAACAGTGTAAGAAAATACTAATGAGCGAAATGAAGAATTCCGTTGAAACGTGAAAAATATCTACGGAGAGAAAGAGTTAAATTTTTATAATTTTTAAAGAGACACATTGGTGTATCCGGTGTGCGAAATAAATGAGTATTGATAAGCTATGCTTTTTTTTAAATGAACTTTTTAGCACCGATGAATCAAATTGTCAAAATTCAATAGTTTTTTTTTAATTTAGTTGGCAACATTTAAAGTTCATTTTAGCATCCTTGACATTGAAAAGTTCATCGTGAAAAACATCAATGAGAAATTTGCTTTTATTGCTGTGAATAGAATCCCGGAGCCACCTACAAACGTTTAACTCAAAAGAGTCAATTTTAATTATAAGCTTCTCTCCAATTTTCGCCAGGTTTTGGTCAAGGGGGTGTGGCACAGGCAGTGATGGCGGTCCTGCACAACACCGGCTCGTCTGCTGTGGTCTACACCAAACCAACATGCCGAATATTTGACTTCAGCAGCTCCACGCTGCTGTCATCTGACGTGGTAGAACAACAGGTAACACACCTCACTTATATTAGGTCTTATTTTTCGTGATGTTATTTTTAGAGCTCTGAGAGAGTTTTGAGAATTCTCTCAAATATTGTATACCCATATCTAGCTTAATCACTAATCTTCTCAACAGACCAGGCCGCGGTAGCTGAGTGAAAAAACGCTTGGCTTTCTAACCGAGGTAAATTATTGAACTGAGGGTTTTGAATTTCGAGATTCTTATGATCCCCTTTGGTCCACCTCAACTGTAAACTGACATTGGTTGTAGAAAGTAGAATTAGATATGGTCAGGGTATCGAAGATAATACCTGAGTGGTCAGTGGTCATAACCCTTTCACTGATATTATTTCATTATTAACAAATAGTATAGAGTGTATTTTATCAAGACACATGGAAGAGTCGAACGGGCAATATTCTAAATCTAAGCTCAATATTCTGCTACACCTCTGTCGTTCCTCTAGTTATCTTGCTAGTTGTGATGCAATCACTCTTAGGCTTTGCCTTATCTCAGTTTGCTTTGAACAGTCCCTAGTAACGTCAAATAAATAGTATACATCCAACTGCCGTTGTTTTACTTGAAGCGGATTTTAACATATTAAGGAACACTTCCCGGAAACAGACAAAACGTGCTTCTACCCTGCTATAATATTTTCCAGGTGAATGGTTTAAAAAAAATGGGTTGCTCTGAAATGACTTTTTAAGTCCGGAAGTCAGTTGCACCCCTCCCCCACTTGGCTTTCCCATTCCGCCTGACTAAACTTTGGTTCTTTTGGAATCAATACCTTTCAGTCTTTCTTTGCTTTGACAGTACATGTAAATAGCTTATTACCTCCCCTGATATTAAAAGAAACTTCTCTCAATCTTTAAATACAGTGAATGTTGAAGATCATATGTATGTGTGTGTGTGTGTGTGTATGTGTGTGTGTGTGTCTACTTCAGAAATACCATTGATCTAGAATCAATATTGGGATTACAGATTACCTTATGCCAGAGGCGGAATTTCATGGCGGCTTTTAGCTTTAGGTTCAGCTAAAACACAACAAGCACGCAATGTCGACCCCAGTCCTTGTTCAGCTCATGGACCTATAGCATTTAAATAACATCCGACATCTTGACTGAATAACTTTTGACATTTTTTTTTTGCTCTCAAATATGTGTGTGCCTTAATGCTTATCTTATATAATATAGACGTTACTTCAAAAAAAAGAAGATGATTACGTCCTACGCGTCATGCATTCAGTCATGCATATTAACCAATGACTTAAATTCTGCCAAGTCACTGGTTTTCCTGGCTAGCTCAGGCAACCCATTCCATGCTCTAATAGCACTAGGGAATAAGGAATATTTGTACAAATTTGTCCTAGCATATGGGATGAGGAATGTGCCTTTATCTTTGTGTCTTTCAGAGTATTTTATTAAATTTTGTTTTTGTATTTGAAGATTATGGTTCAGTGTTTTATTTATAATTGCTACTTTACTTTTGAGTCTTCTGCCCTGAAGGCATTCTAAATTTAGTGATTTTACTAAAGGTGTTACTCTAGTCAAATGTGAATATTCGTTTGTTATGAATCTCACTGCTCTATTTTGTTTCTGTTCCAGTTTCTTAATGTTTTCTTGAGTTGAGGGGTCCCAAACAGAGGATGCATATTCTATTATTGCTTGCTGTTATGTCTTGTGTTTTCGTTGTTGAGGTATTACAGCTAAATAAAAAAAAACAACACAAAAAAAACAACAACAACAAAGCTTATCTAAGAAGAAGAACTCCACACATTCACATACATATATCTCAATACTATAAGAATTATTTCACTTTTTGAATTTAAAAAAATTAACTACAGCTATTTAATCAAATAATTGGTTAATTTAAAAAGATACATGTTTTGTTTGGAACAATAAATAATATTGCAAACTTTGGACTTGATACGAAAATGGGAAGTGGGTGAAAAGACGTGTTCACACTTTGAACCAGACAGAAAGAGTAAAGTTTGTAACAAGATCTTTTCTGAGTAAGACTGGGGTGAACAGGTCAAGTCTCTGTCTTCTGTTCGTAGCCAGATGCTAGCTAATTCCATGTTCCTATTATAGACCTATTCTAAATACATTACATTTTGTGTCACGTTCGATGTCCGTTTTAATTTGGTGCGTCAAATAGCATAATATATGTTTGCATGTAAAGAATAAGCTTTAATAAAGACCAAAGGTATGACTAAGTGTGCGTTCTTGTGATATTAAAGATAAAGATTTAAGAACTTACATACATATATGAAGCAGTCATTGCAAGTCTTTGCGTTTCTAGACTTTGATATTTGAATGGAAAACACAGTGCAGTTGAAAAGTTTGGCTACTTAAGTTTCATACACCACCATATCAAGGTATTGATCAACACCACACCTATGCATAGTTTAACGCCATACCTATGTATTGTTCACCACCATACCTATGTATTGTTCACCACCTTACCTATGTATTGTTGACCATCTTACCATCTTACCATTGTTGACCACCATACCTATGTATTGTTGAACGCCATACCAATATATTGACAGATTTTATATATAAAAAAAGTCAACTTCCCCTTTCAGTCCATGTTGTCCACCGGGCAGATGTTAACGGTCATCTGTTTCTTCGGACAACGGTTAACGAGTAGATATTCATGTGGCCATAACCACTATCAATCGCCTTTACTTTCCCCCAACTAAAGTCAGGTACCCATTAGAGCTGGGTGGGCGCCCTAAAAATTCCACTCTTCACCAAGATTCCAACCTACGGTCCTGGGCCAAGCTCTTAACCACTCAACCACCAGGTGTTATCGACTGCAATAAATATAGCAGAGATCATGTCTGGTCACGAGTTTTGAACTTCTCTTGAATGGGCAATTCTTAACATTTATAGCTTTTTGTCCTATGACTTCATGTAGAGTGTAATTATCTCGTACAGTTCGGAGAGAAACACATAAAATAATAAAGTTATAGAAGATTGTTATGTTGAGGTGTTAGGACGTTACGTTCAATGCACTCCTACAAAAAAACAGGCTTCAGTTCTTGTACAAATGTCAACGCTGTCAAACTAAAAGAACAGAGAATCATTCACTTGTATCGCCAGTATGTGAACCGCGATCGACCCGAGAATACCAGCACGTCAATAGCATTGTGACAACATTGAGGGGGAGATAAGAGTGTGCTATTTTTAGCTTTACTTCGAAGCGCATTTAAATGTACGCAGTAATATAAGAAAGTATTACGAAAATGAAAGACACAGGTCTATTTTATGTCACTTGGGTTATTTGTTTGTCCGTTGTTCAGGGCTTTTGATTTCAACAAAACATTCATAAAATATTTTTTAAAATACAAAAAACAAAAGCTAATATAGTAGACCACCCTTAAGTTGCTATTCTCAATATTGCAAGTTTCATCTCCCCTTTTTCTAAAAAACAAAAAAAGACAAAAAAAAACAACAAATTAATTAACTAGATTGACTAATTAACTTTTTTTTTTAACAAATTGATTCATGAGTTGTCAAATTGTCATCGACAGTGGATAATTGTGCAAAATTTCAATTTGATCCGAGAATGGCAAGGGGAAGAATAAGAAGTGTAAAAGAATCCACCGAGACAGACAGACTGAGTTAATGAAAAGTTTTACAAAAATATTCTGGAATAATTTTTTAAAAAGAGATCTTTTTACATTTCTTAAAGGGTCAAATATAATGCGTTTCTAACATTTTTGTTTTGATGGAGACTTGACTTATTCCTGTGGACCTCCAGCGGAGCAAAGGGCCGCAACCACACATCTCCACCGGTTCTGAGCAGGTTTCTTTGCTTTCTCCCATGTCATTGCGAGGGTGGAGAGCTATTTATAGTCTGGACTTTATTCAGAAAAATAGTTAATACAAAAATATTATAATTAGATATCTCCAAACCCAAGGGAAGAAATACGAGTTGTAACTCTTCAGTTCAGTATTCCTCTTGTTTGTACATTTCATTCACACTTATAGATCTATAACAGTGGTTCCCAAACTTTTTAGTCTCGTAGATCCTTTGTCATGATTTCTGATTTTCGGTAGACCCCTTGCTTAACTTATATTGCATTTTTAAACTAATTTCAAACTGTAGTGAGTCGAAGAGGGAAAAAATTAATTTAAAGCTACGTTATAAGCTAAACAGATACACAGATCTATCTTTTTATTGATAAAAATCAAATTTAAACCAATGGAAATAATTAATATGTATTGCTGGAACACACTGGAAATGTTTTTTTTTCTTTTGCGTGTTCATCGTCTCTTACTACGGATCTTATGTTTCATATAGGAATGTGTTGTTCTATGAAGTAGTCCCTCAAACATTAAATATTAGTTAATTTGCCTTAAGTATAGAATCAACATTTTGTAAAATTAATACCACCTCAACATCCCTAATAATAGGCAGCATTTACAGACCACCAAATTCTAGTTTAGAATACATGCAGGAACTATGTAATCAGATTACGACACTTAAAGAGACAAATAAAAATGCAGTTTTTTGGATTATGGGTGATTTCAACCTACCTGATATAAATTGGAAAACACTAACCATAGATAAACACCAAAACCTTAAGGACATAAATGAGCTTTTCATAGAAACTTTACACAACCTAAGTTTAGATCAAATCATTAAAAAGCCAACTAGATTAAACAACACATTAGATCTCTTCTTAACCAACAGACCTGGATTAGTAGTTGATTATGATATTATCCCTGGTCTATCAGACCATGAGCTCATAAAAATACACAGTCAGATAAAAGCAGTAGCCAATACAAAACCCAAAAGAAAAATCTTACTCTGGAATAAATGTAACCTAACACAACTACACCAAGCTGCATTAAACTTTCAACAAACATTCTTATTAGAAAAAGACATTAACCAACCAGTCGATGACCTCTGGAATTTCATTAAAAACCATCTTAAAAGCATTATAGAAAATCAAATACCAACTAAATACAAATCAAACAAAATAAATAAATGCTGGTTTAATAATAGACTAAAGAAGCTTTGTAAACAGAAGGAAAACCTATATAGAAAATTTAAAGAAACTAATGCAGAAAGAGTTTACAAAAAGTATATAAAAATTAAACACTTAACCCAAAAAGTAAGCAGACAGCTGCAGAGTGAATACATAAACAATGTAATATCTAAAGACAACAACAAAAACCTATGGTCATACATTAAGTCTAAGAAAATGGAAACAACAGGCGTAGCGCCATTAAAAGATGAACATAACATAATACATAATGATAATGAAACTAAAGCAAACATTCTAAACAAATACTTTGCATCAGCATTCTCAGCCCCAGGAGACAAAGACATATTACTGAATTTGAACCAAGTAGACAACATAGAAGATATAGTAGTACAAGAAAATGGAATTCAAAAACTATTAGCCAACACCAAACCAAATAAAGCTTCTGGACCTGATGGTATTCCAGCTAGATTACTCAAAGAACTAAGTAATGAGCTAGCCACAGTGTTCAAAATACTCTTTCAGGCTTCGCTTAACCAGGGCAGAGTACCAAAGGACTGGAAAGAAGCTAATGTCACCCCCCTAT
Organism: Biomphalaria glabrata; assembly: GCF_947242115.1. Taxonomy (NCBI): domain Eukaryota; kingdom Metazoa; phylum Mollusca; class Gastropoda; family Planorbidae; genus Biomphalaria; species Biomphalaria glabrata. The sequence goes on from NC_074714.1 coordinate 44,199,626, forward strand.
TTAAAAAAGGAGAAAAATCTGACCCAGGAAACTACAGACCAGTATCACTTACCAGCATCACATGTAAAATCCTAGAACACATAATATGTAGCAACATCATAAACCACTTAGACAAACATAATGTCCTCACACCATACCAACATGGCTTTAGGAAATATAGATCATGTGAAACACAACTAATAGGACTAATTGATGATTTTTCAAAAGGTTTAGATAATAGTGAACAAATAGATGCTATCTTACTAGATTTTTCTAAGGCTTTTGACAAAGTTCACCACCATAGTTTGCTTAAAAAATTAAAATATTTCGGCATTAATGGTCCACTGCATCAGTGAATTAAAGACTTTCTGATAGGGAGAGAACAAACTGTAATAATAAATGGCTCTAAATCAACACCGATAACAGTAAACTCAGGTGTACCTCAAGGAACAGTCTTGGGTCCACTACTATTTTTAATTTACATAAATGATTTACCAAATTGCATTACTTCAGGAACAAAAGTCAGATTATTTGCAGACGATTGCATAATATATAGAACAATAAAAACAACACAAGACACAGATATTTTACAAAGAGAATTAGATGAATTACAGAAATGGGAATCAAATTGGAGCATGTCTTTCCACCCAGAAAAATGTCAGTTGTTAAGAGTAACAAAAAAACTAAAACAAATTAATTCCACTTATCTTATTCATGGCAAACCAGTAACACAGACTAAAAACGCAAAATACCTAGGTGTTATAATAAATGAAAAACTGTCATAGAATCCACATATTGATGAAACTACAAAAAAATCAAACAAAGCATTAGGATTTATTAAAAGAAATTTCTATAAATCAAATAAGAACATAAAACTAAAATGTTATTTAACCTTGGTTAGGCCAATAATAGAATATGCATCCTCTGTTTGGGACCCCTCAACTCAAGAAAACATTAAGAAACTAGAACAGACACAAAATAGAGCAGTGCGATTCATAACAAACGAATATTCACATTTGACTAGAGTAACACCTTTAGTAAAATCACTAAATTTAGAAAGCCTTCAGGACAGAAGGCTCAAAAGTAAATTAGCAATAATACATAAAACACTGAACCATAATCTTCAAATACAAAAACAAAATTTAATAAAATACTCTGAAAGACACAAAGATAAAGGCACATTCCTCGTCCCATATGCTAGGACAAATTTGTACAAATACTCCTTCTTCCCTAGTGCTATTAGAGCATGGAATGGGTTGCCTGAGCTAGCCAGGAAAACCAGTGACTTGGCAGAATTTAAGTCATTGGTTAATATGCATGACTAAATGCATGACGCGTAGGACGTAATCATCTTCTTTTTTGAAGTAACGTCTGTATTATATAAGATAAGATAAGATAAGATAAGTATCATTGTAAAATATTTTTGCGAAGAGCAGTTTCTCGTGTATTTCTTTCATGTGTAGCTCAAATATTGGGTTCGCGAACTGTTTTCACCAACAGGAGAAGCGGCGAAGGTGAGTAACTGGTGGCTTTGGACAGAAAGGATTCCTTAGCCTTGGCCTGCAGCCCACCTAACCAAAGGAAAACATAATTCAAACCTCTGCTGCCATGCATGCAAGGATTCGTGGGTCAGCCCTGAGGAAAAATATGGAGCTGACGACCATTATAGGCAGTTTTCAGCTTTAATGCTAGATCTCATCCCATTGATGTGCCCTTGAACTGTAGTGTTACTTAAAGAAATTCGTGTCATAATATCAGATTTAGGTTATTGTGAAATAGTTTTTAACACTACTTCAACAGCTGGTAAAATCAATGTTTTATCTATAGTGTTTTCCGTATTTGGCTATAAGTAAAGAGATCTTGTACGCTCACAAACCAACACCTTCTCTACATGATGTTAAAGAGAGATTTTGTGAACTTTATCTTTGAGTTTTTCGAAATTTTTTCACCTTTATCTTTTTATCAGGGTGGCATCGTCTCAAATAATCCTCCAATGTAATTAGTTTCATATAGCCATAAAAAGGCACTTAGACAGCCGCTTGTTTGACAAGGAAGGAAGGAATCCCAATTTTAAATAATGAACGCTGTACAGTATAGGTTTTTTTTTTGTTGAACATTTGTTAAATGTTGACAAAATTAAGCTATTTCATTTTTTTTTTAAGTGTATGAAATAGTTGAATTAATGGGGTGTGAAAATTAAAGTCACGACCTGCTTAAATGAAGTCCACTATCGTAGACCCCCATGGACATCTCATAGACCCCCAATTTATTTTTTCACTTTCGTAGACCCCTTGGAAGTTTTCGTAGACCCCTGGGGGTCTATATAGACCACTTTGGGAATCACTGATCTATAACCATGTCCCTCTGAAAGCCGGTGTGGACGAAATAGAAGCATTACTTATCATTCTACAGCTGCGCTGAGTCATGTCCAAGACGATCTTTCTTTGGCGTGCTTTAAAGGAGTACGCGTAACAGAGGTGCCTACAGAAAGCGCTATAAAGATCAACTCAGGCACCATTTTACCCTCACCGGCATAGAGTAAAGTAGCTGGTAGCAGGTGGCCTCTGAAAGAGACTGTTGGAAGGCCGCTGGATTCACATTTGAGGCCCAAAGAAAAGCCCATTGTAGAAGACAGGCACAGAGAACGTAAAGAAAGCTTAAATGGACCCCCGATTGACAATGGCTTTGTCTGCTGTATTTGTGGAAAAATATACAGATCGAAACTGGGTTTGCATTGTTATGTGAAATACTGCACTCACCCTTAATCTTCAGAATAGAAGACATTGCCATCCAATTAAAAAGTTCTATACATAGGCTTTATTTAACTCTGAAAGTTATAGGCCCACATGTAATTTTAGAGATTTTTCAATCAAAGTATAAGGTCTCATTTTATGACCTTTGACACAGTGGGCAAACGTCTGATAGTTTTCTTCTCATATAAACATCAAGTGTATTGGGAATATTTACGAGTTGGCTATATCGTCTGCATTCGTGCTGATCCTAATCCTAAGAAAGGCAATTTATTAGTAGCTTTGTCCAGCGCTCAGAGCGTCAGATTCCCATTGAGAATAGATCTTATTGCTTAGTAACCAGACGTATTGACATTTTAAGTTTTTCTTGTACAATCCTGGTCATATTTCGGGACTTGCTTTCTCAACTGAAGAAGAAACACAAATGATGATTAGTTTTGTGAATATATTGATGGACTGATTCTTCGTTCCCGCAGCAGCTGTTTGGTAAAGTTGTTCAAAATTAAGTATCTACTTTTGGAAGCATTAATCTGAGCAAAAAAATTTTTTTCTTTGGACCTCTATAATTATAAATCCAGATCATTCAGCTCGGTATCTTTAGTGCTGATCCCTATCTTCTTTTTTTAAGTAACGTCTGTAATATATAAGATAAGATGATGCCTAAGTCAAAAGTACCGGTAATTGCATTGATGCTACATGTATAGACCATCTTTTTGAAAAAGTGCTGATGTGCCTCAAAATCATAAAACTAAATTATGATACCAGAAGCAGTCTTTGAGTCCCCCCCCCCCCCCAGTATTACAATTACTGTGGACAAAATTTCATTTGTTATTGCTTCAGTAATACACTGAACGAGAGAAAAAATTCTGTCTGATACTGCGTTGAATCAAAAAAACATTTGATTTGACATGTTTTGAAAATCTGAATTTCTGTGTAAGACCAATGGCTAGTTGCCACGTCAACGGTGGCAACAATGTATTGATTCTAAACCGTAGTCCAGCGGTTTTGGCCTCTCAGCCACACATCCACATCTTGTGACTTCATTTGTGTGTTCAACGGACATCTCGATTCAAATACAAGGCTGTAGTTATTTCACTTGTATAAGTCAACACTCTAGCTGGCAAAAGAGGAAGATCTCCTCATTAATGTAAAGAAACAAAAGCTGAGATGGTGAGGTCATAGGGTCAAAAGTTATTCTTCAATGTAAAGTGGAAGGACCACAAAGAAAGGCTCGTCCAAAGAAAAACTGGTTGAATAACATAAAAGAGTGGACCTGTCACTCTCTAGATATCCTGCTAAGAACAGCTGCTGTCAGGGACAAGTGGAGGGATTTGGTTACACGAACTGTCACAGCGCGAAAGTCAAAAGACCAGACGACGAGATGATAAGCTATTTGTGACAAGTTCAGTTGATTTGGGTTAAACTTAAGTTTTCGAGTTTTATTAAGACTTCCTATTAACAGCCTTAAAGTTAAGTGTTCAAATCTATTCATTAAGAGGCTGCTACATCAGATGGTTTAAATGATACTGTAAATTATACGTCTATAGCCTGTCACGTGTTCTTAATGATGTATTTGTTAATGTTATTATTTCTGGTAATGACTTCTTTGTTTACATTTCGTAGATCGAGCCAGTAATATTTATTGTTGTTATCATGGTCGTCAAGGACGCAAAGGCGCGCACACACACAGACACAACAAAGCATTCACACATAGACCGGTAGAGTGAAAGAGAGAGGCAAATACAACCGATTTCATTTGTTTCACATCTTTTTTGTTTTTTTAAACGGAAATACGATTCTGTGATAGGAGAAAAGAGTGAGGGCTTCGACATTATCGTAAACATCGCTCTCAATGGTTTCCCTGGTGGCAAAACTTGTTAATTGTCGCCCACAGGAGCTTGTTAATAGGTTAGGGTTTGAAGCGCTCTGGCTAACATGGACAGAACCAATACCGTCTGATGAATGCAGTCTTTCATTAGGACAGAGTATCCCGCCCCCCCCCCCACTTTTTTTTCTCCCGCCATGTGTGAAAAGGTCGGGACTGGGCGTTCTGTAATTAATTATTACAAAGCTTACACCCACTTACTCTGTCTGTCTGTCTGTCTGTCTGTCAGGCAAAATGTTTGAACACTCTATGTCTCCCACTTTCCATTCTCGGATCAAGTTGAAACTTTACACAATTATTCATTGTACCTGACAAGACATGAATCGACCAAAAAAAATGAACCAATTATTTAATCAATGTTTTGGTGATTAATTACATTGTTTGATATCGAAATAAGGGGAATAAATGCTACTTAGTGAGTGGCATGGACAGTGGATGTATATATGGATTTGATTCCCTTATTACGTTTTGTCCCCTTTTTTTTTTCTCCCACTTCCCATTCTCCTATAAAGTTGAAATTTTGAATTATTATTTATAATTGATAACAAATCACAAATGAATAAAGAAAATTTGTTTATAAATTAGTACTAATTAATTAATTTTGTTTCATATGACAGAAGGGGAGCTTAACTATGCTATTTTCAGATACATGGCAATAATTAGCGGCTCTTTCCCTCAGATAAGCTTTTTTTTTTTTTTTTAAATAATCCTTTTTCTTTTGCTTGTTTTATCGTTTGACTTAAAGACAATGAGTTCTTCTTTTTAATAATTACATATTGATCTGGAGCTGTACTCTTCAAAATGTTTCTATTAACATATATATAGGTAGAAAAAAAAAGGTTTACGACATTCAAGAACTTAAATGTCTGTTTTCTCAATTACAAACTGCGACGTCTTTTTGGTTATCATAAGAATTTTTTAAAAAAAGGATAATTGATCGTTGAAATAAAAAGTAAATGATAGAAGGTGCTTTTAAAAGGGTTGAGGCTTACTTAGTTTGATAAGATTTCGTTTGTATATGGTAATGAGAAAACTTTTTTTTTTCCATTCCCTATTAGATCACACGTCATAGTCATAGTATGGCTGCCTGGTCGAGCGGTTTGCTCGCTGGACTGTCGTTCGGATTTATCGATGGTCCCGGGTTCAAACCCTGAACGTTCCCATCCTCCCGTCGTCCCCCTCGGGAGGTTTGGACTAGGAAGTAAATTATATTTAACTCTGAAGGAACATCTAAAACATGTAAATTAATTTTAAAAAATTTAAGTCAAAAACTAAAAGCCACAATGATTTATTTTAAGCTGACATTGCTCTGACCGAGTAACAGAGCGTCGTGATAATAATGCGAATGCGAATGCGAAGGGGAACTTGACCTAATGAATATATAAAAAACAACAACTCGTGATAGAAAAAGTACTTATGTTTGTTAAAAATTCATTTTGAAAGATGTAAACTTTAAAAGAGAATTTTTTAAATACTATTATTATTAATATTTTAGTGCCCAATGATTTTAAATTTTATTACTTTCAACGATGAAAACAAGACTATGGCTTGAATATTTCTGTTTCATTGGTGAATTCGATGTGGGGCGCCTCTGAGTTTGTGTGGTAACACAAACTCTCTTTGTAATTTTGTTTTTGTTTTCTTAATTTGTTTGTTCATAAGCATTTTTTTGTGAAATAAAGAACTTAATATATCACAGTGTGCAATTAAGTCTTAATATAATATTACATGTTGACCTCCATGGATCTGTTTGTCAAACTATTTTTTTTTTGTTACAAAACAATGTATTCTAGTGTTATTATCTATCTTTCGACCGAAATTCAGTTCCCAGTAAACAGCTTGTATTTTATATTTCGTTGATACAATCCCGACAGACAACTGGAGACAATGTCTTTGTCTGCTATGAACAAAAATATAGGCTAGTGTAATGAGGGAGGCTATCTTTGTGACCTAGATCTATGTTAGTATTTAGTCAACATAAATAGGGAATCTCTCAACCGTGGCACTGTCACATCATCAGGTGAGAAACTTGTTTAGCGGTTTTAAGCTGGGACTTAACGTCTCGTGCCCCGACCAGGTCCGACGTTATCTGATTCAGTTATCAGTCCTCACACGTCCTGGCTAAGGTGGGTTCATACCAGGCGCCTCTCGCCGTCAACGCCACCTGGCTCTTTTCTATTTCTTCTTTTGGAGAGCACTCACCTCCCCGACACACTCATCTGCCGGAGTGATCGCTGAGGGCGAGTCACGTGACACGTGTTTACAAACATAGAGGGCGTTGTCCTGTCGTTGATATCAAGTATTGAGAAGTGTGTTAACAGATGTTTAAATGCTAGACGGATAGGATATTATGCTTTCCATAGGCCGCGACTGTTCGGTATATTATATTGACACAATGAAATTAACTCTGGGCAAGTAGGCCTACTTTGGAAAGTTATTTAAACCAATTCATTCAAAGAAAGTTAAGTTTCTTTTTGTAATCTCGAGATCTGTGGTGCTGAGATCAATATTCCATGAACAAGAGTGTCACGTGGTCATCTGAGGCGCGGTGGCTGAGTGAATATGTTATATCCTTTTGACGTCCAGGCTCCAGCACATAACCAAGAAATAAACCTCTACATAAATGTGTAGGAGGCGCGGCGCTTGGCCTCGAACCGGAGGGTCCAGGATTCGAATCCTGTTGAAGACTGGGATTTCTATTTTCGGGATCTTTATTGGGCCTCTGAGTCCATCCATCTCTAATGGGTACCAGACATTAGTTGGGGAAAAATAAAGATGGTTGAACGTTGTGCTGGCCACATGACATCCTTGTTAACCGTGGGCCATAGAAACAGATACCTTTTCATCATCTATAAACCGCATGGAGTGAGAGGGGAACTTTACTTGACATAAATGTGTCAAATGTATTTATAGACGCTCTGTTGTTTGTTTTTTGTATGAACGTATTAATTTGTAATTTTATTTGATTGAAAAGCAGTCTAAGGAAAACTGACCGCTCTAGTAACCGCTTCACAATGCTTCAGTCCTTCATTCCTCGGTGAGAGGCGTGGTCGAGAGGCTAATTAGGCTTGAACTTAGCTTGTCTATGAAGGGGGCTTGAGATTCGACACCCGACTCGAGCAGAGTTGTGTTTACTGAGCGCCTAATGGCAGCTCGGAAATCCTTATCCCAGATACCCCTACCCCCCCCCCCCCCATCCCAATTGGTCCACAAATGAGATTGGACCATAGCGCTCTAAGTATGTTTTAAGCATGAAAGTAGCGCTATATAAAAACTAAAATTTAATTGACATCAAAACAAGACAGCACAACAGTTGAGGGGTCTCCTAACTTCTCTTGTACATTCCTTACTTGTAAAATGTATTAATAACATTCCCATTGATGGTACACTTCTTTTTCTTTTCTTTTTAAATTGTTTTCTTGTCTTGTTCATTCCGGTACATAAGACTTATCTTTTCTGTGGTGAATATATTATGCCGTAACATGATAGAACAGGTGCCGACGAAAGGTTGCCACCCCCAGAAGACAGTTCCCGATAGTCTGGACCACTTGCTTATTTCCAAACGTGAATTACAGAGTGTTCAATAGCCACACTCTAAGCACTCAAGCATTACAACAGTTTGAGCATAAAACAAAGTTATCTACCTTTGTATCTCTCAAGTGCATTCTTTGATTCGTTCACAACATATCAATTTCTTAAGCACTAGGAAGTTCAATTAGTGAGACAAATATTGATCAAGGTATTAAGTTACAACAACAGACATAGAAATCTTACAGGCCTTTATTTACGCAAGGGCCCTCCTTCATTGATTCACTTATCACTCATTCTCCCGCTTGCAGTGAACTAAAAAAAATTCGAAAATGTTACCAGTTATTACTTGCCTTAGGTCTAGAACAACTAAAGCATTTTCACGATCAAAACAGTATCAGTTTAATTGAACAAAAACAATTTTTTGTTGCAATTATGACCCAATATGTTGTTGTTTTTAAGTCGACACGTTCTTACTTTTAAAAGTACTATTTAAATTATTTAAACTCTATTTGTGCACATTTTGTTTCGTTGTTCCGCAATGAAGCCGACATTGTCTGAATGCTTGATTTTATGTGTCAAAATGTGTAACACCAAAATGGAATTACTTGTATGTTGAGGATGGAGGTTAAAAAAAAAGAAAATAGAATTCTTGGACAGCAGGGCCGGCCTTAGGCATAGACCAATTAGTCAGCCGCCTTGGGCCTCTGATAGTTGCCTCGCACAGGACTCAAAGAAATATTTAGAGAAAGGTAGCGAGACTTTGCATGTCTAGTGTCCAGTGGTAGGCCCTATAGCTGTAAGTCACCTTCAATTTCAAACATAGTGGCGCTGTAGGCTCTATGTCTGCTGGTCTAGCTCTAAGTCTCAGATCTCAAACATAGTGGCGCTGCATGGCTCTATGTCTGCTGGTCTAGCTCTAAGTCTCAGATCTCAAACATATAGATATAGGTTCAATAATGTAGCGAAAGTAGTGAGCTGTATGAATAATTTATTTGATGATTTTATAAGCGCTATTACTAAATGAATAAAGTATAGCATTTGGTACGGGGAATCTCTTTATGTCAAAAAATTCCTGCTATCATTATACTATCCTAAAAATTAACATATACATATACTTGGCATTTACATTCAAGACACGTGAAAACCTCCATCAATGACTCTATTTTTTAATAACCCACTTTCACTCCTCGCCATTTAGGGACTTCAATTTACAAATACAATTCTTCAACCTCCACTATTTAACTGCCCATCTCACAAGGTCATAGGGGCCCTGTGGTTGAGTGGTTAAGCGCCTGGCTTCCAAATCTGAGGTCCTGAGTTCGAATCTTGGTGAATAATTTTAAATTTCAGGAATTCAGTAAAACAAATGCTGTTTCATATTTAAGTAAAGCTGGATCAGAGAATGGGTGTGGGAGAAATAACATGTACACAGTTTTAACAGACAGACAGAGTGACTTGATATAAGCTTGGTAATACTAAAACATTGTTAATTACTTGATCTGATTCTCCTAAACTACGCGATTGATAAAACACATTTGTGTTCCCAGTATTTCTCTGTCTCTATAAAAACATAATGCACAATGTATGTCAGTGAGGTGTGAGGTAAAATACTAATAATGGCGGGTTGGAGTAAAAAAGAATAAATAAGTATTTAAAAATAAGGACTTTAATAAAGTCATCTAATTTAGGTCTACTAACAAGGTCACACTGTGAGCTGGAAGCCCTGGCGTATTGAAATGTTTCAAAGTTCTTTTATTTTTTTCCCTTATTTTCCTGGGCGTTTTAGGACTTGTCCGGGTGTCCCACTACTCAAACAATTTTATTCCATTACTTTTGTTTGGATTGTTGCCAGAGCATGATGGAAACTCACTGGCTGCTTGGGAGGTCGTGTTAGCCCTCCCTTGTGGGTCAAAAAGCTTGCCACGGTGTTGCCTGTCACACCAATGTGAATTGGAACACACTGCTGCATTATTACTAATGTGCTAAAGCGTTGACTTATATCTTGTGAAGTCGTGATGGTAGTGTCGATATTGGATGGGGGTGGGGGTGGGGGTGGGGACTATTCAAGGCAGAGCCAAAGATGTACAAGCTCCGAATCCGTGACCACGAATATCTGTGTTGCCCTCACAGAGTAGAAAGTTAATGATTTTTGAGGCTTCACAAATCGCCATGGTCTTTGCATGGAGACTGCAAACATTACCACACGATCCCATGTGCGTGATTAAATAACGGGTTTCAAAATGTTTGTTTAACGTCTGGCTTCTTAAATTAATCACTGGCTTTTAACGGCACTGTTTTATAGCCACCGCCCCCTTCTCTCTCCTTGCACACACACACACACACACACCATGAGACACACACACACACCATGAGAGACACACACACACACCATGAGACACACACACCATGAGACACAAACACACCATGAGACACACACACCATGACACACACACACAATGAGACACACACACACAAACTTTACTTTTTTTTTATTCTTTTGCTTATTGATATACAATGTAATTAAAACTTTCAGGTGTTTTGTGTTCTTCCCCTCTCAATTTCACTCTCTTATTAATGTTTTAAAAATCAATGTGATTAACGTTGAAGGAGACTTAACATTTGAGAAATCACAAATAGATTCTTCAACCCAAAAATATGTTAAATAACTTTTTTAAACAGATGGGGAATGTCGTGGACGAGGACCTTGGATTCGAATCCCCCTGATTACTGGGATTTTGTATTTCGGGAATTTCCGTCCAACTCTAATGGGGTCTGTAAAAGCTGCCAGTCGTTGTTCTGGCCGCATGACATACTCTTTCATCGTCGGTCATAGAAACAGGATGGGGCGCGATGGCTGAGGAGTTAAACGCATGGCTTCCGAACCTGGGGTCCTGGGTTCGAATCTCGGACAAGAATGAGATTTTGAATTTCGTGATTTTTATGGCGCCATTGAGTCCACCTAACTCTAATGGGTACCTGACTTTAGTTGGTGAAAGTAAAAGCGGTTGGTCGTTGTGCTGGCCACATGACACAATTATCATTAACTGTTGGCCACAGAAACATGTGACCTTAACATTATCTGCCCTACAGATTGCAAGGTCTGAAAGGGGAACTTTTCTTTTTTTTTTTTTTTTTTTAAATAGAAACAGGTGATCTTTTGATAATGCATCCAATGAATCGCACGATCCTAAATGTTTTTTTTTTTCTTTTGTTAAACAGATGTGATGCTTTCAAGTTCAGACTGATTTAGTTATAGATCTACTATTTCAATGCATAAAATATCGTAATTACTTACTTAGGCTTAACTCTTCCCGCGCCGTTCGGCGCATATGGCCGCAAGCTGTCACCACAGGGATCTGTCACAGGTGACATATGCAGTCTTTTCTCAGGCGGTGTCCACTGCTCTGAAGTCCTCCATAAAGGTTTAACACCAAGTTATACGAGGGCGTCCCTTTTTTGCACTTTTCTCTTATTGGTCTCCATTTCATTGCAACTCTTGTTAATCGTGATTCATTCTGTCAGAGAAAATGTCCCTCAAACCTCAAGCAACGTTCAGTCACAGAGTCACAGCCTTATTAAGTGGTCGAGTCCCAGTTCGGCATTAGGTTTCTTTGTTTGTAACCCAATCTTTGTAATTGACTCCTCAAATCTTTAAACATGTTTTGGGGGTGATTTCAATAAAACATTGCTTCAATATTTGCATACAACTTAAGTTATTTTCTGACCTTCTGTATGTAATTTAATTTTTAAAATAATGTTTTATACTTTAATCCTAGAACCTGACAGTGCCCAGTGAGTGCCTTGGTGTTGACATTGCACCAGGCAACTATACCTTAGATCTGACCACTATTCCCACCAACCACAGCTTATTGTACAAGATCACCTGGCCCCGGGATGAACGAGACATGGACGGTAAGTTAGTGGTCAGTTGCATGATTCAAGAACATAAAAAAAAGAGAAGTTGAAGTTTTTTCAAATAGTGGATGTTCATACCGGATGCACAAGTATAAGTAACTTGCTTTTTTTGCGGGTGTACATGAAACAATTTTCATCATCACTCCTTTGAGTTCCTCATGGAACATAGGGCCTCGACAAAAACACGCCACTCTCCACAGTCTCTTGCTAGCGTTTTGATGGTGTCCCAGCTCTTCCCGGTCTTCTCTGCTTCTTCAAGTACACTGCGTCGCCATGTTCTTTTTGGTCTTCCTCTGCGTCTTGTTCCCTGGGGGTTCCACTCTAAGGCCTGCCTAGCTCTGTTGCTGGTATCTTTTCTAAGGGTGTGACCAATCCATCTCCACTTCCTCTCTAAGATCTGCACTTCTATATTTTTCTGTCCACTCATCTCCCACAGTTTGGCGTTTTCTACTTTGTCATACCAGTGTATTTTTAGGATATTTCTCAGGCATCTGTTGGTGAAGGTCTGTAATGAAACAATAGTGTTGATAAACTATTTAATTTAAAAAAATAATTTTGTTCTTGTAAGCAATGCAGAATCAAATATTTATAATTTTTTTAAAGCTAATAGCTTAATATATTAAAGTGATTCTTAATTTTTATCTATACGTGATCTCAATACATTATTTGAGAATAGAATTATAATTGTATAAGTATGTCTCTGTATGTTCTTGTTGTACTTCAAAGAGGATGTCTGGGTCCAGAAGTTGATTGCTGTAGCCGCTGTGCCGAAAGAGAGAATGGTACACGTCGTTTTCCACCCACTGAAGAACGTCATCGCAATGGTCCGGGTGTCGCTGATGACCAGACATAGAGTGGTCAAGACTGAAACGGTATGAAGGCATCATAATGCACTTGTGTTGATTAGACTGAACCAAAGATAGTTCTTGTGATTATCTAATTAATTCTCAGTCAATAGGTCAGGATGTTTGCCCTAACGAATTGAATGTTGCTATGGAGTCTCGTCCCGGGTTTCAACTCTGCCCGCCGCATCAGTGGCGTAGCAAGGTACCCGTGGGCCCGGGTTCAAGAATATGTCGGTGCCCCCCCCCCCCCCCAACCCAATACGATGAATACTAAGTGAGACAAAACAATTGAGTAATTTGAATGTAACGTTACATTTACTGAAAGACACAAGTGGTGTAGCTTTTTTTTTTGAATAAGTAAATAGTAGCAATATCATTACGTTTGATTCAGTTAGGACTCCAACAAGTAATAGTGTCTTAAAAGTTAATGTTTGTACAATGTCTTAACAGAATTAAACGACTTAAATATGTTTCAAATGACTAAAGAAATGAGTTCTACATTCTACATATTTACATGGTACTAAAACGTTTCTAGTTAAAAACTTTCAAATATTCTTATAAACTATAATCTAATTCTACTTCCATCATTTAACAGTAAATAGTTGGAACATTTTTCTGGTCTACAAATAGTGAAGTCAGTAACCAGGATTGCTGCCTGGTCGTGCGGTTTGCACGCTGGACTGTCGTTTGGACTTATCGATGGCCCAGGGTTCAAACCCTGCCCGCTCCCATCCCCCGTCGTCCTGCGGGAGGTTTGGACTAGGAAGTAATTATCTTCAACTCTGAAGGAACATCCGAAATAAGTAAAATATTTTACAAACATTTTTACAGTGCATCTATTTCTAAAAACTTTTGGCTGTTTCTCGCTCATTGGAAAGAACACAGAGTGAAGCAAACCAAATTTTAAAAAAGACCGCTAAACGAAACAAATTGAAATTGAGAAATAAGATGCAAGCTTTGAAAATGTTTGGAAAACTTTATGATCAAATGTTATTGTCTATGATAAAAACAGCTTAAATGTAGCTGTTTATGATAAAAAAAAACTGCAAATCTCGGGGAGACTTGATATGTCGTTATGAAAAGCTTCTTTAGAGGATTGCATCCCTGAACAATATCCTATGGCAATATCATCTGTGTCAAAATACGACTAGGAGAATGGTGGCATCATATATTATTTGTTGTTTTTGTCATAATTTTCGTTTGCACTTGAAATGAAACTGGGCATTAAGGACTCAAACATGATGACAATTTTTCCCTGTCCATGAAATCTGTCAAGGTATTATGAAACAATGACAATGATAGTGCTGTAAAAATACGTTGATTTTGAAATTATTTCTTCCTTCCAACATTCCGCAATGGTGTAGAGCAAAAACAAACCTGTATCCATACCCCTAGATCGAGCTACTTCAGCAATCTCGTTTATGACTCTCTAAAAGTCATTTCTCAAATGATTTACCTCAATCTAGATCTTCTTCAGTTGACTTTCTGTTTTATGTAGGTCTTGCTGCTCACTTTCAGTATTTTCGACACATCTCTGACTGCGCTATACCATTGTGTACTAAACAAGAAGTACAATTATATTATCGAATGTTTCTAATTTTCCTCTAAGTGCTGCAGTTTCCAGGCATTCTTTTACCTTTGAGGAACACAAAGTCATTTGTGTTAACAGGGTTAGGACATCAAACTATCTAATTCTCATTGCAGTCAGAGAATTATTCCTTGACAACCTTGTGGACAACAGTTTTTGAGTGTCCTATGCTCTCCCTATTGTATTCAAGACACAGACATATTTTGAACCAAGTCATAGAAATCGGAAACGACTTTAGTTGTGGTTAGCAAAATGAGTAATACCCGACGGTTATTATACTATCCAGTATCCACTCATATTGAAAACACCAGTATAGCTTTGGTCTCGCAGTTTATTTATTCATTACTTGGAGCATTCGTTCAGCCAATTCTGCAGACGTCTAGTTCTCACACATATGAAAACCTAGAAAGACTCTCTAATTGATATTTTTTGGGGGGTATTACCACATCGGAGATCACACACAAAAAAATTAATTTGATCAACTTTTGATATGTCTTGAGTGCTCTCACAAATGAAGAGACAAATGGCGCGGATTGGACCTCATACAGTAACGGGATTTTCGTCAGAACTGCATCGTCCAACAGGTCTATTATCTCGTTTTCAATCTGTGGGGCTTTGTTTTCCTGTCAAATTTCAATATTCATAGCAGTTTTAAATAAAGCCTGGCTAGAGGTTTTTGTATAAATATAATGGTGTTAACTTTCTTTAAGAACTATGAACCGAATACTAAGCATTGTTCAGAGAAGGACACTATTCCATGATCAATGTAGACATCTCACTAGCTTCTAGATCCTTGTTATAAAACTGCTCTCCAATTCGGTTTGGTCATATCTTTTAATAATTCAAGCACGATACCTATGTAATATACTTTGGTTCATTTGCTTGCTTAATATTTAATGTTTTTTGTTTGATTGTTTGTTTAGATTTCATCTCCCTTTTCATTGTTGTTAAATGTTTTTACACAATACAGAATAAAAAACAACATTTCGGGACACATACACACAAGGGCGGACTGACTATATGGGCATTCGGGCAAATGCCCGGTGGGCCGGTACCCAAATGGGCCTGTAGGGCAACCTAAAGGGCATCATGAATGTCATTAAGACATGTATTAAATTGAGATTGAGGGTCTATAATATTATCTTATAAAAGTGAGTTTGAAGAAATCTTTTACAGTTTAATACCAATTTAATCTAACACATATTCCCGAAATAATGTTATAGCCTTCATTCATAGACAAGACGCACACTGGCTGAGTGGTAAAGTGATTGGCTTCCAAATCCTTGTGAAGACTGTGGTTTTTAATTTCGAGATCCACCTAGCTCTAATGACACCTGACATTGGTTGGGGGAAAATGAAGGCAGTTGGTCGTTACCGGCCACCTGACACCACACACCACACAGATGGCGATTTACTTACATACATGTTTGTAGATTTTATCCGTTTAAAAATTAAAAAGAAACACGAGGTCTATATTATCTTTTACATTATTTATTATTGTGGGAAGCGAGAGGCCAAGTGCGCTTGAACTTGGCTTGTCTTGGCTACCTAGAAGGGGGCTCGAGGTTCGACACCCGACTCGGGCAGAGTTGCGTTTACCAACTCCTAGATACCCCCCACCGGTCCACAAATGAGATTGGACCAAAGCGCTCTGATCATGCTATAAGCATGAAAGTAGCGCTATATAAAGGCTATAATAATAATTATTATTATTTTACCTTATATAATTATGATATACAATTTATGGGCCGGATCGTCTGGAAATTCCAGGGCCTTTTTTGACACCCACTCCGCCCCTGCATCAACACACAAAGTTTTTTCTTTGATTTTCTGAAAGGAAACCTTAGAATAGATTAGCACAACGATCCTACAAAATATGATAAAACTGAGTATTTTAAATACTTCAAATAAAAGAAACAAATAAAGCTTTGAGAAAATTGAATAATTATCGAATGTGTAGAAATATTAATCCGTCGAAATATTAATCCGTGACCACCAGTGCTATCCCTATGGTCACTATAGATCTATTTATATTGTTACTCCCCCCCCCCCTTTTTCCTTATTTATCTGTACAACACATCAATATTTCTAAACTAAATTTTCTTTCTCTCTTTCTCTTCCCCCTCTCATTAATAACAATACTATCAATGGGAACAAAAGTACCCTCAAACGTACAGTAAGGGTTAGCCACCTTTTTACAATAAATATGATGGAAAGCAGATATTTACATTTAAGTAATCCATGCCATTGGTGCATTAACTATTACTTAAAACAGGAGTTATTGTTTTAAAACTAATATAAAGTTTCGTGCAGCGTTTAAGATATTTTGAAAGAGCTTTTCATATCTAACATGCCAAATTATATTTTTTTCATTAGTTTCATCCCTCGTGGGCCTCAACTGGTCAAGAGTCATGGGCCCAAGTGCAATCAACCCTTTTGCGCAATCTGATTGACTTGTCATTTATTCTATCTGCCACAGTGTTCCTAGTTAACATAATGTCTTTGAATTCTGGACATATTACTCCCGCAGCTTTAACGACACACTCCTTCATAAAATCACATTCACTAAATGATTTGCTATGGCTTGCAATTAAGTTTGACAAAATGTAGCTTGCTTTCACTGCAGAATCACTATTGTTGTTCAGTTTAACAAATATTATTTTTCAATTCAAGTAGCTTGTCATCTCTTATTTTCCAGCGTATTAGTTTAATATTATTTTGAAAATTTTTACCTGGCTAAGCGGGCCGCATGCAAAGTGGTCGCGGGCCGCATGCGGTCCTGGGATGCTGTGTTTGACATGTCTGTTTTAAAGGATGTTTTTTTTTTTTGGTTTAAAATTAGGTTGAATGTTTGGACGTGATTGAAACGTTCTAATTTTCTGAATTTACAAGTGAAATTTTATTCTACCTGTTGTAAAACATAAAAAAGAAATATAATTATTTTAAAACACCAATTCTAGATTGATCGGCGTATGATAACAATTAAATATAAGTTTTGCGTTTTAGTTTCAGTGACTTTTAGGGCTTCAGTAGTAAATTTGTATATAGTTTCTTTCAAAAGAATTTCAATCCCAAGGACCCTTGTTGGTTAGGCATGTAAGACACATGTGTACGTAAATGTATCTACAGCAGAGGACAATAGACAAACCAAATGATCATCAAGTTTGAACAACTTCTGAACGATGTTAACATTACCCTAGTCATTGTGAAAGCTTGGAACTTACGTTTTGTCTTTTGTGTTTTTGGCAATGTAATCTTCTACTGAATGCAAAAAATGCTTATTCGGGTTTATTATAATGAACAGTGTAAATCATCAGGAACCATTTCATCGATGGCAAAGAAAAATACAAAAAACAACATACATAACTTCTCTTAAGATGTAGGATTAACACATACTTGGACAGTTCCACCTGTATACAATGGCACGCCAATCAGGCCTCGCCCACAGTTTGAGTATGATTGAGTAATGAAAACAAACCATTCATAAAAACCTGTTGAATTATGTGTGGCAGAAAAGTTAGACTTGAATACATCTAGTAACTGAAGACAGGGACCATAATCTCAATCCTAAGCATTTCGTTTCGTGTCTGATGTAGGAGATTTTTCACTGGCCTAGAGATAGAACAGAGCACAGCAAATTAACGCAAGAAATATGAACAATATCTGAACAATTGTACAATTGTAACTATGTCCCATGTTCTGGGACAAATATAAGATATCTTGCGTTGTCCTGGATGAGACTGTGTGGTGCGTGCTGTTGGCAGGGTCGGTCTTAAGCCACTGCAACCTATGCGGCCGCAGTGTGCCCCGCACTTTCATAGTCCCCTCTCTAATACTAGGTGTAAAATATTAAATTAAACCATTATAACTGAAATTATTTACATCTGAAAAATAGACAAAATTGTCATCTTTAAGGCATATTCTACGAAATATCGCCAAACCTCAGTAGAAATTTTAGCTAATCTGTTCACTAATGAAAGAATAACTGCTTTCCCAAACTACTTTGCTGCACCCAGAATACTTTTAACAATACCCGTAGCTTCTAACAATGCCCGTTACTGTAGCATCTGGTGAAAGAAACTTATCGCACCTCAAACTAATCAAGAATTACTTGAAGTCAACAATTCGCGAAGATAGATTGAACAATTTGTCAATTCTTGCTATTGAGCATGATTAATGTAGGAATCAGAATTTTGATGATATAATATATGACTTCGCTTAACGTATGGCTCGTAAAGTAAAGTAAATTTGATCGAGATTTTGCACTTAGTAAAGATTAAAGAATGAATAAAATGTAAAGACGAATTTAATAATAATACAAAGTCTAAATTTTTACTTATTATCATTATCCCTGCGCAGACTGGGCCCAACACAACTGTTTCACATAGAGCCCCGTGATTGTTAGGGCCGGCCCTGACTGTTGGTGTCGGTGTAAATTACTGTAAACACCTTAAACACATTGATGATTCCATGGGGTAAATAGGACCTCAGGCGAAGAAAAACCCCACCAAATAATAAGTAACCGGTAATAATTTGAAATTCTCCATTATGTGTAAGATACTCATGAAGGCTTTACGAAAAAATGCATGGCAGGCGAGGTAAGTAATCGTGATAGTTGAAAAAAAAATGACCCAAAGATGGCTAGGGTCATATTGACCCCATGGTACCAGAGCAGGTTTAAGAAACAAATAGTATTGACTAGGGTGTTATGTGAGTATTTCATTGAAATCAGCGTTACTAAATTCCCATTTTGTGGGGTATCTATGTTTCAGGTTCTAAAAGGTCAGACAAGCGTCATGTTTAAAGACGTAGCCGATGGTCAGTACAGAGTCCTGCTTAGCCCAATGGGCAATGTATGTGACAAACAGGAGTTTGTGTGTGCCGAAGAATTCTCTGACATGGTCACCTTGGACAATTCTGCAACACCTGTAGGTCAGTATACAGTAACAAGTGAGATAAATCCTGTAGGTCAGTATACAGTGACACGATTGATAAATCCTGTCGGTCAGAATACAGTGACAAGTGTGATAAATTCTGTAGGTCAGTATACAGTGACACGAGTGATAAATCCTGTCGGTCAGAATACAGTGACAAGTGTGATAAATTCTGTAGGTCAGTATACAGTGACAAGTAAGATATATCCTGTAGGTCAGTATACAGTGACACGAGTGATAAATCCTGTAGGTCAGTATACAGTGACAAGTGTGATAAATTCTGTAGGTCAGTATACAGTGACAAGTGTGATAAATTCTGTAGGTCAGTATACAGTGACAAGTGTGATAAATTCTGTAGGTCAGTATACAGTGACAAGTAAGATATATCCTGTAGGTCAGTATACAGTGACACGAGTGATAAATCCTGTAGGTCAGTATACAGTGACAAGTGTGATAAATTCTGTAGGTCAGTATACAGTGACAAGTGTGATAAATTCTGTAGGTCAGTATACAGTGACAAGTGTGATAAATTCTGTAGGTTAGTATACAGTGACAAGTAAGATATATCCTGTAGGTCAGTATACAGTGACAAGTGTGATAAATTCTGTAGGTCAGTATACAGTGACACGTGTGATAAATCCTGTCGGTCAGTATACAGTGACAAGTGTGATAAATTCTGTAGGTCAGTATACAGTGACAAGTAAGATATATTCTGTAGGTCAGTATACAGTGACACGAGTGATAAATTCTGTAGGTCAGTATACAGTGACACGAGTGATAAATCCTGTAGGTCAGTATACAGTGACAAGTGTGATAAATCCTGTAGGTCAGTATACAGTGACAAGTGTGATACATTCTGTAGGTCAGTATACAGTGACAAGTGTGATAAATTCTGTAGGTCAGTATACAGTGACAAGTGTGATAAATTCTGTAGGTCAGTTTACAGTGACAAGTGTGATAAATTCTGTAGTTTAGTATACAGTGACAAGTAAGATATATCCTGTAGGTCAGTATACAGTGACAAGTGTGATACATTCTGTAGGTCAGTATACAGTAACACGTGTGATAAATTCTGTAGGTCAGTATACAGTGACACGTGTGATAAATTCTGTAGGTCAGTATACAGTGACAAGTAAGATATATCCTGTAGGTCAGTATACACTGACACGAGTGATAAATCCTGTAGGTCAATTTTCAGAAGGCTTGATGCACATTTGATAAAAGCACCAAATCCTGAGCACAGTTGTGATATGTTTATATGTTATCAATACCGAACAGTTCCTGTAAAGTTAGGATAGATAGTTGGGGTGGGGGCGACCGCATGCTAAAGTAAGCTAAAGGCGATCTTATTTGACGATTTTAAAGGGGACCTTAAAGGAGGACGGCGTAAGAGAGGTGCGCCCTGTTAGCGCTATAAAGATCAACTTGGTCGTTATTCTGCTCTAACTGGCACAGAGGAAAGCTGGCAGTAGATGGCCTTTAAAATAGACTGTTGAAGACATCTCACGAAGACCGCTTGGAACACTTAAGGCCCATAGAAAAGGTCTTGTAGAAGACAGGCGCAGAAGACGTAAATAAAACTTAAATAGACCACCGGCGGACAACGGCTTAGTCTGCATGATATGTGGCAAAATATTTAGGTCGCAACTGGTCTTGCGTGGCCATGTGAAATACTGCCCTCATCCTTTATCTTGGGAATCGAAGACATTGACATTATTTATGCCCCTTTGTCCATAAGTATTACTCAGTCAATATATCTTTATGTTAGAGGCAGGTAAACATTTTACAATTATTTGTTATCAATTTATGACTAATGTTTAATATTTTGTTTCAGCTGAGAATTACCTTATTCTGGTGATAATACTTGTGGTGTTATCTCCTTTGTTTCTATTGCTGATGATTTTCTGTTTGTATAAACACCTGAAGCCTCATCAAGGTATGTCTCTTTCCAATAAGTGTAGTTATATAAGAGACAACGCTCCCTCTCTAAGAGCTTTAATGCAAGCTGAAATTATTTCAGTTCGTAAACAAAATCTAGTTATTATGATCTCTTTTTTGTTTTACCAATACCCGATTTTAAAATTGGGAGCTTAAATAAAAAAAAAAGTTGGCAGGGCTGTGCCGTATGACATATGGGGGCCAAACTAAAACAGAGCAAACATTTCGGGCAAATCATTAAAACCTAACAGGCTTTAAATAGTGACACGAATTTCAAAGTCTCAGATTTTGTAGCAAACGATTGCAGTTTTTACATTAGCAGAATGGGTCAATGCTAGACCATTATGTACGTAAGTAGCGTAACGGATAGATTCATTTCGCAATACATATATTGAAATGAAAACATCAAATACAACAATAACCTATATATTTTTTATTTCCTAGGGAATGTTTTTCTGTGCATCAATGCTGTAGTTACGCGGAAGTTAGAGGAGAGGATTTCTACCACATTCAGCAATCTTCTGACTGAACTTCTTCATGCTGAGGTAGACATCCGATTCTCGTATCCATCTTCTGAAAGCTCTGCATCCTTAGCTGACCAACAGACGTCTTTAATTGACCCTTCGGAAGACGTTGTCGACGTCACGGAAAACAGAGAGAGACGAAAGCATCATTACAAGATCTACTTATTTTTTCCTTCCACTGTCCATTGTTTAAATGGCAGCTGGTACTCTAAGAGAAACTGCTCCAGCAAAAAACAAACGTTTTGCGGCTGGCCGTGGACGTCCAAGAATTCTGGATACGAGATACTGACCGTAATATTTTCTCACCAGCCTACGACTAGTGAGACTATCTGCGAAGACCTTAGTTCTGATGGTCATCTCACAGTTTTAGACAATTTCAGTAAAAGACGGCCACCGTTGTCTTCCGTCACACCCTCGCTACACAACATGCCAGGTCTGGTCAACAATAGACTTCAGGATGAAGACAAAGTGTTTTATTTACCGAAAGATATCAAATATTTCCTGACTTCATTCCGGTTTAAAACCCCGCCGATGGCTTCAGCGGCTGAAGAATCGGATCATTGGAAGTCTGTAGTCAGTATGTTCTCGAAAATAGCCGAAAACCAGCCCGTGAACGATCCGGACATAGATTTCTCGGTGATAACTATCACCGATATCGACGAACTATCCAGCGTAGGTCAAAACACTATTCCCAGTCGCCGTATAATTGCTGGCCTTGTGCCTTTGGAAAAATGTAGTGAATTTTCAGAGTCTTATTCCAACGTGTCCGACTTTGCGAGGGAGATCCAGAACACGCGTGCATCGTTACCATATCACTCTTTGTCTCAAACTCAACAACATTGTTTGTTGCACACCGATGATGAAGTAATCTTCAGGAGTCAGCCCGCACACTCTAACTCAAAAATTTCAGCATCCATTCTGGATGTATTATCTCCTGAACGAACAGAAACACACATTCTAAGAACTAACCCGCAAACCAGATATTACAACCATCATTTCACCTTTCAACCAGACTCCGGCCAAGGAGATTCATTTGGAAGTTTCCAGAATATATCTGAACAATTGCCTGTTTATCCAGATAATTTTTTAAGTATTACCTCCCCTCACATTTTAGATTCCCTTGACAAGTATCGTAGTTTTCAGCCAGATTCAGGGCAAGGGATCTCGATCCAAAGCTTCCAGAACCAGTTTCAAGACTTTTCATCATACCCAGCGGACTTTGTAAGAGCTATCATACCACCGGAACCTCATTAAAGAAGCTTCTCTTTTTAACTTTGTATGAAGCTGAATAAATGGACAATATTATTAAAGTTCCTCATGAGTATTAACTTTTTCGGGGTGGCCCGGGGGGAGGGGGAGTGATGGCTGAGCCTACTGCATTATGCTTACAGCACAATCTCGAAGTAGGTGTATTTCTCAGTACAAGATCCTCTGGAAAAATCTTTAATGTATCAAGTTTGAGCGCAAAAAACACAGGAAGGTACTTATCGGGAACTCCTCTATGCTGATGATGCAGCTGTTGTGGCTGACTCTTCCACACATCTTTAGACCCTGGTTGACAAACCAGCTGCTGCTTGCCAGAAGTTTGGCTCACATATAAGTCAAAGCAAGACTACAATACTAGTTCAGAACACTTCACGTAACCGTTAATGGCCAACCACTGGAAACTGTTGACCATTTTTGCTATTCATTATATGTTCTACTGAATAAAGACATTAACAAAGGATAGCCAAGGCAATGGGTGCCATGTCACGACTGCAGATAAGGGTGTGGGACAATACCTTGCTGACTAACAATACCAAAGCTTTAGTCTACCGGATCTGTATGATGAGCATTTTGCTATATGAGTAGATGAAACATGGTCAACCTAGTCATGGCTAAATATCTTCCACCTCCGATGCCTAAGGCGGGTCTTTAAAATAATGTGGCAAGATAAAATAACAAATGAGTAAGTGCCACGATATATATATATACATGTTATTTTTTTGGGAGGGATATGAATTTCTATTTTGTACACCTTTTATTTAGCCCATAATTTATGTCTTTGTATGTCCATTCATTACTGATATTGTTACATACATGTTAGCGAGATAATGTCAAATAGTCCAATGATAGTCTAATGATAGTCCAATGAAAGTCAAATGATAGTCCAATGATATCTTAGCTACGTTTGAATGGAAGAAATTATCTCCTATTCTTTCAATGGGCATCAAGGCAAAACTATTTGCAGTGGCGTAACAAGCTACTCGTGCCCCCCCCCCCGGGCAAAGGATGTGAAGGTACGCTCTCTCCCCTTGATTGAGAGTGTTATAGATCTGTTATAGATATAATAGCACAGTGAGTGCTTGTAAATGTGTACAGTCAAGACGTTGTTTTCTTGTAAGTGTCTTTATGGAACTATTTGGTCATGGGCCCGGGTTCATTAAACCTCGTCGCTCCATTGTTGCTACGCCATGAACTATTTGTTTGAAAAGAGAGTTTATCCAAATTTTTCTTAAATCCAATGAAATCCAACAAAATTATAGTCTAAATATGAAATACTACAGCTATTGCTCTGCTATTTGAATCTGTAGGTTGCCTTCGAAAATAAATCGACCTTCATTGCTCTCTCTCTCTCTCTACAGATATTTTGCAGTGCAGCCGTTTTTCTTTTTTTTTCTTTTCATATTATAAAGTGCTTTTAACTGTTACTTTTCTATTGCATTTTTTTATGAAAAATTATTACTTTATTATTATAATTTTTAATCATTAACATACTCTATCTATCTATCTATCTATCTATCTATCTATCTATCTATCTATCTATCTATCTATCTATCTATCTATCTGTCTGTCTGTCTGTCTGTCTGTCTGTCTGTCTATCTATCTATCTATCTAACTATCTATCTATCTATCTATCTATCTATCTATCTATCTATCTATCTATCTATCTGTCTGTCTGTCTGTCTGTCTGTCTGTCTGTCTGTCTATCGATCTATCTATCTATCTATCTTTCTATCTGTCTGTCTGTCTGTCTGTCTGTCTATCTATCTATCTATCTATCTATCTATCTATCTATCTATCTATCTATCTATCTATCTATCTATCTATCTATCTATCTATCTATCTGTCTGTCTGTCTGTCTGTCTGTCTATATGTCTGTCTGTCTGTCTGTCTGTCTAGCTATCTATTATGTAATTGATATTTGCGTGTCTGTCTCTCAGACTGTATATACAATGAGATCAACAGAAATAAACAGTATAGTGTACAAAGGTCATTTGTTTTCATAACGCTTTAACTTCTAAATTGTGTACATATTTGTGTTTTTGTAAACTTTAACCTTTATTAAAGAGACTTGTATTGATTGGTATGTTTAACTAATGCATTTTTTAATGTTTAAAAAAGTAATAAAAAAAATCTCGAACAGAAATTCGTCCATCTTTTATTTTCACTATTGTATCGTCCCCATTAACCCAAACACAAGAACATATGTCAGAGCAATCCAGTCGTACTTAGGGAATTGAGATGTTACAGAAAGATCCTAGGTATTACACACAAAGACGCATCACAACCGAAGAGATTAGAGACAGAATTGGCACAGCGATTGGACCCCACGATGACCTACTTACTACTTTAAACAAAAACGTTAATGAAACTCTATGGCCATATCACAAGTTCCACAGGGCTCGCAAAGACCTTCCTCCAGGGAACAGTACCATGAAAAAGAAGAGGCAGACATATAAAGCGATGGGAGGACAACCTAAACGAATGGACGGGCCGGAAAGAGATTTCTATCCAAGGCAATAGACAGAAAGGAATGGAGAAAGATGGGAAACAGATCTTTTATGGTGCCCCAACGGTCCAACAAACTTAGTGCTAGATGAAGGTGAGGTGAAATCACACTATGTGGCTTTAAAATTAACACGGTCGAGTGCTTCTGGTCTGGTGGTTGTTCGTAGCTCTGGAGGTCACAGAGACACGGGGAAGGATTAAGTGTCAAAAAGTCAGGTTTGGTTTTAACATGCAATGCTGTCCACATTGCGTACATTCATTGGTGCCAGTCTTAAACGTGTTAAGTTTGATGCCTCGTTAGTTTACGTAACGTGTTAAGTTTGATGCCTCGTTAGTTTACGTAACGTGTTAAGTTTGATGCCTCGTTAGTTTACGTAACGTGTTAAGTTTGATGCCTCGTCAGTTTACGTAACGTGTTAAGTTTGATGCCTCGTTAGTTTACGTAACGTGTTAAGTTTGATGCCTCGTTAGTTTACGTAACGTGTTAAGTTTGATGCCTCGTTAGTTTACGTAACGTGTTGAGCTTAGATAAGCCAAAGAAAAGTAAAGTATGGTGATTTTTACAAAACTTCAATTAAATCACACTGTCTGTCTGTCTGTCTGTTAGGTCAAATCTTGTAAACGTAATTTATTCCATTTCACATTCTCAAATCAAATTTAAATTTTCCTCAATTATTCAATGTCCTAAAAAAAGTGAATAAAACAAAAATATTAACCAATTAATTAATTAATTATTGATAATCAATCAATTTTGTTTTTCATATAGAAAAGCGGATATAAATCTAGTAACATTGAAAGATATGGCAGTAATTTGCGGTTCTCTCACATACATAAGCTTTTTTAAATATTTTGCATGTTTAGCTACTTGATATACAGAAAGACGCTTAAAAAGGTAAATTCTAACATGAAAAGCTCTTGGTAAATAACAAATTGACATATGTGCTATCCATATTCAAGGCCATAAAAGTTCCCCTCATCCACAATCTAGTAATAGTCGTACATTGTACACGGTCCTATGAAATGTTTCTTTGAAACGTTGCATTGGAAAAGACTACTCTATGGTTAAATCACAAGTCTAAAGTGAAACTACAGCCTTGAGGCATTCTTTAACTCTTTGCCGTAGGCACGGGAAAAAAAAGGCATTGGCGATTTTAAATAACTGATGGACGATCGTTTGACACTAAAACATTAAATACTGAAATATGAAAGGGTTAATATACGTTACAAATTACTTTACAGAGTAACTAATGGGACTAGTAATATCATGCAGTAATATCTTATCATATCTTATATAATACAATCTTATATAATACAGACGTTACTTCAAAAAAAAAAAAAAAAAAGAAGATGATTACGTCCTACGCGTCATGCATTTAGTCATGCATATTAACCAATGACCTAAATTCTGCTTAATGTCACCGGTTTTCTTGGCTAGCTCAGGCCACACATTCTTTCGGAAGGATCTGTCCTTATTTCCAAGAAATATAAATGTTTTTTTGGTACGACTGAATTCCTGAAACTGTTATGTACCACAAGGCGGGCTAATCAACACACAAAATAGTTCGTGTACATCACTCAGTCATAAGTCCCACGCCATTGTATTCAGGCTGAGCTCTGTTACTATGACCGCTTTCCCACATCACTAGTAGAGAAACCTCCACAAGTTGACAGACCGGTACTGGTTTCCAGATGTGAACTTGTCGTCAACCCAAGATTGAGGCCACACAGCATTGCAGTGAGCTCATGAGGAACTTAGAGGACTAGATATAATCTAAGATAAATTATGCATTCCAGTATGTCTGGTCTGGCGATTATATTATTTCAAATACCATTTATGGAAGTCACAAACAAAAAATATTTAAGAATCTGTATACTTATAATAATTATTTATGTATCTAAACAAGGTAACAATCGCAGCAATAATGAATGAAGATAATATTTAAAAAGAAAGCTTTATCTAATAGATAATTTTTTATTCTGATTACTTGTTTATTTTATTTAACTATTAGTTTTCTTATTATTGAATTTCTCTACATTTAAATTGTTCGTATTTGGAGATTCTCATACATGGCGGAAAAACGTATTCATAGCTAGCATTTTCATGTACAAATAAAGGAGTTACTATGACCATAGACTTTTCAAAAGTGTTTTCTGCTAATTTGTTGTTCTCTGTATAGAAAGTTGACTCAACAACGTGGGTTACTTGAGTCAGCCAAGAAAACCAATGACTTGTCAGAATTTAAGTCAATGATTAAGATACATGACAAATGAAATGAGTAATAATCTTCGTTTTTTTGAACTAACGTCTGTAATCTATAGATAAGATAAGTAGTATGTAAGTAAAGTTTCCCTTTCAGACGTTGTGATCTAAAGGGCAGATGATGTAAAGTCATCTGTTTCTGTGGCCCCCACAGGTTAACGAGGGTGTCATGCGGCCAGCACAATGACCAACCGCCTTTACTTTTCCCCTACTGATGTCAGGTAGTCATTAGAGCTGGATGGACTCAGAGGCGCCCAAAGATCCCGGAATTAAAAATCGATTCGAACCAGGGACTTCGGTTCAGAAGCCAAGCGCTGTGCCTCTCAGCCACAGCGCCTCCGAGATAAGATATGACACAAAATAAATGTCACTATGGAGGAAGCATTAAACTTTTCACTCAATGAAATAAAATGTATTTAAAAACGAATGGGCTACTAAACAGCGGCAATAAGGGAGGCTTGACACGAAGATCACTGCCACGCATTGAGATTGGTATTTACGGACCTGTCATGTAGCTTAAAATCATTAGCATTGCAACTTAA
The DNA here is from genome assembly GCF_947242115.1 of Biomphalaria glabrata. Taxonomy (NCBI): domain Eukaryota; kingdom Metazoa; phylum Mollusca; class Gastropoda; family Planorbidae; genus Biomphalaria; species Biomphalaria glabrata. The sequence goes on from NC_074714.1 coordinate 44,228,088, forward strand.
AATCATGTTCAGGACAGAAAGATTACATGTTTTTTTCCTGCACCGCCTTAATGAACAAGCTTTTTTATGTCAAACCTTTTTCAGAGCGCCTTATTCTATGGGAACATTTCGTAGGGAAAAAAAGCGTTTCCGTTGCTAAGTGCACAATAGTGAACAAAAAACAACAACAACAGATCTATCATTCAAGCACAAAAACAGTCTGCAAAAAATATCGCTAAACAAAATTCTGAAAAAATACATCAAATAAGATGCTTAACCGGGCCGGCCATACGAATAGCGTGACCAATTTAATGGATGCTTGGAAGGCAATAACAACTACTACTATATTACTACTACTACTATATTACACTATATTAACATTTATAACACAATATGCGTAGAATGCAATAAATGCGATGAAATAAAGTAAAATTAACCCTTTAAGGCCTACATTTTCAAAAGCCTTCGACAAGAACCATGACTGATAGTGATACTTTAAATGTAATTTGCGAGGCCCCTGCATGGCCCAATTCGGAGCAATCGGTAAAATCGGCTTAACGCCGGCCCTGATGGTTAATATTGTGGTTTACGAGTGAGTACCTATGATACACTGATACGCTGCATCAATCAAATAGTAGGACTACTTTCTAAAGTTCGGTTTGTTTTGTTTGTTAATTTGTCTTCTTTTGAGTCGTCCTTTGCGCGACCAAGTGTCTGGTAACTAGTGAGGACAAATACAAAGGTCCATGTAGGATTGACATTAGTGAAATAATAATACTTTAAATAAAACGAGTATATTAATATATCTCTGAACACAATCATTATTTATTTTCGAATTAGAATATGCACAAGGTCGACTCCCATAAGATATACTGCATGTTGATGTAATGTAAGACAGGAGAGACCTAGTTTAATAGTATCTAATGCACAATTAGAAGTAAAATGTTTTATGTAGTTGACATTTAAAATTGAAAAACTAGCAATTTTTATATACATTGAAAATAGATGATATCTTTTTCCAACAGTTATCAGCCTTTAAACCCTACGATACATTATTTTCTTAGTACAATGATATAGAGAACTCTATGGACATCTTATGTCAGCCTAACACAAAGAGCCCCAAGACTGACACCAATAGTTGGAGGAACAAAAACGTAAATTAATGTATATCTTAACTTTGGGAAAACTGATTTCTACGATAATTTGATGCCACTTTGTATTTAAAACCGTTGAATTATACAGACACGGTTGTACTTTGGCTACTGTCTTTATTCACATACTGTTTGCAATTTCAACTTTTAATATTTTAGCTACTTTCTTTTATTATACTTTTAAACCGTATAAGACATGCATAAGATATTACTTAAAAGCTAAATAATATTTTTTTTTTTTAAATGTTATTAAACAGTAATAATTATTGAATCATTTAAATTTATTTATAGATTTAATAGTATCAAGGGCAACCACTCGTGTATTTTTTAAAAGCTCATTTCTAATAACAAGAGTTATATACCTTTGGTCAACATTACAATAAATAATGTTTAAGTAGAGATTTATCTATAGAAGTTAATGTCTGAGGGGAAGGTCTTTATTTAGAGTAAAGATTGTTGTCACAATCAAATCTACAGATCCCGAAACGCTGTTTATTATAAGTACCATGATCATATCACACGACAACTTAAAAAATGTTGGCATAATTCTAACTTTTTATAAATCATGCTTACAAAATGAGATTTGAATACCACCAATGAAAAAAAAAAAAAAAAAAAAAAAAAAACTAATGTATAAGAAAGAAAATATAATTAAACGATATATGCACAATCTTTTTTACATCTCAGAGGTATGGGTGGTCCTACATAAATATAAGTAGTCCTATGGGGCTATGAGTGGTCCTACATAAATATAAGTAGTCCTATGGGGCTATGAGTGGTCCTACATAAATATAAGTAGTCCTATGGGGCTATGAGTGGTCCTACATAAATATAAGTAGTCCTATGGGGCAATGGGTGGTCCTACATAAATATAAGTAGTCCTATGGGGCAATGGGTGGTCCTACATAAATATAAGTAGTCCTATGGGGCTATGAGTGGTCCTACATAAATATAAGTAGTCCTATGGGGCTATGAGTGGTCCTACATAAATATAAGTAGTCCTATGGGGCTATGAGTGGTCCTACATAAATATAAGTAGTCCTATGGGGCTATGAGTGGTCCTACATAAATATAAGTAGTCCTATGGGGCTATGTGTGGTCCTACATAAATATAAGTAGTCCTATGGGGCTATGAGTGGTCCTACATAAATATAAGTAGTCCTATGGGGCTATGAGTGGTCCTACATAAATATAAGTAGTCCTATGGGGCTATGAGTGGTCCTACATAAATATAAGTAGTCCTATGGGGCTATGAGTGGTCCTACATAAATATAAGTAGTCCTATGGGGCTATGAGTGGTCCTACATAAATATAAGTAGTCCTATGGGGCTATGAGTGGTCCTACATAAATATAAGTAGTCCTATGGGGCTATGAGTGGTCCTACATAAATATAAGTAGTCCTATGGGGCTATGGGTGGTCCTACATAAATATAAGTAGTCCTATGGGGCTATGAGTGGTCCTACATAAATATAAGTAGTCCTATGGGGCTATGAGTGGTCCTACATAAATATAAGTAGTCCTATAGGGCTATGGGTGGTCCTACATAAATATAAGTAGTCCTATGGGGCTATGAGTGGTCCTACATAAATATAAGTAGTCCTATGGGGCTATGAGTGGTCCTACATAAATATAAGTAGTCCTATGGGGCTATGAGTGGTCCTACATAAATATAAGTAGTCCTATGGGGCTATGAGTGGTCCTACATAAATATAAGTAGTCCTATAGGGCTATGGGTGGTCCTACATAAATATAAGTAGTCCTATGGGGCTATGAGTGGTCCTACATAAATATAAGTAGTCCTATGGGGCTATGAGTGGTCCTACATAAATATAAGTAGTCCTATGGGGCTATGAGTGGTCCTACATAAATATAAGTAGTCCTATGGGGCTATGAGTGGTCCTACATAAATATAAGTAGTCCTATGGGGCTATGAGTGGTCCTACATAAATATAAGTAGTCCTATGGGGCTATGAGTGGTCCTACATAAATATAAGTAGTCCTATGGGGCTATGTGTGGTCCTACATAAATATAAGTAGTCCTATGGGGCTATGAGTGGTCCTACATAAATATAAGTAGTCCTATGGGGCTATGAGTGGTCCTACATAAATATAAGTAGTCCTATGGGGCTATGAGTGGTCCTACATAAATATAAGTAGTCCTATGGGGCTATGAGTGGTCCTACATAAATATAAGTAGTCCTATGGGGCTATGAGTGGTCCTACATAAATATAAGTAGTCCTATGGGGCTATGAGTGGTCCTACATAAATATAAGTAGTCCTATGGGGCTATGAGTGGTCCTACATAAATATAAGTAGTCCTATGGGGCTATGAGTGGTCCTACATAAATATAAGTAGTCCTATGGGGCTATGAGTGGTCCTACATAAATATAAGTAGTCCTATGGGGCTATGAGTGGTCCTACATAAATATAAGTAGTCCTATGGGGCTATGGGTGGTCGTACATGCATACAAATATTGGACACTCATGTTCATGTAAATCTGAGTACCGTTAAGCAGGGCCGGCCTTAGGCATAGGTAAACTAGACAGCCACCTAGGGTTGTTGATTGGTAGGGCCCTGTCACAGAACTAACAAAATATAAAAAAAAAATAATCAAATCCGAAACATAGCAGAGCTATATGCCTACAAGTCTTTTAACCAAGTATTTATCTCTTTTAAGTTCACGAATTTGTTTGGGTTTACGCAATGGAGTAAATCCGGAGACTTTTGGTCACGACGGGCTGCCAACTAAAAGATTTTAAGTAATGTTCGAAAATAATGCGTAAAAAAAAAGATGTAAAAATGTGAAGTTGCTGACCAGTTGAAATATGGATTTTTTTTTCTCTATTGTGGAGGCCCCTGGGCTGTAGCCCCTCCTTCCCTCCCTTAAATCCGGCCCTGGGTCACCGTTACACTTCAACTTCGTATAAAAGGAGTAATTATATTTAAAAAAAAAAATTAATGTTTCTTGATCTACATCATTTGGTGGCAACCTAATTCACTTCGCCTCGGGCCTCAAAGTTCTTAAGTCAGGCCCCGCGGTAAGTACATACATTCACATATGACGGAATTAACACACACGGTAATTGAGGGCACACGTTTTGTTTTCCTACAAATATTATGCAATTCATCTCTAGATCCTTTATTCGTGGCTTTGTTTACTGTTCTGACAGGAGCGAATAAGGTGTCTTAGCTCGGCCATTACCTTCTAGAACAGTGTTTCCCAAACTGTGTTCCGCGGAACCCTAGTGTTCTGCGAGGCCAGAATAGGTCAAAATCCAAGTCTTCACTGAGATTCGAACTAATGACCCCAGGATCGGAAGCCAAGCGCTTAACTACTCAGCCACCGTTATCTTCAAAGGGCTATACTAAAGCCATTGTCTAGTTGCTTGTTTGTCTATAACGTTCAATGTTAGATTCAGGCTTTCAATTTCTCTCTGCTTTTTATTTCTCAATTTTCTTCGAGATATTTCCAGGTGGCGTGCGGGCATGCAACGAGTTTAAATTTGAGACAGGCCATCAGTGCTTTCACCAACAAATTTTCTAGAACAATTCAATGAAAAAAAATAAATCAACCAAATCATCTTCTATTCACGTCTGCTTGAAGTAAATTGAAAAATGAAAAAAAAAAACAAAATCACACTCTTATGAACTTTTTTTTCACTTGTCCTAGATTGTGACGATTTCAATGATATCAAAACGTCGAAGTGATTAACCGAATAAAAGACAACATGAAATGTCATATGAGATTTGTAAATTGATTTTGATGAATAGTTTTGTATTTAGACGATCTTCTTAAAGCCGGGTCAGATGATAGTAACGATAAAATGAAACTTTATCCTGACGTGGAGCTACAGGAGACAGATTGATGAAACTAGACTTTGTTCGAGAATTTAAAAATATAGACAAAAGTATCGAACTTTTTAAGTCCTAGAAACAAAGTATCCTGAGATCGACTTGATCAGGGCCGTTATTACTTTCGCTATAGCCATAGAATTTTTTTAGCAGACGACAGTGTTAAATCTACAATTAGGTAAATACAAATTTAAAAAAGTAAAACAGCTTGTAATTTTAAGGCAGACATTTTTTTATCCCAGGTCAAAAACTTGTGTTGTATTTGCCTTGTCATTGTAGATACTTAATTGAAAATAGATGAAGTACATTTTATTACTACCAATGCTTAAAAAAAAGAAAAAGAAAATATTTTTTTTAAATTACAAGTAGGACGTTCAGATCTCTAAATCTTTAGCGTTATTCTAAAACGCACTTTCCGAAGATGAACATTCTCTTTTAGAAGATGAACATTCTCTATCAGAAGATCAACATTCTCTTTTAGAAGATCAACATTCTCTTTTAGAAGATCATCATTCTCTTTTAGAAGATGAACATTCTCTTTCAGAAGATCAACATTCTCTTTCAGAAGATCAACATTCTCTTTTGGAAGACATTTGATTCTATTCTATTTACACGTTTCATACCATTCTTCTGATTTGAAGATAACTACATCCTAGCCCTGACCTCAAACAGGACTGCGGTTAATGGCAGTCGTAAGAGGTCGAACCCGTGACCATTGAACGATAGACCAGAACGCATACCAAACGACCAGGCAGTCACCCTTAGTCACCACGAACGTGATTCTATCCGTCTTTTTAACGCGACATAGATTTAAAAACATTTAACGATGGCTCTGTTCAGGGCCGTTCCTAACAATTGCGGGGCCCTATGCGAAACTGATTACGCGGGGCCTAGTCTGGGTGGGAATAAGAATAATAAGTGAAAATTAAGATTTTGTAATAGAAAAAAAAATTCGACTGTACTAAGTACAAAATTGCGATCAAATTAACTTTACTTTACGAACATTGCAACCTATAGCATATTTATATGCCAGTAACTATAAAAGTAAATATAGTATTGTAGCTTCTGATTAGGGTGAAAATTCATTACTTGGAAACTGACAGTGCCTTTTTTCTTTTATCGCGCGTTAGGATTGGCGTTTTCCGCAATAAATGACGTCCACAAATGACAGTTTTGTATATTTTTCAGGAGATTTTTATGAGTTTTCAGGAGATTTTAATGAATTCAGGAGATTTCCAGGAATTTTTCGTATATATTTTGCAATTTAATAATCACACCTAGAATTAGCGCGGGGCCTATGAAAGCGCGGGGCCCACTGCAACCGCATAGGTTGCAGTGGCCTAAGACCTGCCCTGGCTCTGTTTACGTCTAGAAAGATATAACGTTCCAATAACTTCTACTGTCGTCGGTTATGGTAGAACGCTGGGGACGGAACATGATGTAAAACACGAGATCCTCCTCTTTGTGTTTGTGCGCGCGTGTGTGTGTAAAGCAAGCGTTGCAATAATAACACAAGAGTTGGCAGCAGGGGCGTCACTATGGGGTGCTAGGGGTGCGGCCCGCACCAGGTGACATCCTTTTTTTTTGGTGTGACACCCAAGTTGGAAAAAAATATACCTTGTCAAAAGCAGACACATTGTAAAAGATAATAATAATATCTCAAGATATATGCCCAAACATGCCTAGACTCATCTAAATGGTAGTTTGAGTTTAAAATGACAAAGCACAACGTTATACCATTTCTGTCTTAAAGTATAACCAAGGAAACCTGTTCAGGTGATGTTACGTCTGTTTCTAATTTTAATTAAATTTCATTGCAAAATTTGCAATAACATTTAAGTAAATGTCATAAACAGTTGGATTTTTAAAAAATAGACTTGAGTAAAAATAAATAAAAATAGGTAACCGGCTCTCTGTATTAGTTCAACAGAAAGAACGGACTAGTGTTCATTGGAACATATTTGAAGAAAGTGGTTGGGGGGGGGGCGTCTGACTTCCAGAGCTAACCGCACCAGGTGACACCGACAAGAGTGACGCCACTGGTTGGCAGTACAACTTTGAACAAAGCCGACACCTTTGCCTCATCATTTCTTCATGGCAGTCAAGCTCTGAGATGATTGAACACGCTGTTACAGGCGTTGAATGAAAAGAAAGATAATCTTTATGAGAGAAACAAAAAAGGGAAACATTAGAAATGTTTACACCAACTCTAATTAAAAGAAATGAATGTCTTACACTCGCCTAAGAAGCAGAGATATTTATTTATTCCTATTGGAGATTTTCTGGATAAGTTTGAGTCTTAACAATGTGAAGGACGCAATTTTAAGAAATCACTGTTGCCAACTACAATCCAAAGAGAGAAATGAGATTTTACAGCGATAGAAAGTGCAACTAATTTACCGATTAGCTTCTAAATTACTTAGCTTATCAGCACTTCCTATTATCTGTACACCGGATGCACCAAATAATTAGGTTTAGGTATCCACCATAGATGAAAATCTCGAACACCAGGGTGTGCTTAGCACTAGTTCCTTATACTGTTTACTGATTTAAAACAATTTATCTATAACTATGTTAGAAACAAATCACATCGGGCGACTTCACATTAAGTTAAGGAACTTTGAGAATTGACAGGACTCCCCCGAGGTGGTTGGCCGTTGTGTTGGCCACATGACACCCTCGTTAAAAGTCGGTACTTTTACAGTAAAAGACACTCTATTTCAAACTTGACGGACTTAGATTGATCTAGGTAAATTCATCTCGATGTTAGAAAGTTTGTTAATAAAATTTTTTTTTTATAAGAACTAGATCTTTGATATAACTGTGGAGGACATTAAGCTTGGAACTAAATGGTGTCCTTAAAGTGATTTGTCGTGGAAATGAATAATGACCTGTAAGAAAGAGAAGATTTAATAATAAAATAAGTAAAAAAAAAGGTCAACTTCTTGACACTCTATTTCTTACTTATATCTCTCTCTCTTTTTCTCTCGCTTTCTTTTTCTTGCTTTCTCTCTCTCTCTCTCTCTTTCTTTCTCTCGATTTCTTTTTTATGCTTTCTCTCTCTCTTTTTTTCTCTCTCTTTCTCTTGTTAAGGCTTCCGCGCGGTGTTGATTCTTGGAAACATATCTAGTGTTGATCTGACTGGAAGTAACGCTGAACTCAACTACTTCAGTAACACCGGCGAAAGGCCGAAACAATTAAATATTTAGTCGACGCTAATATGTTGTTCTACAAATATGTTTAATACTCAAGAAGGGAATCGTCCGATGTCAGTTATGTCCGTAAATCCGTATATCTATTGTACTCAAGTCTACTACTCTACACGAAGCGTCTTCTTTTAGCGTCACTTAGAGCGTTCTTGTTTTTTAAAGATCTATCACGTCACTTGTCGCTAATTAAAACTTTCCCATTCTTCCCGAAACAAATATCTAATTCCTAATCATGTCATAACACTCTCTCTTTCTCTCTCTTGCTTTCTCTCTCTCTTTTTCTCTCTCTCTCTCTTTCTCTCTCTCTCTCTTTCTCTCTCTCTCTTTCTCTCGCTTTCTTTTTCTTTCTTTCTCTCTCTCTCTCTTTCTCTCGCTTTTTTTCTTGCTTTCTCTCTCTTTCTCTTTCTCTCTCTCTCCCTCTTTCTTTCTCTCGCTTTCTTTTTCTTGCTTTCTCTCTCTCTCTTTCTTACTCATTTTATCTCTTTATCTTTCTCGCTCTGTCTCTTTCACCGTCTCTCTCTTTCCTGTCACTTCTGTTTTTCTTATCTTTGTCTTTTCTACCTTTCCTCTTCTAAGTTTATTTTTATTCTCCCTCTCTTTCTCTCCTTCTCTTTAAAGTATACGCACACACAAACACACGCAAAGAGAGTTTGATCTACTTTGTAAGCGCTCGGGGGACTTAAATTAAGATCTATATTTCTCTGTTGCTTCCTATATCACCAGACACTGCCTTAACCATAGTCGACCATCTGGTACACAGCGTCCGAAAATATTTATTATGCCCTAAGAGAAGGTGACCGCAACGCTTGCCCACAGGGACGTCACAGTGGTCATTACCATTTGTTTTTGTTTTTTTATACAGAAGCAAATATCTTTTTATTTATCGTTTAGTTTCCAAGTTTATGTAAAATATACTGACTCGTTTTATTACAATATTATTTTTTAGAGATAAATTATGCGCTATTATTCCACCGCGAGTAACTATGGCCATTAGCAATGTAAACATTGCGTGGAAGACTCAGAAATGTGAAAGACTATGCAAGTATTGATGGGACTTTCTACCTGGATTAACACTGGAACACCCCATATTCAAATCGCGAACTTCCTAGATCCTGCTCAAACCAATCGTTATAGAAAACATCAACACTGACCTTCCACGTCGCCACCTGTGGGCAGTTTAGGCTAATAGCTCGTTGCCACGTCACAGGTGTGACGTCACGACATAGGACGTGGCTACGCGCTATTGATTTATACTTTCCCTCGTAAACTTCAAACATATTTTTATGAACTTTTCTAGAAGTAAATTTTCTTAAAGTGCATAGGACATCATCTTTATTTTGTTCAGCTTTCGTTCCCACGCGTATTACTCTTGAAATGTCAAACATTAAATTTAAAGTATTTGTGTTTTATTAAACGCACATGTTAAGAGAGAGAGAGAGAGAGAGAGAGAGAGAGAGAGAGAGAGAGAGATAGACAACGAGAGAGAGAGAGATGGAATAAAGATATAGAAGAGAGACTCTGGAAAAGATTATGTGTTATCAATTGCGTTCTACAGCGATTCGAAACAACTCCACGTCTGTTATTCTGATATAACCTAAAAAAAGAAAGTTTATGCTAATTATTAATGTCTCTATCTAAATCCTGAATTTATATCAAGGTTAAAATGATAAAGTTAAACTAAAAAAAAAATGTCTTAAGTGTTTGAATTGCGCAATGCGGCACTCACTGATCATTTCTGTATAACATTTAGAATTTTAGATTAAAATATAATAATTAGAAGCCAGTTTGAAACGTCTGCCATATTTGAGAAATTTTACCGGAAGTCATTAAAAAAAAAAGAAGAAAGGTTGCAAAGAATTTATAGCCTCTTCTTTTTCATGTACGGACACAAAGAAACCAAGAGAGAAGAGAGAGAGAGGAGAAAAAGAAAGAGAAAAGAAAGAAAGAAAGAGAGAGAGAGGAGAGAGTAGAAAAAGAAAGAAAGAAAGAAAGAAAGAGAGGAGAGAGAAAGAAAGAAAGAAAGAAAGAGGGAGAGAGGGAGAAAGAGAAAAGAAAGTAAGAAAGAGAGAGAAGAGAGAAAGAAAGAGAAAAGAAAGAAAGAAAGAGAAAAGAAAGAAAGAGAGAGAGAGAAAGAGAGGAGAAAAAGAAAGAAACGAAGAAAGATAGTAGAGAGAGAATTTATAAAAGAAAGTAAGAAAGAGACAGAAGAGAGAAAGAAAGAGAGAGGACAGAACGAAGTAAAAGAGATAAGAGAAGAGAGAAAAAAAAGAGCATTCAGAGAAAGAGAATTCAACTAAAAACTGTTTCAAAAGACCACATTAAACAAATATGAGAAACGTAAAAGACATCATATTTCTCTATCGACAGCATTTGGTGTTACAAAATCCCAAGAAGACACAAAAAAGTGAATCAAGAAAACCCCGCTTATCCTCTTCAGTAATAAATTGAAAGTCTTTTAGTAGCGAAATTTGGGGACAAGCCAGAAGAGGAGACCCTGACTCCCATAGGTCCATTAGACAACTCGCCTACTTCACCCAAGCCCTAGTCTAAGCTTGCATGACAAATTCTATAATTCCCAAAAGAGCCGACAAACATGACATTGACCTTCCCCAGTCACGTGGCCAACGCTTCATTTTGCGTTTAAACCTTACAAAAATAAATTACGTTTCCAAGACCATTAGAATTGTTTTTCTTGAGCCGCCTCGCGCGTTTCTTGTTATAACTGAAGTGAAATGTGTTGAGACAGATTAGCGGAGCTCTCTATTTCTGAGTGGACTGGACCCAACGGGAGGAGGAGACACATGGTCATCTCTATGAAATAAGCTTAAACTTCACGGTATGTAAGTTCAGTTACTGCTTCTAATTTGCCTGGTTTTTACAAAGCTTTTATCAACTTTGTCTGTCTGTCTGTCTGTCCGGTAAAAAGTTTCTACACGTTATTTCTCCGACACCCAATCTCGGATCAAGCTGAAATTTTGCACAATTATTTCTTTTACCTGAAAACACAATAAGCTATTGAAAAAAAAACAAACAAAATGAATGACTTAATTATTGGTAATTAATTATTTTGATTGGCATATCGATCAAGGGCAAGAAATTGTACTTGACTGAGGTGGTGGTATAAGCTGAATTTGTCCCTTTTGTATGTCGCCGCTTTAAAGAAAGTTTGAAACAAACTATTTTTCATAACCATCTCACTAGCGGAGTGGTTAGCATGTCGGCTTTACGAGGCTTGAGACATGAGCTCGAGTTGTTTTTTTTTTAAAGATTTTCAAAAATGCTTTTAAAAAGCGATTACAAAGTAAAATTCACTCAAATATCTCTTTCTCCCCCCCCCCCTCTCATTTCTCCAACTGGTCCAGATAAGTGATTGCACCATAGCGTATTGAAAAAGTTAAAAGCATGAAATAGCGCTGAACAAAAAACAATTGGTAAAAATATTTCTAATCTCACAGTTTTATTATGGTTGTTAGTCTAGATTTATTACACATTTTGTTACATGACTGATTTAGACAAATTGATACAATGACACTTCGTACTAGTTTTTTAGCGGCCCCCGAAAGGGGAAAAGACGCTATTAGTTTTGTGCGAAATGTTTGTCCGTCTGACCGTCTGTCCGTCTGTCCGTCCGTCCCGTTTAGATCTCGTAAACTAGAAAAGATATTGAAAATCCGACATCACAATATTTTAGACCATTCAAAGTTCTGATGCAACGGCTAATTTTTTTTTTCTTAAAGCGAAAAATCTAATTTTTAAAATCAGTTATGCAAGCAGTTTTTTTAAGAAAAAATTAGACCTAATTTAAGTTGAATAGTAATCTTATAAACTCCATTTTTCTGAACATTTTTTTAAATTGCGGAAATATTTTTTTTATATTTTTTTTTTGAGGATTCGAATAAGAGATTGAGCCTTTTCAAAACAATTAGATCAATTATAAGACATCAGTTAGGCCAGGGGAGGCGAGGTGGCTGAGCGGTAAAGCGCTTAGCTTCCGAACCGGGGGTTCCGGGTTCGAATCCTGGTGAAGACTAGGATTTTCAACTTTGGAATCTTTGAGCCCTCTGAGTCCACTCAGCTCTAATGGGTACCTGACATTAGTTGGGCGGTTGGTCGTTATGCTGGCTACATGACACCCTCGCTAACCGTAGGCCACAAAAACAGATGAACTTTACATCATCTGCCCTATAGACCACAAGGTCTAAAAGGGGAACTAGTTAGGCCAGGTTCACATCTAATTTTACATTCACTTACACCTATGCTTTGAACTGCGGGACCGTTGGGGCACTACACAAGATCTGTTAACCTTCTTTCTCCATTCTTATCTCTCATTTGTCTTTGATATAATTTTATTTGGATGTTCTTTCTGAAAATATTGAAGCCTGCCTGGGTGAACCTCTTCGGGGGCCGATTTTGAGTTTGTGTTTCCACACAAACTGTCTTTTGTAACCTTGTTTAATTTTTTTTTATTATTTTGTATGTTTTTCATATTCTAAACATTGCTTATATTTTTTTAAAGAACTTTACAAAGAAAAAAAAAGGAATAATAAAAATATCGGGGCGTAGTGGTTGAGTGATAATGCTTCGGAACAAAAAGGTCCAGGGTTCGAATCTCGGGGATTTTATATTTCAGGGATTTTTAAAACGTCACTGAGTCCACCCAACTCTAATGGGTATCGGACTTGAGTTGGGGACAGTAAGTGCGGTTGGTCGTCGATGGACTTAAATCAGCTGTTGACCCCCATTAACCACAACGCTTCTGACTGACATTGCAACCTTGGCTCTCCACACCCCCCTCCCCTCCCTTCTCCGGCTTTCTTTTTTTTTTCTTTCTCTTGTCATGTTTATGTAAACACGGCGCGATCGCGTTGTTAGAGTGGCCTTTATTGAAGTGGATCAATACCCAGGCCAGGGCCAGGAGATGACCATCTTTTCAATCATCTGTAAACTGGTCCAAGGTGGAATGGAATTTTGATACCAGCATCTCCAGATCGATAATGAAAATGACATACACTTGCTGGTAACTAAATATCTCATTAGCCCCTCAATAGCAAACAATAACTGTTTGAAAAAACAAGGGCTATAACCCTTTTCCCACAATGACATTTTACAACTCACGAATTGAATCCGTCTTTATCCTTATAGGTTGATACTTTGTCGATATCTTTAAGCATCTTCGATACATCAGGTTCCTTTGTAAGTTTAAAGTTTGCTTTAAGACATCTACTTATCATCTGAAATAATGTATAGGCCTGCTTGTTTGGGAAGTATAGGCTAACATCTTAAAATAATTGCCATGTACGTAGATAAAGTTAATCTGAACTGGACATACTCAAGAGACGCATGTCAGCGGTGTCCAGATCAGGCAGTTCTCCATTTAGTTAGTATTCTAAAGGTGTGTTCTGTGGCAGTGGTTCTCAAACTGTGTTACGTGGAAAAAATTTGAGAACCTCTGTTCTGGGCTATGTTGTTCGGGTCCCTATAAGGAAGCATGCATCTTTGAAAAATGTGGTCAACTTTCTGTGGTGACATCCGAAAGAAAAAAAAAAAGTTGTCGATAAGAATCATCTCTAGAACGTATGCTATGTTACAAGATAAAGATTAAATACTGTTTGGAAAACACATTTTTACCACGACCATAGAACTGTAACTTGAACTTTATCTATAAATATGTTAGCTTTCTTTGTTCTAAAACCACAATAAATGTATTTCTAAATTTAAAATGCTATACGACTTGTATCTGTCAATCTAGTGTTTATTAACTAAAGACTTAAACTCTGCTAAGCCTTTGACTTTCCTGATTCAGGCAGAACTTTTCATGATCTAATGGCATTGGGGAAAAAGGAGGACTTCTACGAATTTGTCCTAGCATATAGACAAAGAAACGTGGCTTTATCTTTGTGTCTCTCAGGTTCTTTATTTTAATTCTTTACTTGGCTTCTCTATTTTATTCTCTCCATTGATTTGTGAAATGTAATACCAGACACGGCGCGAGCTCGTACATCGAGGGAGTCATAAAACAGATAAAGACAAAACATTGAGAAAGAATGTGGAGTCAATACTTTTATTTATCAGGGTCCAAACAATAAACACGTCTACAAACTCATCGCAAAGGGATACAACTAGTGTCGCAGACTGACTCGGGTATTGCCGCTCTCGTGACTTTGGGACGAATCGTAAAAAGACTTAATACCCCCAAGAAAATTCGAATTTTACAAAAATACTTTTTTTTTTTAAATTGTCATTTTCCCTAATCACAATTTTCATCATGGCATCGATAGAACACTGAAGGCAAAAGTATCGACTTCTCTCGGCGCGTCAATGGCTCCTTCAGTTTTTCTTTCCCCTAAACTGTAGAATAGATATACATCGGACGTCTGCCGCAAAAAAAAAAAAAAAAAAAAAAAAAAAACGTGGTGCCCATAACAACTTCGGAGTGTTTTTTACATTAATAATTTTTGCGAAAGTAGGACCCACGAAAGTCAAGGGACCACTGTTCATATTTGAATTTTTTTTTTTTTTTGAAACAAATATTCAATATCAGCCCCCTCCCCTCTTGTAACAAATCTTACACGTTATTACACCCCTCCCACTCCCCCATTGTTTTCCTAATTTGCAAAGTAATATCCGAACGTTCCTTAAGCTAACAACGGCTTCCTATGTTACCTCATGGCCCTGATAGACCCAATCGATCAAGATTTGTGGTGAAGATTTAACACTTGAGAGCCCAGCCTTGAAGTACCGATAAACTGCAAAAGTAGCTGTTTTTTTTTAAATAAGTTGTCCCTTTGAAATGTTGATGATAGTATGATAAGAATAGGAAGGGGGAGACATTTTTTTTTGGGGGGGGGGGGGTGCACAGCCTGTCAATGTCCACTTCATTCGTCTGCGCATAAACAAATTCAATTCGGATCTTTCAAGTTGACCTCTATAGTGTTTCCCATACTGAGTTCCGCGAGACCTAAATAGGTGTCCTACGATGTTTTGGAGTCATTAACTAGTAGACCTGCACTGTGCCGAGGCTGCACATGAACCATAATTTACAAATAAAAAAAAAACCTAATGAAAAACTCAGAAAGACCCAAAGATATAGATCTAGGCATATTTCTTATTTCATACTCTAGAACTAATTAGTACAAATGCTCTTTCCTCCCTAGTGCCATTAGAGAATGGAATTGGTTGCCTGAATCAGCCACGAAAAAAATGACTTAGTAGAGTTTAAGTTATTGATTAACATGCATGAGTAGATTGACACATTAAATGCGTAGGACGTAATAATCTTCTTTTTTGAAGTAACCTCTGTAGTATATAAAATAAGACAAGATAAGATAATTACTTTCTACGTAAAGGCAGAAAAAAATAATTTATTAGCTCTTCTTAGGAACGGAGAAAAATCTGCAACATTACTATGACCTTTGAAGAGATCTAGATTCCGACTCTAATTTGAAATACATATATACAAAATACAAACATCAACCATTAAATGGTCGAATTAGTCGGAAGAATAACACAATATTAGAAAGAAAAATATGGTTATTGTACTACAATGTCTTACAACCTTTTTGTAAAAGTAAGTAGCCCTTTAAGACTTAGCGATATACAAGGCAGATGATGTGACGCTCAGCAGTTTCTATGGCCAAGGGTTAACGAGGGTGTCAAGTGGCCAGCATAACGACCAACCGCCCTTACTTTTCCTAACTAAGGTCAGGTACCCATTAAAGCTGGGTGGACTCAGAGGCGTCCCGAAAAATCCCGAAATTCAAAATCCCAGCCTTCATTAAAATTCGAACCCCGGGACACCTCGGTTCAAAATGCTTTACCACTCAGCCCACTTATTTCTGCGAAGAAGCATTTTCTTATAATGCTACACTAAAGGCAAAGTATGGAATCATTCTTGACGCCACACCAGATATTATAATTCAGCTTATCATGTTTGATTTCAAAGAAGTTATAATCTTTAGGGACACAATCCCGTTGGAAAGAGTCACATGTTTTTTTTAAAGCAATGTAATCCGCTGACTTCTCAGAATGTCTGAAATGTTGCACTAATGAAAATGTTTCTGTTGGAAACCTGCGTATCCCTGCGGCGTTTGTTCTTATGACTGAATGCTTCTTTGGTGACAACCTAATAATGAAACTGCCCCTCACACCCACGAGTAATGCAACGTAGGGGAGACAGAGAATGACGTAATCGTTTGCAACCTTAAAAGGGGGGGGGGGGGGTTAGAGACAGAAAGAATGTTAAAAGAATGGCTCAGAGGATTAGCAAAAGATGGTCACCCTGCAAGACATCAGGGAATAATTCCCCAACAATGAATGAGTGGCTCGAGTTCTTTTTTTTCTTTTCACAAAGCTTTTTTCAACTCTGTCTGTCTGATACAATTTTTATACACGTTATTTCTCTCACACCCATTCTCGGATCAAGCTGAAAATTAAAAAAAAATTAAACCTATTGGTTATATATTTATTGATAGTCAATTATTTTGTTTGGTATCGAAAAAAAAATGACATAAATGCTTCTTATTTAGAGGCGCGTTGGCTGAGCGATAAAGCGCTTGGCTTCCGAACCGGGGACCGGGTTTCGAATCCTTGTGAAGACTGGGATTTTTAATTGCGAGATCTTCGGATGCCTCTGAGTCCACCCAGCTCTAATGGGTACCTGACATTAGTTGTGGAAAAGTAAAAGCGGTTGGTCGTTGACACCCACATGACACCCTTGATAACCGTTACCCTCAGAAACTGATGACCTTTACATCATCCGCCTGAAAGGGGAACTTTTTTTAAATTCCTATTTTTACATTGTGAACAAGTTTTTTTCCCTCACACTTTCCATTATGACAATACTAAATCAATAAAAAAAATGAATTAAAAGTAAATCAATTTGTGGTAATTAATTTTAAAAGTTTTATATAGAAAAGGGAGCTAATTCCTGCATTATTGAGATATACGGCAACTTTTTTTTTCAGTTGTTTCCCTTATATAAGCTTTGTTAAAAAAAAAAAGGATTTAAAAAAAAAAGATTTTGCTTGTTTCTATTTCTATATATAGGTGTTACTGACCACCAGACATGAACTGCGCAGAGGTTTCCAGATCTGTAAGTTGTCCTTATATCTGTCTTGTAACGGGATCCTTTGGAACGAGTGTTTTTTTCGGGCACCTTGATGATGTAAGCAGCTTTGAAATACGTGTGTCAGCTTTCTCAAGTGACACACACACACACAAAAGAGAATATTTTTCCATATAAAGCAAAGCTCCTTTCCTTCCATCACTGACCCTAATAGAGCAGTATTGTTTCTTAATTCTCCCAACATTCATCAAATAAAAAAATTATATCATAAAGAAAACCATTTTTATATTAAAAAATCGATACTTTAAACTTTCGATATTTGTAGAGCTCAGCTAATGACAATATCTGCAGGGTCCATTCACCGCTAATAGCGAGAAAAACGATTGTATAATCAATCACAGGCTTAAAAAGAATCGAAACTTATTGAGCGTGTCAGCATGCCCAGCACGTCTTCCTCACCAAGAAAAAGATGAGTTACAGTTATTGTTATACTTTAAAGTAGAGATCTAGCTGGAATGGAAATCGGGGCTCTTGGTAATTTCAGAAATGTGGAGGATAATGGCTAGTAAAGGCAAGCTGCCCCTTCCAGACTTGCAATCTTTGTGGGCAGTTGATGTAAAGCTCATCTGATTCTATGGCGGTATAGAGGACAGAAGTAGACGGCGAAAATATAATCAAAATCGAACACCGGCGACAATAGTTGTGTCAGTGCTGGATGTTGGCAAAATATGTAGGTCGCAGATGGGGCTGCCTAGTCACGTGAAATGCAGTACTCGGACTTAAAGACAAGGCAGCGACCAACAGCCTCCAAGTATATCAGGTACCCATTAGAGCTTGTTGGACACAGGGGCGTTCAAGAGTCTAGCCTTCACCAGGATTCGAACAAGGTTTAAAAACCAAGCGCT
Source organism: Biomphalaria glabrata (assembly GCF_947242115.1). Classification (NCBI taxonomy): domain Eukaryota; kingdom Metazoa; phylum Mollusca; class Gastropoda; family Planorbidae; genus Biomphalaria; species Biomphalaria glabrata. Next base: position 44,246,253 of record NC_074714.1, read on the forward strand.
TTACCACCGAACCTTAGCTGTATCTAATCAATAAGTACAAAATATTAACACTAAGTGATACAGATAATATAGGCCAATACACATGTTTTTTTTTCAAACCTTCAGACTTCAGTACCAATGCAATCTTATGACTCCTTCGTCTCTGCAGTGTACAACGTTGTACCTGTCCAACCGTAACTAATGCCCATGCAGTCATCTCATTTCTATGAGATCATTCATGGTCGTTTCGCGAAGTGGAAGTAGAATAGCAGTTCTGGACATCATGTTGTGACATTAACTTTCCAGTATAATTTTAATAAATATTCACTGGCCACTCACTACTGTTAAATACGTCTATTACGTACTATTCTATGACGACCTAAACCAAAGAATTAAAGATATTCTTCACTTAGATATTCCCTACTGGATATTGAGCATTTTTGCGCGTGGACAAACTCAGATCCCAACCAAAGATGAATCCATGTTAATACAGAAGCAGGTTTTTGAAATATCCACAACGAGGAACTTAAACCAATTTCTGAACAAGGATACCACAAATCTGGTTACAAAAAGGATACTTCAGTTTTATAGTCTGCATTATGGGTCATTGTATAGAAGTTGGCAGCTTTCGTGTGTTCTTCAACTTCTTATTTGGTACAACATAGATTTATTTCATTGTATAGAAGTTGGCAGCTTTCGTGTGTTCTTCAACTTCTTATTGGGTACAACATAGATTTATTTCATTGTATAGAAGTTGGCAGCTTTCGTGAGTTCTTCAACTTCTTAGTTGGTACAACATAGATTTATTTAATTGTATAGAAGTTGGCAGCTTTCTTGTCTTCTTCAACTTCTTAGTTGGTACAACATAGATTTATTTAATTGTATAGAAGTTGGCAGCTTTCGTGTGTTCTTCAACTTCTTAGTTGGTACAACATAGATTTATTTAATTGTATAGAAGTTGGCAGCTTTCGTGTGTTCTTCAACTTCTTATTGGGTACAACATAGATTTATTTAATTGTATAGAAGTTGGCAGCTTTCTTGTCTTCTTCAACTTCTTATTGGGTACAACATAGATTTATTTAATTGTATAGAAGTTGGCAGCTTTCGTGTGTTCTTCAACTTCTTATTGGGTACAACATAGATTTATTTAATTGTATAGAAGTTGGCAGCTTTCTTGTCTTCTTCAACTTCTTATTGGGTACAACATAGATTTATTTAATTGTATAGAAGTTGGCAGCTTTCTTGTCTTCTTCAACTTCTTATTTGGTACAACGTAGATTTATTTCCGTATGGAACAGAAGTTTGTGCTTGTTGAAATTCTCGGTTGCTACTTACAAACATTGAGCCGGACCTATCTAAATACTCTCTAAATCTCATCAACCTCATCCAATTTGTAAACAGTTTATTTTAAGCACAAGCTATAATCTCTATAAACACTCCTTCCACAAAATGTTGTGTTGTAACATATAGTAATATATAACATGTATTTATGATGCTTTTTTTTCACAAAGGGGTCCCATTGTCAAAAACGTTTGAGAACTTCTGCCCCATGGTAAAATGATGTCGAAGTGGTGGCATTCCGTTGGACTGGAAGAACATTTTTTTTCGGCCCTTTTATTGGTAGAGGTTAGGCACCTCTGATTCGCAAGATTATTTTCGTGACATTTTGACTGCCCCTTGTTGAAGGTCACACTCTTGGTCACGTGTCAAGAATAGCCGTGAAAGATAGGGCGGCTGGGCTTGAGGGTGCAGATCTTTGTCCTCATCCTCCGGGGTGATGCCAAGTCTCAAACAGTTATCAATTGACGAGTTTGATCTCTACCTCGAGAATGCACCCAAAGCATATATCTTCCCTCCCTATCTCTCTCCTCTCTCTCTCTTTCTCTCTCTTTCTCTCTCTCTCTCTCTCGTTGGCTCTCACTCCGCCCACACATATAATATTTTTACTCCATTTTGTTTTACTCACTCTCTCTCTCTCTCTCTTTATATCTTGCTTCCAGACATGCGGCGCCCTGCCCTAACGCCGCAAGTTAAAGACGCCCGCCGTTGATGCTGTGAGCGCCCTCTGTCACTGGAAGCAGTGGCACTCGGCGATGGGGAAAATGTATTTCTGTATTTACGTTGGTGGACATTGAAGTGTTGTTCATCTGTTCATGCATCGCGTCTTTATATTTGTTCACTTTTCAACGGAATTATCCACACAGGGCAAAACAAAACTTGAAGGTAACGTGTCCACAGTTGTTTTCGTGGGTTTTCTTTCGCTTTCTTATACATTCGCATTTATTGTAAATTTAATAATAATAGGAAGCGCTCTTTTGAGAAAAAAAAATGAGTAATCGTTTATATGCAAAATTATGTATGTAAATGGTCACCTATTTCAAGACACTTCAGGGAATAATTCACCGCACAACTACCACGAGTCTGTCGGGTACCCTATAATCTAACCAATGCATAAACGTACCACGCGGGGCTATGTTTCTCCTATATGAGTTAACTTATTTATTGTATTGTTTTTTTTAGGGTAAAAAAAGTTTTGGGGCATTGGAAAGTGTGTGCGTGGGGGGTGGGGGGTACAAAAGAAAATCCTATATTCCTCCTCTTATTTTTGTGTGACATTTACCATTCTGATGGAAACTTACATTTGACTGTATTTTGAAGAAAACGAGCAAAATACAAGAAAAAAATTATGAAAAGCAAGGGAAAGAACCGCATAATTACGGTCATGTCTTTCAATACTGCTAAGTTTATTTCCATATTTCAATATAAAATAAAATTAATTAAGTATCACTTATTAATAAACTAGTTGTATTCAGCAATGAATAATGGTGCAAAGTTTAAACTTTGTAATGGAACAGGTAGTGACAGAAAGAAATAGTTACTTGATCTGTAGATGACAGACAAAGGGAGTTGATACATGTATAAGCTTTGTAAATTAAAATAAAAACAGTTTTCTTTTTGTTTGAAAGCGCTTGTTTCTGTACAACTATAAAGATCCAAGGGCATAACTCCGAGTAGCAGTGTTACTCAAATAATAATACTTTGATCTAAGTTTAAATTTGTTTTTGTTAAAATTTTAGCATCGACACATTCAAGGATTAAAGCATCACTGACTGTCGGTTTCGTTACGAGAACTTCGTACAACCAAGAGCCCATCTATTTAGACTTTCGATTCTTAAGTTGTACAACATGTTGATAATGCATACATTTTTAATGCAAAGATTAAGGAGATGTACAGTATTTCACAAATGTATGCAAATTCCAGATATGACCTACAAATTTTGTCATTATTACGCAGACAAATCCTTTCTCTGACAAAGTTGTTATGTCTTCTGTGCTCATCTTATGAGGTAGCATTTTTTTAAATTAGCATTCTAGAATGAATGATGGAATTAAGGAAGTGGAAGAGATCGTCTGCTGACAGAGGCCGGAAGTTGTATACATTTAAACTATAGTATGTCATAGACAAATAGTAAAAGTGAAATAAATTATGCATAGTTATGTGACCTTTTGGATCTATATAATTGTCAAAGAATTGTGATTATTTGTAATCATATGTTTTATATATTCATGTAGGGTTCTCTATGTTATGAGTGCAGTCATGCTGAATGATGAGTTAAATATAAGTATATACAAATTATAATTAGAAGTCAAAGACTACAACACTAAAATTTAATTGTGATAATTATCATTTGAACTGAACAAAAATAAAACAACAAAACTTTGCGCTAAACTCCTCAGACAACACCGCCTGCTCTAGCTTGTACTCAGGATGGAGGATGAACGTAACCCGAAAATTATCTTTCATGGTCAACCTGTGGTCAACCTGTCAAAACTGGTGGTCCCGACCTTCGATATGTGGATCTAATCAAACGGGAAGTTAGCCCCACGCGGAGAGAGATGGTGACAAAGTAAGCTACGGACTGCAACAAAATTACACTGGATTTAGCTCTGGAAGAAATTCGTGCCGAACGATAAATGGCTGGCTCCTCTGCCACCAAAGCAAACACCGTCTTTACCTGCGTTACATTTGAAAAGGGATGTCTCTCAGGAATAATAGAGCTCTACTGATACACTAAAAAGTGCTTAGCAAGAAGAAACATAGTCGATTCAAGGAGTCCAAAAATCAACTACTTAGACCTAAAGCTTAAAGCACTCTTAGAAAGAAATTTTAAAAAAGCTGTATATTGTCATGAATTGGATTAATCAAATACAAAATCGATGCTATGCTGGGCTAAAAGGAAAAACAACTCTTTCATGAAACCTAATTAGTCATTGTTTTCTCCCTCTCTGTTTGGTTCAGCCAAATACGTTCCATACAGAACAAACTAAAAGTGCTGCTTTATTATATTTGCCATCGTCTCTCTTGCTCTCATGCAGTAACCTACCCAGCTATGGTAGGGCATGACCAGATATCGATCACCCTCTCTCTCTGCTACCCACCACTCCAAGCCCGTTCGTTTGTTGTTGTTTTTTTTCCATCTCGTTGCAAATCATATTAATTGACGATACAGTCTCCACTTGTTCATTATCTATTGATGACGAGTTTGTATATAGGTCAGCGCCGAGTGTGTCTGAGTTTTATTAATTTTTTTAAAACTCATTAACTACCGTGAATCTGCTACGTTCAAGACTTTTCCTGCTGTCTGAGTGAAACAGGATTCAAACATTTCTGTGGTAGAAGTGTCTCCTTGATTGAAAACTTCAAGATGAGTGGCTGTGAGGCGAAACCCATTTTTTTATTTAACTGACCGAGGGAGGAGGGGGCTTGAGTTCGAATCCCGACTAATAATTTTTATATCAGTTTTGACTGCAGCTAAGCTTCATTTACTGACAGCTTAAAAGAAGCACGGTAACCTTCTCCAAGATACAGGGCCGGCCCAAACAACTGCGGGGCCCTATGTGAAAAGGAATGCGCAGGGCCCTGTCTGGGTAGGCATAATGTCAAAATTAAGATTTTGTATTAGAAAGTACATTCGTCTTTGAAATAAATTGTTATTAAATGAACAAATGTACACATTTTTTACCAGACAGACAGAGTGAGTAAGCTTTGAAAAAATGAACACTTGCGCTATATTATGATGTAGTTAACTCTGTTGTTATTGTATTGAGGACTGGGGTTTAACTTGGAATCATTATCGCCGCCCGCTAACTGCCCCTGCCAAGACAATTTGAAAAAAAAAAAAAAGAAACTCTTTATCAGCTCAAAGTGTCACATGTCGCCAACGCAGAGCTCGTCTCGTGCAATCATGTCACGTGTCTTTGGGAAAATGAGACGCTAGGCGTGGACAGTGAGCAAATACAAGCAATTTTGTTTCCTGGGTTTTGTTCTGCCCATCGATTGGTCTACAATCAAACCAAATGAACATTTGAAATCTATTTCTGAATGTAATAACACTTCTCTCCTCTCACCTTTTGTATGTTCAATAGTTCTACATTCAGGTATCTGTCGTGTGTAGATAGAGATTCAGATCTGGAGTTCTAACCAGATCAAAGACCAAATACTGTTGTAAAGGTAAAAAAAAATATTTTATTTTTTTTTGCGGTAAAGTCAAGTTAGGAGGTAATAATCTTTCATTCCGAATCATTCAGACAAACATAACGGAAGCTGAATAATCTTATTAATAACTGTGTAAAGTTTTCTGTTTTGTTAATCCAATTCTACAATATGAAAACGTAATCAAATTGACGTCGTTTGGAGTGTGCTAGGGATATAAGCTCTAGACGGTTGAAACTATAAACTTTTGAAACATTCTGCAAAATTTAAAGGTAAAAAGAAATTTCATAACAACAACTAGCAAAATAAAAAAAAAACTTCAAAAGAAAACAAAGCTTTATAGAGAATAAATCTTACAATTACTGCACCATCTCAATACTTCATAAAAAATTTAAATAATTACCACTAATTGGTAATTTTTTTTTCATTGATTAATCTGTTGTCATCGACAATTAATTGTGCAAAGCTTGAACTAAATCGAAGAATAAGGAGTGGAAGAAATAAAATAAAGATTTGTACCAGACAGACCTACAGACAAAGTGAATTGATATAAGCTTTGTAATAAAAACTTTTTGGTTGATGAGTTTTAAAAAAAATGACCAGCAACTAGAATTAGTTCGGAAGCACTGTTGGCATTGGCGTATCTCTCTTGGGAACACACGCGGGGGACTCTGAATCTATAACATTTCATAAACCCACATCTATTCCCAGCAAGGGGCTTTACCCTGGCAAGCAACTCTACAAGGGGCTTTATCGCGGTGGCCTACTCCACAAGGGGAGGTAAATGTATTCCCACATTTAATATTTACACGCCACGAGACGCGTGTACACGCGCAAGGAGGAAGAACAGCTTGCTTCCTAAGGACAGTGGCTATTGTTTGGTCACTCAGGTTTTGGCACTAAGACAGTCAAGAAGCTCTCAAGAGGAGTAATTGGCAAGGACTTTCGCGGGAGCGTCCTGGGAGACCCCCGAGGGATTTCAGAAGTTTGTTGCCTCCATCTGAGGATAAAAAATTGTGTCAGTTGGGAGAGGCTTAGACAAAAGTTTTTGGGGAGGCAAATTATGGCGTGGTGGGGTGTCAGTGTTGGGGGGGGGGAGGAGCTAGCGGAGAAAAATACATGAAAGGCGAGGTTTGCCACATGTTTATTAATTTTTTATTCATTTTTAATATAGAAAGCTGTTGACATAGTATCATCCCCTCTGAGTAATAGTACCCGGTAATTGAACTTTGAATGTACGCATACTGATTCATAAAAGAGTTTATCTTGATCTCTATTTATGGACAAACTCATATGATTAGACCAGAAGAATTCGAAAGATGCACAAAATGCAATAGCCATCATCTTAGCTTGGCTTACTAACCGAGGATCTCGAGATCGAGTACCGGGGGAGGAATGGTATTTCATACGTCGCACCTTTTAGGACGTTCCGGAGTCCAAACAGCTCTACCTGACATAGTTTTGTGAAAGAAAAGATGGTTGGTCGTTGTGCTGGCCACATGATACCCTCGTCGTCCAAAGCAACCGATGAGCTTCACATAGATCGCAGGGTCTGAAAGAGGGAATAATAATAATTCTTCCTCCTGCTTTCCCGGACTCTTTTTTATCTTTTTACTTCCTTTTGCATCACAATGGACCTCATCCACCAATCGTAAACAAACAACTTTTAGCCACGTGATACCCTATCTCTTCTATACAAATTACGATCTAATGTTAATACACAGTGGCTATCACGTGACAGATTTTTTCGTTGTTTTATCAATATTATCACGTGACTAAATGTTGTTTGTTTACGATTGGTGAATGAGGTCAATTGTGTGTAACCTGAGACATGTATGTTTTCACAGAAACTTTCTGCTCATGTATCGGTTCATGTATTGTGATAACAATTAATGAATATTAATTTAAAAAAATGGCATAAACATGAAATAGAACATTTAAGCCAACAACTGTAGTATATTATTTGGCTACTAACCAAAGTGGAAGAGACGAGTTCGAATCCTAACTTGAGCTTGGTTGTGTTTGATGAGCAGCGAAAGGTAGCACGGAAATCCCCCTCCCCTCCCCCCGGAACCCTGAAATTCTCTCCCTTTACATGTGCAGAAACGCGATTGGAAAATAAGGGATTGAGCATTCTGTAGCTTTAAAGATGCACAATAAAAAAGTTTTTTTTTCCTAATCCCCCAAAACAAAGGGAAATAAACATGATAATCCATTTCATATATATTAAACTTACATTCAATTAGAGGAAGTGGAGTCGTTAGAGTGGAACAATAAGAAAGCCGCATATATTATATGATGCCACTTCTATTAGTGCTGAATACGGACTCCTCTAAACGGACATTATTTATTCCCATTTACTTTCAAATCAGCTTTAAATAGTCGATTTGCATCTTTTGACCGCCACTGGTCATTTATGACAAACTCTGTGATTAGTGTTGACATGTCGAAAGAATCCTTTTTCAGACCTTGCGACCTAAAGGACAGACGATGTCTTCTGTTTCTTTGGCCAACGGTTAACGACCAGGGTGTCATAACGCTCACCAGCCTTAACTTTCCCAAACTCAAGTCAGGTACCCATTAGAGTTCGCTTGGACTCAGGGGCGCCCTAAAAAATCACGAAATTCAAAACCCAGTATTCATCGACATTCGGACGTAGGACCCCAGGTTCAGAAGCCAAGCACTCAACCAATCAGGCACCGCACACCGAAAGAGTGAATTGATGAAAATTACAGAAGAACAATGCATGGGGAGCAGGGACGTAACTATGAATTTTCCATCGTTTGGGGGCCCGGGGGGGGGGGGGGGGCTTGACCTGTTTCGGTGCCCCTGCATTTTGCGTAATATTTTAATTTAATGTAAAAAACACTCATTGTGAGGCCCCACTCAAGTGGGGGCCCGAGGGAATATTCTAAATCTCCCCCTCCTTCCCCCACCATTGCTATGCCACTGATGGGGAGGGGGATACTGAAAATGTGGTAATATGTTAAAAAAAAACGATAGTAAAATAAAGTAAGTAGTTATACACACATAAAGTATACTATTTGTTAGTATATTTTAGCCTGCTATTACGCAACATTGACTGATTATAATCTAGTTTTACAAGTCCCACCCACTAGTATAAAACATAACGACACTATGTTTTGGCTACAAAAACAATCAAAATAAAACTCTTGAATTCTGGGATTTTACATAGGCTCACCATGATCGTTTGCAGGACAATAATTATTGAAATCTTTTGTCGGCAGTCCCATCTGACCGCTGACCGCCAACTGCCCCAAACCGATTCCTTCCCTCTCTCTCTCTCTCTCTCTCTCTCTCTCTCTCTCTCTCTCTCTCAGTCACCCCACAGTGGTCGAATCTTCCCTCCACCACCCGCTCCCATTCACCCGATGGATAAATTCCCTCGGATACAGCTCGCTTTTATTGATCACGTGTCTCATGCTCCTATCCCATCCTCCCACGTAGGGTACTTTGGCCTTGACCTTCCCGTTTATCTATCAAACCGCCGTTTCCATGGTGTCGAGGGTTAAAAAAATATATTCCAATGCTATATATACATATATATAGTAATTTAAGACTTTACGATCTATTGGCTTAGAAGATATAATGCTCGTCTGTTTGTAAGGGAGACTGTTTACGAGTGGCCAGGACAACCGCCTTTACTTCCAGAACTTATATCCGGTATCTATCAGGATTGGCTGAATTTCAGGGGCGTCCTGCATATCGCGGATCGAAATCCCTGTGTTTGGAAGCCAAGTGCTCTACCATTCAGCCATCACCATCAAATGTAGCCTTATATAACCGGGTTCAATTGTATTGAGGATCTTCTTAATTTTCCGTATTGTTGGTGTTTTCATTACAGCTGAAGATGTTTGAAGCAGGTTTGATTAATCCCATATTTCAAGATCAATAATGTCAAGATGACAGTAACCTTTTCAAGCACACTTTTTTTTCAAGTGCTGCTTTAGTTTCTATAATTTTCTAGTCGTCATAATTACATTGGAGATCGCACTTTGACCGAGACCTTTCGATATAGAAGGACTCAACACTGACCAGCAACGTCGCAACTTGTGGGCAATTTAGACCAATAGCTCGTCGCCACGTCGTACAGACCTGTGACGTGGCAACCAACCATTGGTCTCCACATCTTGAGACGTTGCATGTCAGTGTTAATGCATTCTATGACGATTGGTCTCCAGATTGTTGATAAAGGTTGAAATCTCATGATGGAGATTGAACTAGGACATTTTTTTAAAGAATCAACATGATACTGAGAAATAAAATCCATACAATTTTAAGAGCAATGTCTGTAGTTGGCAGTTCGGAAGTGCCCCATTACGTCGGCGATGTAGCTTTAAGTTGGCAACACTAAATGTTGATATTGAAATGGTTTTGAAGACAAGCTTTTATCAAAACATTGCTGCTAAGACACACATATCTAGCCTACGATCTTCACATTGATGAAAAATACAATTGCGAATCAGTTATTGCTTCTAAAATATACATTTTAACAACAAAAATAAATGTATTTTCAATCTTATTAGCCAAAGGCAATGGAATCAAGCATTAAACCGACAGAAGCTTTGACGAAAGTACTAAAAGGCCATCATGCTGAAACCTTTTCGTTTCCTTTTTTTTCTATCTTTGTATATTACTATTGCGATGGGTAGGCCTTAATCCAAATGGATGACTCCTGCATACCTAAATGTCCTCTTTACTGTCAGTCAACGGGAAAAAAATGATCTTAAAGTGGTGAATGAAAACTTTCAAGGACAATCTCAAAGAGTGTCTGAGAGCCTTCATGCAACCGTGGTGCGGCGGCGAACAATCTGGCGTAAAAATGGCTGAGGACAAGAAATCAGCTTTAGCTGAAGGAAAGCGCCAGAAAAGAAAATGAAGGCAGATATCACAAGCTCCAGCTGTTATAGCTTGCCCAGTGTGCAGTTGTACATTCCAAGATCATATAGGTGAAAAAGCCCTCAACATTAATGTCAATAGCGGTCATCATTATATAACGTTGGACGAACTATACTATACATTACTCTCTTTATACCTTACTCTCTATCTTTATACCTCACGATCTTTATACATTACTATCTATCTTTATACCTTAATCTCTATATACATTAATATCTATCTGTATACCTTACGATCTTTATACATTACTACCTATCTTTATCTATTATTATCTTTATATATTACTATCTATCTTTATAAATTACAATATTTATACCTAACACTATTTATACCTAACAATATTTATACCTTACCATCTTTATACCTTACTATCTTTATACCTTACTATCTTTGCGAAGAGTTCTAATGTGATCTACCCATGTTGCTAAATATTCTACTTTCTAGAATTGGTTAACCGTTCTCCAACTTTCTACATTGGTAAGCAAGGCAGTTCAAGCAACGATTCCACCCGTCCTTTAATTTGTGTCGATTTCTGTACACTTATTGTATTCATCCGCCAATTAATTTTACCATGAACTCCCACCATACGCCTTCCTCCATCACACATACGCACAGAAAACAAACGCTGGCATTCAGAATCCGATGGAACTATATTCTCTTCCTATTGATGTCACAATCATTACTTTCACAGCGCCTTCTTTTGTTCCATGCCCCCAACCTTTATCTTTTATGTACTCCCCCCCCCCACCCCCCATTTTCTGTTCCTCCAGTGCCCTCTGCTGGGCCTCGGTTGTAGGTATACGAGGAATGAGAGATCAATAAGCAATGAACACTATTATTATTAGCTTCCCAGCATTGAATGTGCTAGCTGGTAGAGAGACAGACATGGGGGGGGGGGGTATTTGCTATCTCTTTTGTTTGTTTTAGTTACTCTCCAGAATGAAGATTTAAAAAAAAAACAACAGGTTTAATAGATTTTTTTTTTTCATTTTATCAGCTAATATGACCTTTTTTTTTTAAAAAAACAAACAAACTTGTCTCCCTTTACGGAGGGAGAACTATCGAAGTTAGACCAACAATGACGTTAAAAAACTAATGAGACTACTGGCCGGGGAAATTTACAGTCAAAACTAATTAAAAACTTTAAGTCTCAGTGTGGTATCTATGGACTCTAAACTTCCACATTTCATTCAAATCGATCGAACACAAAAAGATTTCATTAACCAGAAGGCTACATGAAAAAAAAAAAGTTGCTCTTTTGACTTTGTTCTGTATTTGACATTTACACTCGTCCCTCTGTTTTTACAAAGCTTACACTAACTCACTCTGTCTTTCTGTCTGTCTATCTGTCTGTCTGGTAAAAAGTATGTAGGCCTACACGTTATATCTCCCACACCCATTATCAGATCAAGTTGAAACTTTGCAAAATTATTCATTGGCATAGATAAGACACGAATCAATAATAAAAAAAGAAGAGAAATGTTAAGTAAGAGTGACAAGCACATTGAATGTAGATTTGTTTCAATTTAAATAGTTTCTTTTTTTTTTTTTTACAAAGCTGTACTCTGTCTACAAATTTCGAACACTTTATTTCTCCCACACCCATTCTCAGACTAAGTTGAAACTTTAAATAATTATTTATTGTACCTAACAAAACACGAATAAATGTAAATGTCAACCAATTAGTCAATTAATTATAGATAATTAATTATTTCGTTTGATATCGAAAAAGGGAGTTCACTTCAACATTATTAAGATATTTAGTTCTTTCTCTTAAATAAGATTATTTTTTTTTTTAAAAGGATTTTTGTATTCTGCTTGTTGACGTTTACATTCGAGCCCCTGTTGTACCGCTCGCCACTCTGTCCCTACATTCGCTTTTATTATTCTGCATTCGCCTTTTTGTTTCTTTAGTCTCCTTTGTGTTTCTCCTCCTGATAATGTTTTTTTTCTTATTTAATTACTATACCCCTTTGATTGATATCTTTATTTGTTAAAGTCCAGGCGTGGACGGTGGGTAAATGTCTAGTTGTAAAGTCCAGGCGTGGACGGTGGGTAAATGTCTAGTTGTAAAGTCCAGGCGTGGACGGTGGGTAAATGTCTAGTTGTAAAGTCCAGGCGTGGACGGTGGGTAAATGTCTAGTTGTATGGTCCAGGCGTGGACGTTGGGTAAATGTCTAGTTGTATGGTCCAGGCGTGGACGGTGGGTAAATGTCTAGTTGTAAAGTCCAGGCGTGGACGTTGGGTAAATGTCTAGTTGTATGGTCCAGGCGTGGACGGTGGGTAAATGTCTAGTTGTAAAGTCCAGGCGTGGACGTTGGGTAAATGTCTAGTTGTAATGAACGTTAGGGAAGCTCACAGGTCTTCTGAAACATTGTGTGTGTGTGTGTGTGTGTATGTGTTGCTGCTGAAATGAAGACATCGTTTGCAGTCTAATGATTCTCGTTAGCTGGACATTGGCGTGAACTATTTCCTGAGATAATTCCGTGTATATTAAACTAATTAAGCACTTTCTGTTTTTGTTCATAAAATATTCACAAGCTCAGTATGTATATGAAACTGAAATTAATGTAAAGTTCAAGGCCACGTGGCTCAAGCGAGATTCTCGCCGTGGCGAGATTTTTCAGTGAAACTAATTATTTCCAGAAAGAGATAGATATAATTTTCTTTTTGGTTTTTCTAATAGAACAAAATCTTCTGCTTTCGTTTTGTGCAGGTAGAATGTACTGTTTTCTTGTAAGTTTTTTTTTTCTCTGTCTAGAGTTACTGGCAAGATTGTTGTTCTAAACTGCAATAAAATACATGAGTAAAGAAAACACCTGATACTGGATGTCGTAATTCTTGCTGGATGTCGTTTTTGTTGATGAGTATCGTGTCTGTTTTTATACATCAAATTTCTTGCTGGATGTCCTATTTCTTGCTGAATGTTGTGTTTCTTGCAGAATGTCGGATTTCTTGCCTGATGTCGTATTTGTTGAAGAGTACTGTGTCAGTTTTTATACATCGTATTGGAGGTCATACTTGTTGGCGGATGTCGTACTTTTTGTTAATGTCGTATCTGGGTGTCTACTTGTCGCTTGATATTTGTTGTTGGATGTGATATCTGTTGTTAGACTTTGTTGTTGGATGTTGTATCTGTTGCTGGATGTCGTATCTGTTGTTGGATGTCGTATCTCTTGTTTAATGGCATATATGTTGATGAATTGTAAGGAAAAGTTTAAAAAGAGATTTTTAAAAAAATTAAGAAGGAGGGGGAATATATGGAAGCTAGGTCAACAAAAATATGTTAAACAGTACATCTATTTAAGATTGGGAGAAACTCCCCCCTGCTAAAACAAAAACAACAACAAACAAATAAACAAACACACACACACACACACAACACTCGTCACCTCTGCAAAGCTGGGTCAATCACCAACTAATGGATTCGATTGTGATGACGTCACCGCTGATAAATTGTTCACCATTCAGAACCTTCAAAGTAGGCCTTACAGACAACTCCGTTTATCTTCATAAGATTATCTCCCTCATGCTCACCTCTTCTTTTTATTTTTCTGTCATCTGTCCACCTCTGTCCATCCCTTCGCGCCCCCTTCCCCTCCCTGCTCTCATAAGTAAACATTGAACAGACCTGGGACCACGCTGTCGGATTGATTTATTTATCACACAACAGAAGGGGAAGTCATTTTAACTGGATTTAAACTTCACGTGGGTTTTCCCCCCTTATCTTTAAACACACCAGCTTCCCCATTTCTCTGGCCATTTGTTTCTTTCTAAATTTCATTATTTATTTTTCCTGCTTGAGCATACGTGTTCACATATTTTTTTACAATAATTTAAATTTAAAATTGCTCACAAAGTTCCTGCTTTTGAAATATAGATCCAGAGGCGGCCCCGTGATATGGAGAGTTTTTAGGCTATCACATAAACCAGTGATGCCCAACCTGATTCGACCAGCGGGCCATTTTAATTTCCAACACTCATCTCGCGAGCACATGACCGAAAAGTTACAAAAATGAAATGAAAATGTTCTGAAACTACTTTGGTAGAAACCTTTTGCATTTAATATTTAACTAATAGACAATTTGACAAATATATATATTTCTTTACGTGTCATTTCTCCTCTTAGAATGTGAGAAACAGTGTAGCTAGCTAAATTATAACTTTCAGTACAATATAGACAAATTCAACTTGATATGAAATGAATGTAATTGACTTTAGTAATAATACAAAATAGTCTTTTGAATAAAATCGAACTCAGTACACAAACGTTTCAAGTTGATCTGAGAATGTGTGTGTGAGAAATAACATGTACAAACTTTTTACCAGACAGACATCGAGACAGACTGACAGACAGACAGACAGTGAGACCGAGTTGATATAAGCTTTGTAAGAAGCATTTGTAATCGCGCAGATTTATTATTTTTAGTCTAGATCTATAACAAATTTAAATATAATCTTTTTTTTAAAAGTATTTTTTAAAAATGTTTTTTCACGTTACAAACAACGAAACTTTAGCAACAACGCTATTAATACAACCAGTTAATACGTCCTGGATGGTCCCTCTTCAGGTCACTAAGGTCAGACAGTACCCACACACCTGTATGTCTATCAGCAATACAGTTATAGTTTAATACCAGATTAAAGCTCGATGTGAAGAAATAAATTTGTAACAACAGACAAAACG
Source organism: Biomphalaria glabrata (assembly GCF_947242115.1). Taxonomy (NCBI): domain Eukaryota; kingdom Metazoa; phylum Mollusca; class Gastropoda; family Planorbidae; genus Biomphalaria; species Biomphalaria glabrata. The sequence goes on from NC_074714.1 coordinate 44,261,333, forward strand.
TTCCAGGCAAACCAGACATAGTTCCGTGCATTATTAGTCTATCCGCCATGTTTTCATTGTCCTAAAACAAACAAGCATTGACGCCATTAGCCATCACTGAGGAATGAAAACCAATTTACAAGCGTCTATAAAATTGACTGTTAGTGCTATTCCCCCCTCCCCTGTTAATCCAAACACGCCCTTTCCTTATCAATGACCAAATCAATAAAAAGGCAATATTAACAGCAGACCTTACCCCTCCCTTACTTTCTCGTTTCACATAAAGTTTTTTTTTAGGCAGTCATGGGAAAACTTGTTCTATGTCAGAAAGAGAGTGATGTAGGTAGACATCAGCGGTGACCAAACTATTCTGACAATGCTTTAGCTTGCATCTACTAACTCTAAACCAGTCAGTCAGTCTGTATGGTAAAACGTTTGTACACGTTAATTCTCCCACACACATTCTCGGATGAAGTTGAAACTTCGCAAAATCATTCATTGACACAGACAAGACATAAATCAATCAAAAAAAGGTAACCAATTAGACAATTAATTACAGGTAATTAATTATTTAGTTTGATACCAACAGGGGAAACTAATACTTCAGTATTTACAGATACGGATAAATTTATTGTGTTTAGTCCCCGTAAATAATTGTTAAATCTATTTCTCCCTCACACATTCTCTAATCAAGTTGATACTTTTCACAATTATTTATAGTACCTAATAAAACGAATTAAAAAAAAAACACCAATTAGTCAATTAATTATTGGTAATCAATTATTTTGTTTCATATCGAATAAGGGAAATAACGTGTACATTATTGATAGATATAGTTGTAAGGGCGGATTTCTTCCCCTTTAGATAAGATTGGTTTTTTATTCGGACGTTTCTTCAGATCTGAAGATTACTACGTCCTAGCCCAAACGTCCTGTAGGAGGTCGGAGGGAATGCAGAGGGCAAAGTTCAAAACCAGGACCATCTTGAAGACAGTGACGGACAGTCCGAGACACCTAGCACAGGAAGATAGATCCATATCGGCCTGGAAGCCATATCAATTCAGACATGCTTAACACGTGCCACAACCAGTAAAAGTGATCACCCAGTTCAATTGAAACGAGCATCCGATTCATCATGCACCATGGGCAGACGTTTATAGGGCACTGTATCATGGGCCGAATATAGCCCCCGGATCGTAGTTTAGGCTTCCCGGTATCCCAGATCATGAAGACGTCGCGTACTCCTTGACAGGATATGTGTCCAAAACTAGTACAGCAAATTTTTCCGCCATTGGCATATTAATTAAGTTTTAATTTTTTTGTTTATAAAAATTTCATAATCATAAATTTATTTCATCAAAACTTTGTTCTTAATATTTTCTCTTTAAATTCTGTTTTATATTTATGACAATTTATTCAGAGAAACTCTACTCAGTTAAAAACTATATATTTAAAAGATAGTTCGATTCTAAGAATAGTACAACGATCTCCACGGCAGATCATCCCATAAATTGAACCAAATTTTTGAAGGGACAAAATTGTGAGCTGTTAAGTGTGCAGCGTTTTTAAATCGTTTCCATTAAAAACTATTTCAACTGTAATCCCGCTAGCTTGGGCCCTCCATATGGTGCACAAAGTCAAGGGAATATTATTAATGGTATGCAAGCTGCAATACCTTCCCGAGGTGATTACCAATACCATTGAGGCTAGTAATTAACTACTTGATATTGGTTTGACGATTTAACTCTTGTTGGGGAAACATGGTCATTTATTACTCAACTCGGAAGTCCGATAATTGAACCTGTGGTATGCTGTTCAAATTTCTCCAGTGACACGGCCGTGATTAAACGAAGATTTGACCACTTCTGTAGAACTCGCGTGCGCGTGTGTGTGCGTGTGTGGTATGTAGTCAATTGATTAGCTAGAAGTGTTCAGGTTTGTCACACTGCCCAATTCATTCTCATTCACACATTCACATTCACTCTCCCACTCAGCCATTTTCTCTTGTTATCTTCTCTCTCTCTCTCTCTCTCTCTCTCTCTCTCTCTCTCTCTCTCTCTCTCTCAAAGCATATTTTTGCAAATTGCTATTATAACAATTACATAGAGTGAGGTACACAGTGGGGGCGGGTGGCAGTGTGGACATAGGCTATTGATCTCTGAGTTAACACAAGTGATAAGGGCAATGAAGTCGATTTTGACCGTGACTGGCATGGAGCAATATGGTTGACGGAATACAGATGCATAACTTAACCAGTAGGGCTATACCAAGTGTGGCTTTACCGGATGTGGCTTTATCAAGTGTGACTCTACATAGTGTGTCTCTAGCTAGTGTGACTCTAATATGTGTGGTTATACGAAGTGTGAATCTATAAAGTGTGTCTCTAACAAGTGTGTGTCTGCCAAGTATGTTTCTACCTAATGTGCATCAACTAAGTTTGACTATATCAAATGGGTCTCCACCAAATGTGTCTCAACTAAGTTTGACTATATCAAATGTGTCTCCACCAAATGTGTCTCAACTAAGTTTGACTATATCAAATGTGTCTCCACCAAATGTGTCTCAACTAAGTTTGACTATATCAAATGTGTCTCCACCAAATGTGTCTCAACTAAGTTTGACTATATCAAATGTGTCTCTAGCATATATGTCTCAACTAGGTTTGCTTATATCGAGTTTCGTTGTACCAAATGTGTCTCTACATAATGTGTCTCTAGCAACATGTTTTCTAATAAGTGTGGTTCTAAGATGTATGAATTTACCAATTGTGTCTCTACCAAATTTCATTTATTACTAGCAGTACGCACCGGCTACTCCGTTGAGTTGTTTCCAGGCATTATATTATTTATTATGGCCGGAACACCCCCTTCTCTTTTTTTTTTTCTTAAATTTTAATAAACGAGCCTCATTTTAAAGATCAACCTAACAAACTTTTTTAGCCCGTAAATTAGTGTAAATGTCACAATGAAGTTTCACGGCCCGCTCTCTCTCTGTCTCTCTCTCTTCTCTCTCTTTTTCGCTCTCTGGAACCACCTTTTTTTTAAACCTGCGCATCTTAATTTCTCCCACATAGACTTTTGACTTGATTTGGAAAGACCCGCTTCATAATGCGCCCCAGGCACATACACGCTCTCATATTTTGAGCCCGTTAATTTGAGTAGCCCTTTTAATTATCAAAAACAACAAAATGTTAGTTCTTCGCACACATTCTCGTTTCCATTTCTATATTCTCTTGCTATTTTGCTCTCTTAAAAGAAAATTTGGTTTTATTAATTGCAATTGTTTATTTGACCACTTTTGAATGTAGCGAAATGACAATAGATCTAGATTTATCTTTTTAATGCTAGCGTAACAAAGTACACTACCTGCTCTCGAGAAAAAAAAAAACAACTCTAGATCTCGTTAATGCTAATTATTATTCGGAGGGGTATTGTTTTTATTTAGACCGCTTCTACAAGAAAGTATAGATAAGAAACAAACCAAATCCGAACCGAACGAATGTAACTTGAACCTCACAACCGAACCGAACCCGAATTTAAAACTGATCGGTACGACCCGAACCGAACGAACTGTCCTCACCTTGATCAAGATTTGGCAATATTCTTGCAAGGGAAAAAAAACAATTTAGTTTTCGTCGAGAAGATTTGACAGTTATTTTTTGGTTCTTGATAAATGTGCTGTCTTAAGAAGGCCGTGTCCTTGACATCTTGTGTGTGCACCATTCCTGCCTTATTTTGGATTGTAGTATCAACACGAAGGGTTTCGTAACATTTAATATTTGTGCATATATGAAATGAGAGTTTTGAAGAAACAAAATAATTTCTGAATGTAGAAACTACTAGGAAACGTGGACAAATCTTTAGTTGTGGAGTATGAAAATAAGTCAATGTGTTTTATTTGTATAGAGCTGTTTGTGGCTGTTTCATTACAACCTAACTTTAAACAGCATTATGAAATAATAAAACATAAAGAAATATGGCGGCATTCTTAGTTTGAGCCGCTAACAAAAGATAGCTATGTAACGCCTAGAGATGAGAAGATCATCAATAATTATTTACCAAGAAGGGACAAGGGAATTAGTCGGTGGTAAGGGCAAACACTGAGTGTAAAATGAAGCCTTTTTTTGACGGCGAATACGTAAAAAGGGGGTTACTATCAGTGATGGTAGAAATGTCTCATGACAATAAGAATACAGATGAAGCCTCTCTACCCTAGAACTCTACAACTAGAAATTTTCATTTCAATCTAAGAGATAGAGCAGCAGAGTTTGAAATGTTTTCTATCGACGCCGCCGTATCAGATGCAGCTTAACTGTTGGTTCTTATTCGCGGTACGAAAAGCAATTTTAAAATCACAGAAGAGATAGCTGCTTTGAGGAGCGTGCATGGGGCCACCACTGGGAAAGATCCATTCAAATAAGTTTCATACATCATCTTATCTTATATAATACAGACGTTACTTCAAAAAAGAATATGATTACGTCTTACGCGTATGCATTTAGTTATGCATATTAACCAATGACCTAAATTCTGCCAAGTCACTGGTTTTCCTGACTAGCTCAGGCAACCAATTCCATGCTCTAATAGCGCTATGGAAGAAGCAGCATTTATAATCATGAGGGTGTTTCTCTTCTTAGTGAGAAATTAGTGGGAGGGACTACTGATACCATCAGAAGTATGGCTGGATGTCATAGGGAACTATCAGAAACATGTTCAAGTCAAACTGAACATCTGTGGCAATAGTGTTGAATCAAAACCATGTTTAGCCATATAAAGCTTATAACATTACAAAACTTCTAATAATTTTCCGATAAAAAAAAAGAGACCGAATATGAAGTGAATTGCGCTGGTTAAGCATAAAAAAAAGGTTCTAAAACCTTTTTTTTTTATATTAGACATGAAACTGAAACTTTTATGACGAAGTAATGAAAGCAAATGCATCAACTTAACGAGCCCTCGTGGTTTTGGGGTTAGACTTTTTAAAGTGACATTACATCGTATCTAAATGAACTCGACAATAGACTACAAGAAAAACTAGTTGATTTCGCATGCAATAGTTGACATACGCGCCTTCTAAACGAAATTGCAACTCTTCTTCATGTAGCAGACGGAAAGGAACGAAACCAATGTGACGTAACCGAGTCACATAAGAACATCTAGATTTAGTGCTTTCAAAAGTTGGTTTCGGATAATCTTCTTGCATCTCGTGAATTAGTTTAAGTACTCTATCCCCGGGTTTCTAATAAAAGTGCATTATGCTTAATTTAATGTTTTTGTATTTATTTTGTTAGGTGGCCCTCGACACTAGTGTCGGAAATTGAAATGTTACCCACAGTTAAATAAAGTTGGACTCTCTTTTGCATCTAAGATATTAAAACACGTAAACCAGTACATAGTTTTTGTAACTACCAAATGTCATTGACATCGAACCGAACTCAAACCCAAACCATGGATCTGACTGCACCGAACCGTAAATGTATGTGTAACATACATACGCGATTATGTAGAAATCACAGATGCATCTATTCCTATGTCCTGCGAAATTATAAGAAGTTTTTAAACACAACTATTTCGTTTTCCATGAGACAAAAATGACGAAACATAAAAACCTGAAGTTCTAGTCTGTAGGTTTAAAAAAATATCTGAGCATCGTGAGAAACAAAAAAAGACTTTAAAGTTGTAGAAAATTGTTACGTTAGAGATCTCTATGAAACAAAACGTTAGAGATCTCTATGAAACAAAACGTTGTTGTATAAATCCTCGACTCAGCGGACACTCGACTTCCCTCCCCTTCCAACTTCTCACAAAGCCACGCGCCTGGTTGTCTGTTTCCGTCTAGTCCATGTCCACGGGACTACGCAAAGACTCACAATACTTCTTCCGGTCCTTTCTCTGAGCGTAATGGAATCCGCTGTTTCTTCGTCCTAATTTCTCACTCCCCTCCTCCCTCCCCCCCCCCAACCCATCAACATATATTTGGACTTCCAGCTCATTTTTTTCCACTAACATTTCTTCCATGCCCCCCCCCCCCTCTCTCCAAAAAAAAACAACGCTCCAACATTCTACGCTATAAAAAGGAGAGTTAAATCAAACACAGAAGAAAAAAAAAAGGAGAAACTTCCTTTTCCAGCACATAATTGGAGCACCACCATCTTCCATTATCTAAATGCTGTACTCGCGTCTGCGTCTCCAAAGTCCAATGAGTTATCTCCACTGACAGCAGTAGCGTCCCACCAACAGAGACCTAGTCAAGACAACGAAATGTCACCTCGAATTTCCAACCACAAAGATGTTCATTGGAAAATAATTCTTTTCCTTTCCCATTGTAAAGTTCACCAACAAAAAATATGTGTCATCTTGTAAGCGGTGGCTGTGTGGTAAGGCGCGTGGTTTTCGAATCTGAGGTCTTGGGTTCGAATCTTGGTGAAGACTATGATTTTAGTTTTGAGTTGGTCGTTGTGCTTGCCACATGACAGCCTGCTCGTTAACAGTTAATCAAAGAAGCAGATGACATTAACATCATCTGACCTAGAGATCGCAAAGTCTGAAAGAGAAACTTTACTTTTTTAAAATATATTTTATAGAAAATTAGGCTTATTCATGCCATGTGGTCTTTATTACATATTAACTAACCAGGTAGCCAGAATGACCTACATATTTCTCTTCCACTTTTATTTCTGAATGCACCTAATTGACATTTTCCATTTTGACATCTGGGTCACGTGAAACACTAATTGGTCTAATGGGGCTCAGGGTTTTAAAATGAAATCACTGTTTATTGTTTCTAATGGTGATTGTGAAGTCACGCAATGACATGAGACAGATCACTAAGCATTCACAGTTCCATTAGAAGATCCTATGTTCAAATAGCGACGTAAAAGCAGTGCTTCTCAAAATGTTTTTGCTCCGGTACCACATCCACCCCTTTCTGCAGTATACAGGTATTACATTTTTAAACTATCCCAAAGAAAACGTACTACGCTTTTTCAAGATGTATTTATAGTCCATTTAGTTCTATGATACACTTGTATGATACAAGAGGCTGAGGTTGAAGGCTTGGTTCTAACTTTGTGTTCATCATCATGCGGTTGGTAAGGCCGTACTCAGCCTGAAACGTTTGGTGGCATACTCGGCATATTATTGTAGTAAAAATAGAAAAGGAAAAATGTTTTGACTTCTGGGAAAAGTCGCAAAAAGCCCTCAGAGTGCAGGCTGCTAGGCCTTAGGCCTGAGCAATCTATTATAGAACAATGCAGGACTGTCTACTTTCCCGTTGGCTCATATTTCGCACGGCTCAAGCCAAACTTCGACTCTCGGTGCCCCCGCTGCGAGGAAGAAGAGGAAACCGTGTCTCATAGTCTTTTCGACTGCCCCCGATTAGCTGAATTCTTACTGGACAGGTCTGGGATACCACAAGTTCTTGACCTGTATGGTGACAAAGAATAACAACAGGCTTTTGCAAGAGAGAGTTTGAGCCTCTGAAGCTTTCGCTCAAATGGAGTTCGATAATGTTCTAGCTGGAGCCTGTTATGATTGTCCAGAAAAACAAGTCGTACCCACCTTGCCAAACACGTCACGCCAATGTTTCCAGTATATATTATTTCTAAACGAACATCCGAGATTCACGAATGAATTACTTAGAAGCTTTATAGACATTACTATTGTAACGTTGATGGAGGCAACTTATAGAAGGTTTACTGTAACGATGATGTGTGTTTATTAATAAATACACAACACACAGACAGTGACCTCAGCCTTCAATACACAAAGAGTCTTGTCTTTATTTACACCAGTCCTTTCCTACCCAAACCTGAATACAGCCCAGTATCAAGTGTCTCTTCTTTCTCATCCCCACAATCCATCCATTACCAGTGTTAAAAAGTGCGCTGGTGTGCACCATAAGCGCCAAGGCTGAGGCATGGTTATTAAATTGTTATAAGAATAATAATATCATTATTTATGTTTTTTATTAACGACTTGTTTCTCTGCAAGTGGAACACAGTGTCGTATTGTCCGTCTGTCACAACAGATTTGATTAATTAGACTTGGATCCATACAGGGAAATAATGGTGCATTTCATTAGCGACGCGAATTAATAGGCTTGAAACAATTATGTGTGCCAGAAGAGCTTTTGCTTCCAAAGCCCTGGGCAAGAGGCATACGGCTTTGTAATGATCTAGCTGTCGTAAACAAGTAGATCTAAGATTCCCGGTACCAAAGTAACTCAACTATGTTTTGAACTAGAATAAAATGACAACCAAAGCTGATGTCATGCCATATTTCTAAGGGCGTGCAACTGTGTAATGTTTCTCTTTCTTTGATTATCTCCCATCTTAGTTTTCCTCTCGCTTACCCCACTTTCAGTTCGACAAGCTCAAGGGCTATTTTTTTTCTCCACTTGACCTTGAAAATTTACAAATCTGCAACAAAGAAACGAGAAAGGAAATGTTTAAAATGAAAAATTAAAATTTATATACACAGTTCAAAGCTAAAGCCAAATTAAATTGAACTTTTTGATTGGACATTTTAACAGTTGTATTCCTTTTTTTTTAAAGGGGATAGTGATCAGCCTCAGGCAAAACTTGCCAGAAAGATCTAAAGTTAAATGGATCTTAAATTCTAAAGACCCCGGGCAATACATTTCGGCCTCAACGTGGCGCTCGAGTGGAAACAATCGTTAGAGAAGACAATTAGGCCAATAGGAAGCAAACAAAGAACCTCGTTGAGTTGCCTTAAGACCGAGTCCATAGCACTAGTGGGGATGAAGGAAAGGCCCATGTCACTATTCACACTCTGTTCCTTAAGGGCTGTTTTTAAGGCGGACACCTGCACAGCTAATGTGGTATAGAGAAGAAATATGGGGTACCTGTCCGGTGTGCTCAGCCTTTGGCATCGCTTCTAATCTAAGCGTCTTTACATCTGCTAGGATTTTTTCCCAGTCAGACATTTTTTTTTTAATTACTTTTGATTTTTAGCGTCACCGAAAGGGGAAAAGACGCTATTAGTTTTGTGTGGCCTGTCCGTGCCTCTGTCGGTCCGTCCCGTTTAGATTTCGTAACTAAAAAAAAAAATCTGACATCACAATATTTTAGACTATTCAAAGTTCTGATGCAATGGCTACTTTTTCTTTTCCGAAAATTTTTAAAATTATATGTGCAAGCAGATTTTTCAAAAAATTACACCACTTTTCAATGAAAAACTTCAGGGGAGGTGACTATTTTTTAAAAGGTCATTAACTTCTTCATTGATAACTCAAGCTTCATTCATAGATTTACGCACTGCTACAAAAAATTAGCATCTAATGTCACAATGGTAATAGTGTCAATGGTTCATTATAAAATATATTTTCCATTTATTAACTAACTCATTGAATAGAATACTGATTCAAATGTTGTTTTAAAAAAGAATTTTGATACGAACTTCGTTTTAGTTATAAGTTTCAAAAATAACAAACTACTTTTATAGCGCGCAGTTTTGACATATCCTCATTATAGGAGCCTACACTTGACAATCTAAATAAGACTAAATAGAGCCCAGATCTAGATATATTTATAATAAATGTATTAATAATTTGAACAAAATTGTAATTATTAAGGCAATAACTTATCTTCTGACATCTTAGGGGTTCAGATTTATTTATTATGTAAACAATAGTATCACATTAAGAAATGAATCGGATACGAACAGCATACTACACCATTACTATTCATGATAAAAACATTGGCCTAGGTCTAGTAATTTTAAGATTAAACGTGTAAATTCATACGAGTTCTAGTCTAGATATAGTAGATTCTATATCAAGATTCTATATCAAGATTCTATATCAAGATTCTATATCTAGTTCTAGATTTAGATCTAGAATTACATCTACACTTTATTCTAATCTTAATCTACACAAAATTCTAGACTAGACCTAGATCTATTTCTAGATCTAGACTTAGATCTAGTTCTAGACTAGACTTAAATCTTGAATCTAGATTAAGATCTAAAACTAGGTCTAGATCTAGCTAGATCTATGTCTAGTTTGTATGACAAATGGCAATGGAGATATTATTTTTTATTTTGCGAGGGGAATGTCTGGTCCAAGTAGACCTACTCCAAGTCTTTTAAGTCATTTCTAGCTAGCTATCTACCTAACTGAAATAGGTCAAAAATAATATTTTTTTTTGTGTTGCCAATTTATCTGATTTTGTAAAAAGAATAAATCTTTTTTAGTTTCTCTTTATTACATGTAACATGTTATTAATTTTGAATGTATGGATAAGGTTAATAATTATTATTATTTTTAAATATTATGTGTACGCTAAATGAATATATGGAGATGCTGTGGCTGAGTGGTAAAGCACTTGGAACCAGAAGTCCCGTGTTCGAATCCTGGTGAAGACTCTAGGTAGACCACTTCGGGGGCCGATTTCCACACAAACTGTCTTAGTAACCTTATTTTACATTTATTATTATTATTATTTTGTAATTTTGAAAAAGCTTAAGAAAATAATCCGAGCACTGTGGTTGAGGCATGTTTATGAGCTGTTTGTCTTTCGTTTTAATTACAAACAGTGCAGATAGTGGACTACCCGCCTGAAAACTGTAACATATAAATAAGAAGGAGAATAAGATGAACATTGATTGATTTTGTTTTTCAAGGTTCAGAATACTAGTACGTATTAGGAATGATACATAGATCAAGTATATGTTCAATTTCTAAGAAACCGCACTAAACACATTACTTTACTACAATACACAGAGACTGATGCTCATGCGGAGTTGATTGACTTTTGTAGAGATAACATTTTCATCATCCCTTCATCGAGTTGTTCTAACATCTTGTAAAACAAATAACTTGGTTAGAGCCCTAATCACATAATTAACTCCTCCTTAGTAGTTGAGCTTGTAGATATGGATGTGAAATCCGACCTTCATCGTTGAAGACCTATTACACACGAGACCTTAGTTGAGTTTATGAAAGTACTGCTAGCTTTTGCTCTCAGGTTGTTGGTTTTTTTTTTTTCTACTTTTCTTCTACTTTCCTCTTGGCCTCGTAGACTTGAACTCACCCCACCCAGTCATGAGTAGCAATCTCGGAGTAAAATCTCCCAATCTTGGTGTTAGTTTCACATTTCTCTTGTATCACTAGTGTTTAATTAAACCGCTTGCCTCAATGAATATTAATTGCATCTTAATAATTATGTCTTTAGATTAGTTCTCAAATAGTTCTCTATTACAAGCTGAACATATAACTAAATCTTATTCACTGAGGCTCACCGAGCTAAGTAGATTGCACCTGAAAGTGATTTTATTGATGTACGACTCTATTGGCCTTCCTAGTTAGAGAAATATCATTGGAATAAAAGAGGCGTTTATTTCATGTTTAATCAAGAATTGGGGAATGTACATATTTATTACAAGAGGGGTATGCAAAGTTAAAAAGAAAGTGCGTTATGTCATCAGAGACTTGAGAGCAACCCTATCAAATTAACAGAAAGCAATCAAGGTAGCTAGTTGTTCCCAGACATTTTCGTTTAATATCGTCTTATTATTTTGTATTTCTTGTAATCATGCATTAATGTGAATTTAGCTTAAAAAAAAACCAAAGAGAGTCGTTAATGTCGTGATGCTGTCAAGAAGTTGATGAGCTCGTATGTAAATGTGATAGAGAGAAAAACAAAATGAAAGAGATTCTCACCACTAGGCGTGATCAATGCTAGGGACTCACTAGGGAGATTCCTTTAACGACGTCCCTAATTGAAAAGTCAATTAAAAAATCTAAGTCAACAAACAGCAAATTCAATAAATAACTAACTCAATGAACAACTAAGTCAATGAACAACTGACTCAATAAACAACTGACTCAATAAACAACTAACTCAATAAACAACTAAGTCAATGAATAACTAACTCAATGAACAACTAAGTCAATGAATAACTAACTCAATGAACAACTAAGTCAATGAATAACTAACTCAATGAACAACTAAGTCAATGAACAACTAAGTCAATGAACAACTAAGTCAATAAACAACTAAGTCAATGAATAACTAACTCAATGAACAACTAAGTCAATGAACAACTAAGTCAATGAACAACTAAGTCAATGAACAACTAAGTCAATGAACAACAAAGTCAATGAACAACTAAGTCAATGAACAACTAACTAACTGTTGTTACCGGTCGTTGACTTGTAAAAACCAAACAACTTATAGACAATAAACCTTGTAGGCGTTACGTATCTTTAATAAGAATTCAAGTAACTCGAATAACTTCTTGTTGTGACCTTATGAATGAAGCTTGAGTTATCAATGAAGAACACTTTATTTATAATATAAACAAAATCATGTCATGATCAAATAGAATAGGTGTAGTAGACTTAAGAAATAAAATCTTTAAACAAAATCTAACTCACTACAATAACACCACCCTTCAGTCTCACGTTCTGGAGTCGTCTCCCCTAACTACGACCAAGTGACGACAATGCCACCCATGTTGCATCATTCACAACCAATCGCTAACCTCTTCCCACCGTCACCATAGAATCACACACACACACACATTCCATAACACTTACCAAACCACTGACTCAAAAACTAAAATCAGACCAAATATCCTACAAACCACAATAAGAACAAACAGCAACAGCAACACAAAACTAACTCAATTAAAAAAAAACAACAACAAATTACCAAGCAACAAACTCTATTAACAACGAATGCAACAAAAAACATTTTTCAATTTGTGTCAATGTCTTCACAGGCTATAAATTCTGCGCCGATAAATTGTTCATGCGATAAATTGTGCAACCGATAAATTGTTCCGCGACAATACAGGCGACAAAGAGTTTAATGTTTATTCAGTTGACGATAACTGTCAACCCATCAATTGCCCTTGATTAAACATATACGGCTCCTGTTTTTCCTTCTCTAGCAGACGTCATAAACGGATGACTCCTATCAAGAAAAAAAAAATTCTCCTCTTTTTTTCAAAGTATTTCATAAAAAGAAAGTTTAGTTGACATCATCTGAAAGGGACAAAATAAAATAAAATAAACAACGTCATTTAAAAAACAAGGGGATCTTTTTAAAAAAACATTTCATTCCACAAATAGTTTGTTAATGACATGTTTGATCTGACGAAACTAAACATTCATTCGGGCTGATTGCATCATTCAGCAAATTTTTATTGGCTCATTGCCTTGAAACAGTGTTTCCAAAACTTTTGACTTATGTGTACCCCTTTAATAATTTTTATAATGCTGGGAACCCCTAATTCCCCCCCCCCCCCAAACCACACTATAATTTATTAACAGAACATAATAAATGGGTATTTAAAAAAAAATCAGCATAGTTAACGAGTGGTAACGCATACCCCCCTCCAAAGTCTTCCCGTACCCATAGGGGTACGCATACCCCACTTTGGGAAACACTTCCTTGAAAGAAAATGAAAATACCTTCAATCAATTTCTTATTTGTTACTTTAAAAAAACTTAAATGCTCTTTTTTTTTCTCACCCCATGTTTGAATTACATTTTAATTCCAAGTGCTTGAAAAAAAAAAAAGAATAGACGCAAAATCCTTCTTTGACATGTGCGTGTTCTATTACCCCGACCTTCTCCTCGCAGTTCGGCCTTGACCTTACTCTTGACCTCACGCATTTGTTGTTTAATTCGGCAGGGCCTGTTGTCAATATACATTAGTTATCGATCGGGTGACAAAAGCGTACTTAATCGATATGCGTTTGGAAAAGTTAGTTGGCGCTGCGAAGCGGTAAATGTACACAGTCGATTGATTTAGCCCCGACTCTCAGGTATTAAACCTTTTGGTGCACACCATCACAGGGCCAAGCACGCAGTTCTGTTTTGTTGACTGGCTTGTTTAAATGTTGTTTTTGTTTCTTTCAAATTAAATTGAAAGGGACATTTACTGTAAGGGATTATTAATTTAAATATATACATCATCCTCAAGTGGTCTCCGTGGGAAAAAAGCCACAAATTGGTTTTGTGTTGACCGTCAGTCCGTCAGCAACGTTTAGATGTACAAGCGATAAAGAAAACTACGAGTTGTCTTCCCATATTTAGCCCTTTAAATAAGTGCAGAAGTTTTTGTTTGTTTGTTTTTAAATAAAATATAAGGCTAACTGGGTTTTTTAAAAATACGGACTTCGGAGGCGTGGTGGATGAGTGGTAAAGCGATTGGTCTCCGAACCGGAGGGTCCCGGGTACAAATCCTGCTGAAGACTGGGATTTTTAACTTCGGGATCTTTAGGGAGTCTCCGAGTCTACCCATCTCTAAAGGGTACCCGACAACAAATTGTGGAAAGGTAAAGGGGATTGGTCGTTGTGCTGGCTGCATGACACCCTCGTTAACCGTGGCAACAGAACATATGACCTTTAAATCATTTGCTCTATAGACCTCATGATCTAAAAGGGGACCTTTTTACTTCCATTTTCTTACAAACACACATCATTTTTTTAACCAAAATTCACACAAAGTATATTATCTGTTTACAACTGCAGTGCATAAGGGTTATAGTTTGTAGCCAGCGTACTATTTTTTAATCACCGATAAAAAAAATATTATAGAAATGAGTCTCGACAGCATCATTAATTGTGGTAGTTTGTGGTGCCGTTTAGCACCGAGTCACGGTCTGGAAATGGTCCGCTGGATGTCGTTTTAGCATCACATTAGTACTGACTAATGGTTGCAGGAATACATCTGAAGCGAATATATTCTATTAAAGTTCGTATGATGAAAGTTACATATTGTTATATATTATAGAAGAAAAATGTATTCATATTTGTAACTAATACAAAAGGTCTTCCCTAAGAGCTTTCATATTTGTTTGATTCTACAAGATGAAGTCAGGTGTAAGTAACTACGTACATGTGCACACTTTTTGAAAACACGATTTCATAAACATTTCTTATTAATCAATAATTACTATAGTATCTCTTAATGTGCTTGTGTGTAGCTTACTGTGTCAGGACGATCGACCAGCAGGGGCCGCCTACGAGTTTGTGTAACTCCATTGATTATTTAGTTATTTAAATGAGAACGAGGTAGACGTGCTTCATTGATGACCGATTTACTGTTTATATTTGGAGAATAAAGAGATTCATTCGCAACAAAAAGAGAAAAAAGAGATTCATTCACAACAAAAAGAGAACAAAGAGATTCATTCGCAACAAAAAGAGAATAAAGAGATTCATTCGCAACAAAAAGAGAAAAAAGAGATTCATTCGCAACAAAAAGAGAACAAAGAGATTCATTCGCAACAAAAAGAGAATAAAGAGATTCATACGCAACAAAAAGAGAACAAAGAGATTCATTCGCAACAAAAAGAGAACAAAGAGATTCATTCGCAACAAAAAGAGAAAAAAGAGATTCATTCGCAACAAAAAGAGAACAAAGAGATTCATTCGCAACAAAAAGAGAACAAAGAGATTCATTCGCAACAAAAAGAGAACAAAGACACTTAAGAAATTTGATGTGTCAAATTACAACATATACAAACTAAAGCCAAGAGGTTTATAACTAATGAATATTCACATTTGATTCGAGTAAAATCTCTAAACATAGAAACAAATCTGGAAAGATGACTTAAAGGTAACGTAGGCGTACAAATAATACATACAACACGGAACCATAACTTACACATAAAAAAACTCAAATAATTAAAAGCTCAGAAATTAAGATAAAGGCGCATGCTAGGACTATCATGAGGCGCCGTGGCTGAGCGGTAAAGCGCTTGGCTTATGAATCGATGTCCCTGGTTCGACTACTGGTGAAGACTGGGATTTTTAATTCCGGGATCTTTGTGCACCTCTGAGCCCTCTCAGCTCTAATGGGTACCTGACATTAGTTGGGGAAAGTAAAGGCGGTTGGTCGTTGTGCTGGTCACATGATACCATCGTTAACGTAGGCCACAGAAACAGATGACCTTTATATCATCTGCCCTATAGATCGCAAGGTCTGAAAGAGAAACAACTTTTTTCCTCTATGACTATCCCTCATAAGTGCTCATCTTTGCTAATGCTATTAGAGCATGAAACGGGTTCAAGGAAGTATTTGTAAAATGTTATGGGACAACCAATGTCATAGATTTGACTAGATTGAAACATGAATCAGAATATAATAAGGATCAATAACTTTTGCGATATTGCGGGGTGGAGTGCTGTCTTTGCCCATCTATCTATCTATCTATCTATCTATCTATCTATCTATCTATCAAATAGCATCTATCTATCTATCTATCTATCTATCTATCTATCTATCTATCTATCTATCTATCTATCTATCTGTCTGTCTGTCTGTCTGTCTGTCTGTCTGTCTGTCTATTTATCTATCTATCTATCTATCTATCTATCTATCTATCTATCTATCTATCTAATAGCATCTATCTATTTATCTATCTATTTATCTATCTATCTATCTATCTATCTATCTATCTATCTATCTATCTATCTATCTATCTATCTATCTATCTAATAGCATTTATCTATCTATCTATCTATCTATCTATCTATCTATCTATCTGTCTGTCTGTCTGTCTGTCTGTCTGTCTGTCTATTTATCTATCTATCTATCTATCTATCTATCTATCTATCTATCTATCTATCTATCTATCTATCTATCTATCTAATAGCATCTATCTATTTATCTATCTATCTATCTATCTATCTATCTATCTAATAGCATTTATCTATCTATCTATCTATCTATCTATCTATCTATCTATCTATCTATCTATCTATCTATCTATCTATCTATCTATCTGTCTGTCTGTCTGTCTGTCTGTCTGTCTGTCTGTCTGTCTGTCTGTCTATTTATCTATCTATCTATCTATCTATCTATCTATCTATCTATCTATCTATCTATCTATCTATCTATCTATCTATCTATCTATCTATCTATCTAATAGCATCTATCTATTTATCTATTTATCTATCTATCTATCTATCTATCTATCTATCTATCTATCTATCTATCTATCTATCTATCTATCTAATAGCATCTATCTATCTATCTATCTATCTATCTATCTATCTATCTATCTATCTATCTATCTATCTATCTATCTATCTATCTATCTATCTATCTGTATATCAGTCTGTCTGTCTGTCTGTCCAATATAAATGTATATAGTTGAGCAATGACATTGAGAACTGCTTTGTAGCAATCAAACATTGCTGAAGAGCCTCTTACACTAACGTTGCAATAATGCCTTGTAATAATTCAAAGCGACTGTCGAACAAAAGCTTGAACCACTCCTTCCCCAGCACACAATCCCACAATCCATCTCCTTTGTGACGGCTGGAACTCTATCAATTAAACAGACCTAACCATGAAATATGGATAAGACTCCAGATGACGTCATTGCATTACGCTTTTTTTAAGCCTATAGGCCACCAACTGGTTGGCATTATCATCGACAATACTTATTTATTTATTTTTTTAAAATTTGAAAATTGAAATTGCTTAAAAAAATACTAAAGCAAAATGTTTATATGTGAATAGGATGGGAATAAAAAAAAATTCTTAGAATGTTTTGCATAATAGAAAAACTTTAACTGGGTAGTTTGGATAGTCTGTACAAAAGCGTTTAAAGTGTATCTCTTATAGCTTTATATGAATTAAAAAAAAAACAGAATTAAAGGTTGGATATATTTGATTGAAACTTTTGTCTTAGTTATGTGTACGGATTTAATAAAGTTATTATTATTTGTAAAGAGTCTGCGAAAATGTTAAGGTTATAGAAGAGCTAAATATAACTTTAAAAGAAAAGGGAGATAAAAATGAACTTGGGCTTTGCAGTAACCATAATCCATATTTTTCTGGACACCTTAGTTGAAGAGGACAAAAAGAGGCAAGCTGAACATGCGGAGTTATTTTCAACACTGTCACTTTGGATTTTATTATTATTGATGAGGATTTTGCACAATTGAGTATTATGTGTGAAGAGTTACTGTTATCGATCGTGCTAGTGATCTATGTATCGGTTTAGAAAATGACCCATAACTCCCAGACCTCTAATTCTCCGTTCAAAAATTTGTTAGTGGTGTCCCCTCTACTTAAAAAAGTGATAAGCTCTAAATAATATCTCCTTGAACAGAGTGAAATGCTTAAAATTTGTTCTCTCGCTATAAGGGAAAGATCTAATGAATAATATCTTTGGTTCTACAATCTGGTCTAGTATGAAATATATAATTATTTAGAACTATTCTAGCGTAGAACTTGCACACAACAGGCTTATTGCAGTCGAATCCTTCACATCCACCAATCTCTTTGCCAGTTGAACCATTGGGGCATCACACATGATCCGTAGACCGTCTTTCTACATTACTCTCTGTCTTTTGCCTTGGATAGAATATCTTTAAATGAAAGGCCCTACACGCCTATCAAACAAAAAAATTGTTAGGAAGATTCGGACTGTTACATTCAACCCTTTGGCGTATGCGTAATTATAAATCGGAATTATTTCACATCTTTAACAGGCTCAGAAGCAGTAGGCGAGATTACAACCGACACCCTTTCCCCCCTTCCAAAAATAAAAAATCTCCGGTAATAAGGTAAACAATACTTCGTGTCGAGTTAAGCTACATATCACATCACATTGATGAACTGGTAAGGTCATAGTGCCCTTAAAACCCAAAAACAGGGAGTTTGAACGAACCCGTAAGCACAAATTATCTCAACATGTCTAGACAGATACTATTAGATCTATAACCGATATAAAAAAAATCCGTACCGACATTTCCAGTCGAACTTACTCTATTTGGGTCACTGTGAGGAAAGGCAGAGTTACTGCACCTGGAGAACAGAACATCTCGCTCGGACTAATGACCAAATATAGACCGATGTTTACTCAAATGAAACTGGCCACAACAAACTTTTTCCATTTCAACCCAAAGCACACCCTCCTCTCTCGTGTACTCCCTCCATCCCCGTCTCTCTATCTCTCTCTCTCTCTCTTGTACTCCCTCCATTCCCGTCTCTCTCTCCCTCTCTCTTGTACTCCCTCCATCCCCGTCTCTCTATCTCTCTCTCTCTCTCTTGTACTCCCTCCATTCCCGTCTCTCTCTCCCTCTCCCTGGCCCCAGCAAATCTCAATCCTTGTTCAGGAAGTTAATTTGGTCAGTGCTGTATTGATTCAACTCCTGCCCAAACGGACTGAAAAAAAAACAGCTCCTAACTGGTCACATTTTTTTAAAAAGATACAAATATGAAAGGAAGATAAAGAGTGTTGGGGGGGGGGGAGAGGGGTGTCCGTCGATAGAAATTGAGGGGGGAACATTGAATTCAACATTGAAATACAACGATTCAAGAAGGAGAGAAATAGGAAAGAGGGTACAGCGAAAGTGTGAGTTAGAGAGAGAAAGAGAAAGAGAGAGAGAGAGAGAGATGAAAGAGATAGTAAACTGCCAGAAAGTTGAGTGAAAGAGAAAGAGAGAGAAATTGGAGACCGGCACTAAGACAAAGAGAGAGAGAGAGAGAGAGAGACAGAGAGAGTGACGAGACACAGCTATGAGAAATGAGAAACACATTCAGCGCTAACGGGTGCATGTTTTGATTACTTCAAAATAAGTTTTAATGTTCTACATGTCTTGAATGTTCCTTCTGATTTGAAGATAATTACATCTGAAACCAAACCGACGGCGGCGAGCAGGGCTGGAATCAAGGCCAATCTAGGCCATCCATTGACAGTCCAAAGCGCTAACCACATGATCAGGCAGCCATGCTGACCAACAGACCTTTATGAATCTGTCCAACTATTCAGCTAAAACAGTCCAAAATCTCTGGACGCCTTTGTCTACTGACATTGTCATCTTATGCCAGATCTAATGAACTTTTTTTTTCATCGAAACCTAAAAGTAGCTAACATTTCAACTATAAAACAAGAAAAAAAGTAAAAGTACTTTGTGGAAAAAAGGGAGACTTAACAAAAGGGAAGAACTCCACATTTACAACTATATCTTTCAACAATGTCAAATTTATTTTTCCTTTTTCGGTATCAATTATAATTAATTACCAATAATCTACTAATTTGACTAATTTGTTTTGTTTGATACAATAAATAATTGTGTAAGGTTTCAACTTCATCCTAGAATAGGTGTGGGAGAAAATAGCGTGTTAAAAATTCGTAGCAGACAGAGAGAGAGAGTTGAATTAATCTTTGTAGAAAACAACTAAACCATTTAAATTTCGCATTAAGGCAAGTCTACATTCCTTGTGCTCGTCACTCTTACTTGAGCTTTCTCTTCCTGATATTAGAGATTTCTAACTTCTAAAGTATTGTGTTTTTTTTTTTCAATTGAATTGTCTTTTGAGATCGTATCACATTGTACTTCCTGGTACACTTAACAATGTACACTTTGTACAGAGATCAACTGAATGCAGTTACCATCGAGGTCATTCAATATACATGAATACAAGGTAGTATATTTTTTTCAAATTAATACATTACATAATGTAGGCCAAAGCTTGAATCAGTATTTTATGATGGTTCCAGCTGATTAAACTGTTTGCTACTCGCCATTAAAATTTCAAATCCTGTATCTACACTTTTATTCTCGAAAGCTCTTTAGGTACTTCAAGAGCTAAATGCTGCCTAGAAAAGCAAAGGGAGATTTTAAAAAAAATGATCTTGGATATTGTAGTTATTTGAATCCAGATTTTTCTATCGGAATTCTTTGGCTGGAGAGTACAATAAGGTGTAAATTCAAGTCATTTGTTTATTAGCGGCCCCCGGAAAGGGGAAAAGACGCTATTAGTTTTGTGCGAAATGTCTGTCCGTCTGTCCCACTAAGATCTCGTAAACTAGAAAAGATATTGAAAATCCGACATCACAATATTTTAGACCATTCAAAGTTTTGATGCAATGGCTCCTTTTTTTTTTTCTGAAATCGAAAAATCTAATTTTTAAAATCTTTTATGCAAGCATTTTTTTTAAAGAAAAAAAGCTAGTTAGAATGCATTATAAGTTAGACCTAATTTAAAACAAATAGTAATCTTGTAAACTTCATTTTCCTATTTTATTTTATACAAATGATGACACATCAGAGATTAAACATTTTTCAAAACAATGAGATCAATTGTAAAGACATCAGTTATACCAGGGGAGGCGCGGTGGCTGAGCGGTAAGGTTAGGGTTAGGTTAGGGGGTCCCGGGTTCGAATCCTGGTGAAGACTGGGATTTTCAACCTTGGAATCTTTGGGCGCCTCTGAGTCCACTCAGCTCTAATGGGTACCTGACATTAGTTGGGGAAAAGTAAAGGCGGTTGGTCGTTGTGCTGGCTACATGACACCCTCGTTAACCGTAGGCCACAAAAACAGATGAACTTATATCATCTGCCCTATAGACCACAAGGTCTGAAAGGGGAACTAGTTAGGCCAGGTTCACATCTAACTTTACATTCACTTGCACCTATCCTTTAGATTTGCGGAAAAGTTGGGGCACTACACAAGATCTGTTAACCTTCTTTCTCCATTCTTATCTCTCATTTGTCTGATATAATTTCATTCGGATGTTCTTTCTGAAAATATTGAAGCCTGCCTGGGTGGACCATTTCGGGGGCCGATTTTGAGTTTGTGTTTCCACACAAACTGTCTTTTGTAACCTTGTTGTATTTCATTTCAACACTGTCGCTTTTTGGATTTAAAAATTGAATTGATTCATGTTGTATCCTTTTGCTTGAAGTAATATGTTTGCATATTATACTAATAAGATTGTGATATTCCATTCATTAGCTTATAAAGTGGAATTGTATCTGTTTAAAGCCACTCCAAGGATTTCCGGCATACGCTTCGATAACATGTCACTATAACTGCATCGGATATTCAGTTCCTTTGGTCAGACAAGCTGCGTGGAGAGGGGTGGAACTGCTGTGTGGGCGACATCGTTCCAACCACTAACAATGCCCAGGCTTTTATCTCGCTTATTCGAAGCCCTAATCCCAAAAACTGGAGAGGACACTCCAGCTTCGCCTTTGGTGTCGGTCCTTGCTCGAGTGATACTTCATAGGCTAACCTGCGATATATGTGGACGGTCTCTCCGAACTAGGGCTGCACAGTCACATGAAAAAGTGTTTGAGGTGAACCACAGTCGTTCTTCGACTGAAGGAGGCCTGATGGTATTGCGTCTACAATCACGGTTTGGTTTCAACCACACGATATCTGCGACACAGTCTTAGATGCTATGATGAATTTATGACCCATTCTACAACGGCTTTCCGGAGCTTCAATAGTGTCATTATTATCCATGAAGCGGTAGTACATACTAAATAAAGTTTGTTTTTGATAATAAATTTTTATTGTGATTATAAACCGCTTTAAAGGTCATCAAATGCATGTCACGTGTTTTCAGAAATTTTAATGAAATCACTTTTCAAAAGCTTAAATATTGCGTTGAATCAGATGCTGAATGCAAGGTCGTGTCTTGTCCGAGGCTGATATGATGTAAGCCCCTTTTCGGACTTGTCAGAATGTTCTGGTCGATCAACCTGAGATGAACTCAGATTTAATCAATACCATAGTTTTCTATTCTGTCAAAATGCCTCATTAAGTGGCTTAAATATTCAATTCAAGTATCATTTAGAGTCAGGTGGTATTGCCAAGATAATAATAAAAATGCATTGTCTTCGATTTTTTAGAATATGGATGAGTGCCGTGTTTTACGTGTCCTCTCACGCCCCTTAGCAAGAATAATTCTAATGGGTTATTCAAATAGATGTACTAGACTTTATGTGCAACATGAAACTCCAAGAAAACTCTTGAAAACACTAGTTGATACGCTTACATACATGTAGATTACATATTGAAAGAGGTTCATTGCGACATCAAAATTTGATATTCATTAGCAGATGGTGCGTCAAATGTATTATTTAACTTATTCATGATTATACTCTTGAATCAATAATGCCTTATATTCGGAAATTCCTAAACGCGATAGTCCTTTCAAAATTAATGGATCTAGATCTAGACCTAGTTCTCTATCCAAATTTAAATTTATTTTCTTTTACTTGGAAATATAAGGGTAGAACGAGACGAGCTAGTAATTCATTTCTCAGCTATATACACCAACTATTAAATTTCTTAGGAAAATCGTTAGAGCCGTTTTTGAGATCCGCGTCCATGTTTCCCCCACCAAGGTTCCAACCTTGAGTAGAGATATTATAAAAAAAAACTAACACCAGGTAACCCATGAATACAGGTGAGCCAAAAAAAAAATAGTTTGGTTCAATTTGGCTTCTTCGTGTAATATATAATTCAGCATTAGTCAGCTGGCGTGGAGTTGATCAATACAGCGACAGCAGCAATAACATTGCAGCCTGACATTCCTTTAATCAAGGTAGCCTCCTTATCGAGACAATCTATACTAAATTCCATACCCCAGTGTTGGTATCCAGAGGTTCTCATCAACTTTAGGGGACTGGGACTTGTTACACAAGAAGAATCAGTAGCAATCAAACTTCCATCAAGAAAGACAATGCAAATCAGTTTTTGTTTTGTATAAACTCTTCATGTGCATGGGTCAAAGACCAGATAATAAGAAAAACAAAAGGTGTGTGCCAGGTATTAAATATAGCATACACCTAGTGAAAGTCTTTAATGAATAATGTCATCATGACATGAAATACTGGAGTAATATTTATTTAAAAACAAATTTCGGACACTAATTTGGAGACCCCACTCATGTGGGGGCACGGGGGATTTTCAAATTTGGACCCGCCTCCGCCACTTTACCTACTCCACTGCACACAAAGGTACATTCGTTTCCTAAGTGTTAATTAATTGTTGAATGAGTGGTATGAAGCTGTCAGAGATACCTTCAAGTGACTCATTTGTGGTTAGTAGCAATCCTATTGTCTGCAAGGTCTCAGGAAGTGTTACACTGAATGGACTTTTCCATATTAATTTATCTCATTAATTTCAATACTAAGAGTAGGTGATAAGAAAAACCGCAGAAAAAAGAGCCATATATATATATATGGGCCTAATCACCAATCTTTATTTAAAAAAAAACGGTGCACCCTGCAAGACAGCCATCTTATCTGCACCACTTGGTCAAGGTAGTAAAAAAAACACTATCTAATTAAGAACCAGCATAGTCTCTTGCAATTTTCAGCCTTTATTCACCAGAAAAGAGCAAAACATTTTTTGTTATGCTCTTGGTTCAATTTTTGTTCAAAATCGATAATCGCTGAGCTTAATTCAAAACTTTGCAATTTTTTATAGAATCGATTTTCCGGTAGCTTTTTAACGTTGGCGCCAAGTTATAAGGAAAGAGATGGCATCGCTACATTAGCGCCTCTTAGGATTTAGGATAAACAGTGAATGCTAAGGAAAGGTGGATGCATTTATTGAAATTAGCTACTTATTTGATCAAAACATCTCATGAGGTAGTACAACCAGTACTTCAACTAGTGCCGGATCTTAGTAAGCGGAGGCCCTGGGCGGTATTTTTTGTGGCGGCTCTACACTCTTCACGGTTCAATATAAATGCACTTACTGTGCCCCAATATATATGTATGTTGTTACCGGTCGTTGACTTGTAGCACCAAACTGCTGGTACACAAATAAACCGTTGTAGGCGTAATATATCTTAACTAATAAAACTTTAAATAATTCGAATAACTTCCTTTTATGAAGTAAATTAAATTGAATTTATTTTTAATATAGAAAAAAATCAACTTCATTTGAAATCAAATAAATGTAGTAGACTTCAATGAGAATATTTCTTAACAGAATCTAACTCACTACAATAACACAGCCTTTCAGTCTCACGTTCAGGAGGCGTCTCCTCCTAACTAAGACCAAATGACGACAATGCCACCTAGGTTGCATCATTAACAACCAATCGCTAAGCTCTTCCCACCATCACCATATGAACACACACACACACACACACACACTATCTCTCTCTCTACCAATGCCTCTTAAAGAATGCCAGTTTTTTAAAGAACGAAAGAGTACGTGTAAATTAAAATTTGTGTTTTGGGTGCCGATCCCATATAAAGATGAGGCTTTTAGGGGCTGCACTATCTTGCGCTGTCAAAAATCCGGCCCTGACTATTATTGAATCTAAATGAAACTTTGACAGTCTATAGAAGACATGTAAAGAAGATGAATTACTTCCAAATGACCTGTTTTAAAATATTCCATTAATGTTTTCATTAATCAGACATCTATTTCCCAAGAGTGTGATGACCAATCTAAGTCCAGTGACTTCCTTTTGCGCTAAGGGAAAGGAGCTTTGAGGTGCCGACGGTTAATAAGGGTGTCATGTGGACAGCGCAACGACCAATCGTCTTTATCTCCCTCTAGATAGGTAACCATTAGGGTCCTAAAAATCTCAGCCTTCAGTGGGATTCGAACTAGAGATCTTTCGAATCGGAAGTCACACCAACACTCCATCCCCCCTCCCAATGGTCTACAACAAGTTGTGTTCTGATGTCAGTACTAACCACACCCGAGGTGCTTGAGTCCAGTGATCGGACGAGAACCGATATTTTCAATGTTTTATGGCCGTAGACACAGCAAGTGTAAAGACTTTTTTTTGTCCTGTTCTATTGTGTATATATTCGTCACACAATAACGTGAACCTTATGGTTAGGTCGAACAAAAAAAAAGCTAATGTGTCCTATTATTCTCATCATTTAATCATAACACTCTGAAACTCGGCCCTGGCATTACCATACGATCCGGCTACTAATGGCGTGACATACGATAATGATGGGTTTTCATTCGTACATGTTCTCACAATAGGTCAAAGTTTGATAACGAATCGATAACTGAACTGATGCATGCGTGGGTTTACTCACTCGAGTGTATTTCTACTTACTGGTAGACTGGCTGATGGACTGGTAGACAGGTAGACTGACTGATGGACTGGTAGACAGGTAGACTGGTACACAGGTAGACTGGTAAGTTATCTCCATGTGTACACGCGCAGACCTTATTATTTGGAAGTACTTTGTTATTACCTTACTCTGTTCACACTAACGTGAGTTTTAAATAATTATATGTCGTTTATCGCTTTGTGCAGGAGTAGGCAAGCTTTTTCTATCGAGGCCGCAATGAAGCAAATTAGGAATGGGTGGGCCGCATATAAAACGATGACTATATATGCATATTATCCTTTCATTAACATCTGAACTGTAATATACATTACTTTTTTAACACTCCCTATTAATTATTATTATTATTATTATAGCTTTAATATAGCGCTATTGAGAAACTACAACCAGAGGTAGCCATGTCTTAAATTAATTATAGTAATACTCCAGTTCCTGCATTACACTACGTCACAATATTTCACCACAAATGTATAGTTGTACTTAATGTGAAGTATTTAACTCTTTACACTTGTGCATAATGCATGATGTTCATGAACTGTGGAACTGTTATCCTCTTGAGTGCTTTCAAACTACAGTAATTCAGCATCGATCTGTTGTAACACTTGTTTATTTTCAAACAAGGCAATGCTTGTTCACAGATGTCCGTGGACCAAAATAATGTGAAAGTTTAGTTTTTAAGTTGTGGAAATGCAGCCTTCTGACAAAGACCCATCCAAGTCCCGAGAAAGAACTCACTTCAATTTCTCTTTTAGGTCATAATTTGCTTGGAGGTGTGTCCTCTCGAGCTGAATCAGCTTCTGTACTAAGTCGTAAACTGATGATATTAAAAACTAGTTCTAAGTGTCTTACGTCTTAAAAATTCTTTTTAATTCCACAATCAATGAATATAAATAAGCTACTTTTTACTAAGAATAGTTCCACTTTCAGCAAAAGCAAATAACAAAACCTATTTTCACTTACTTACTCAAAAGAAATGGGATAACTTTGTTAGAAAAAAAAAAAACTAACATGCACATACATTTCATGTGCTAACAACTTATTGCAATGATGCTAATGGTAAACTGAAAGTCTATCTTCCACTCTTCATTAGAAATATTAGTCACAAAGTCACAAGAACCAAACAATGTCTTCCTTGAGATCTCAAGTTCGTTCCGTTACTTTACCCATGCTATGCCAGCTGATACTACTGTGGTACCGAACATCGAATGTTATACTTTCCAAATATTCAAGTAGTTCTCGGACCTGCCTGTGGTTAAGACCCTTAGTTCTGATACGTTTGATCCCCGAGAGAATTGGGTCAATAACATGTTTAATATTCGATGCATATTGCACTGTGTAAATGAGCTTTAATAAAATTGTTAACTGTATTATATATGTCAGTGTTCCGAGCGGACCTTTCGTAGTCTGCCCACTGAACAATGTCTGTGGTGGACATTAGAAGCTTAAGGGTAACACAGTCGATAGCGGGGTAACAATATAATTTTTAAAATGTTTAAAGACATGTGAATAAAATATGAAACTTAATTTTTGTTTTAAAGCTAACCTTTGGAAGAGTACATCTAACCCTTTCAAATGCAAGCAAACATTTAATAGAAAAAAATATGTTCATTTGATAAAAAAAATATAAAAAAAATTGTTGCGGTACATTATTGAAGACTTTGCAGTTTGATTTTGTCCACTTTGTAACCCATTCTTGCGGCTACTTTACAGCCTTATAGCTATATTTTAATTTTAAATAGCTTTTTCTTTTTAAATATTGTGCATATATATTTTTAAAGACATTTCTCTTACTTCGAGCCTGCAATGTTGAAACCAGATTTTCAGTAGTGCATTTAGTTTTTGTGATATAAAATTAAAGTCAGCACAAATCCAACATGTTTCTCTCTACATTTGTCATCCATTGTGGGCCAGGAGCTATAGTTTTTGAGAACCGTTGAACTCTACGTAATGATAGTGAAATGTATGTTGAAAGTCTGTTAAATTGAGGTCTTCCATTTGATGGGGGAAAATGACATTGCCCCTACAGGTCTTTTGTATTAGCCGTATGGGTTGATTAGCCAAACTGTATCTCTTCTCAGATGTGCAGTTGTTTTTTTTTTTTTTGCGTAGGCAGGTCAATTAATTAACCTTTGGACAGTAGCGTGCATCATTCTCGTGACACGAAGACAAGGAACGGGTGGAGGAAGGGGCCAGCACTCCACTGGGACCAACAACATACCCTGTAGTGTGTGTGTGACAGTGTGTGTGTTTGTAAGTTGCTTGTGTTGATACACAATTTAGGCCACACAGTGTTGCGTGTTTAAAACAAAGAACATCACTGCACGTGAAAAAAAAAAAAAAAAACCTGTGTATTGCGCATGCTTGTACACACTGTAAAAATATGACGTTTCGTATCCGAGTCTCTATTCAATTGAAACAAAAACAGGAAGTGAAGTGAAAAGTTTAACAGGTTAAAAAGCCACATGAAACTTTTTGAGGATGTACTGTCACCTGATGGCCGTGCTCTGTTGGATGTGACTTCCAGAACGAACATCCAGGGATAGAAAGCTCCCCCAGCTAGACGCTAAGGTCATGGTACTTATAGGATCTAGAGGCGTTTTTTTTTGTTTACTTTATTCGCATTTTCTATTGCGAATTCTTATTCTTGTTTTTGTTTTTTACAAAGCTAATTAGAACTCCCAATGTCTGTCTGGTGTCTGTCTGGGAGAATTCTTCCCAGCTGAAATTCATAGTCGAAGACAATATACGAATCATTCTATAGTTATTAACCATGTAATTAATAAATTACTGGTAATTAATTAATTTTGTTTGATTTAGAAAAGGGGAGATAAACCTTGCATTATTGAGATTCATGGCACTCGTTAATTAAAAAAAAAAGTAGTTGTTTTATGTTGCTTGTTTCGTATTTGTTTATCTCAGCTACAGTTATATCTTTAAAAATAAAAGAAAGTTAGATCAATGCACCAACTTCGGCCCGCGGGTCAAATCTGACCCGTGACACTGCTGAATCCAGTCCCCTTCCCACCTTGCAAAGTAAAGCCGTGGAGGCTAAGGCTCTTTCGCTTTGACGATTTGTTGGCACATCTGATATAGACGTATCGTGTAATGTACTTCATTTGTCTTCTGTGGCATTTCACGTCTCGAGAGGCGACCTTTTCCCTTTGCAACTTCTTGTGTGACAAAAGAGGCCAATCTTTGATGCACAGCTACGGTCACATATGTTCTTATAACCTAGCCAGCCAGATTCAGGACTTCCACTGCTTCATATGCTAATCTAGTGGTTCATAATTCTTGAACATATACTTTTGCATGATTAGGCTCAATAAAACTCTTAAAAAGCATAAACCATCTCAGTCTATATGTCTGTCTGTCTGGTACAATTTTTGTTCACTTAATTTATTGTATCTAAGAAAACAAGAAAAACAACAACAATTATTTAATAAATTATTGGTAATTAAATATTTTGTTTGGTATCGATCAAGGGAAAGAAATTGTACTTGGCTGATCATACAACATAAGTTGCATTAGGCCCCCTTATACTTTGTGTAGAGAAAAATAGTTTGAAACTAACAATATATAGCTATAAAAACAATTTTCAAAAGCACTTCGCTGACCCAGTGCATAGTGTATTGGCTAGAGTTTGAGTACTCGAGCTTGAATTTAAGGCGTAGAATTATTTTTTTTTATGATATACTTTTAAAAGCTATCACGGTAACCTTCACACAGATACTTCCTTCATTCTTCCCCCCTATTTGTAATCGCACAAATTTTTTAGCTTTAGTCTAGATCTATTACAAATTTAATCGCATGACTGATCCAGACTAATTGACACAATTACATTTAATTTAAGCTTTGTTTTAATAAGTATTTTACAAATATTTTTCCCGTTTCTCTTTGTAGATTTTCAAGGCGTGCTACGCATCACAAACATTTATAACCTGATTTCGCTGTGCTTTCGCAGTACAAAATAAACATTATTTCACATCACTTTGGTCTGAGAGGAGTAACAGATAGTTTCTTTATCGTTCAGTTTTAATGATCTCATGCACTTTACGTCTTTGGAGATGTGAAGAATGGGATGAAGGTGAACGGCATGGGATCGAGTCTCTTCTGACAGCGTGACACAACGTACGCTAACATCAGCATTCTTGCACTAACATCTCCATCAATTAGATCTGCTGTCAATGTCAGCCACATTCGTTCCATCTTAGTTCCATCTTAGTACCATATGTGTTCCATCTTAGTACCATATGTGTTCCATCTTAGTTCCATCACTACCTTAATGGATTTGTCTCTCGTTTTGTCAACTCGCGAAGAAACTGTTGGAAAAAACCTGAAAGAGGACCCAAAGAAACACTGATAATTACAAAACCAATAATCTGAACATTTCAAGACCCACAGTGAAATATGCTGACACATTTTTCTAAGGCCGTGAAGCGAGTGTCTTAACCATATACTCGTTTCGTTCAGACCTTCTTCCCGCCTTCTGACAACCTTCTTACAGCTTGTATTATTATACTACCAGTCTGTATTTCATTTTGGGAGGGTCATACGGCCATGGTGAATGCCTTTTATGACAACGTTGGAGAAGCCAGCTGTGGAGTCTTTACTCTGAGATGAACAATGGGAACTCTTCACATGGATATAATGACGCAAACAAGACGCTTATCCATTTCGGTGTGTATGATCTTTATCTTGATCTTCTTCTTGACGTGTAACGCTCAAAGATTGGATAATACCAAAAACATAAGCGGGTAAGTTATATTTAAAATAAAATTACCTTTTCTAAAACTATAATCTTTGATATATGAGATCAATAGCTTGATATTTTATTTGCTACTGATCGATTTCCTAGACTCAAAGCGGTTGTTGAAAAATACCTTTTGTTTCATAAATTTAAATATGCTGGATTTGATAGTTCAAAACAATATGCCCCCATTTTCATTGTTAATCTTAAATTCAATCCTTAAAATATCCTTCTAGTTACCGTTGTCGCCCAGAGTGCACCATGTCAGATTCTTTCAACTATAACTACAACCTTGCAGGGAATAGATACTTTCTTTGGCACACGTGTGTAAAGGGAGATAAATCATTTATTTCCTACACACTCGGTCCTTGCTCACTCTTTGCTTGACCTATGATCTAGCATCGAGAACTGGTTCAGGCACAAACTATGCCACAATGTTCTGACGCCAGTCTTGTAAAGGTTGACTAACTGGCACAGACTGTGAATGACACTGTCATTTAATATAAACGTGAAAAACAAAATCAGCTACTTAATATCAGACGAGATGTTGCCTTTGTCAACGTCTGCCATACAGTCGTCTGCTATCGACCAGTTCTATTTAAAGACTAGCACGTGACCATGTAATTCATTGCCCTGTTTTTTTGTTTAATCTTCATAACAATAAAAAGTGGTTAAAAATAAAATGTTAATAAGATATAACATTTTACAAATCTGTGCTTAATTTTAAAATATGGAAAAAAAAAAAAAAAGGCGCGCCTAAATTATTTGCTAATGTTCGGCTACAATCTATAATTAGTTGACATTTTAGGATCTAGGTCGAGACGTAAATCTCTGGTATGATTACAGATGTGTGTGTGTGATGCCAAAGTAGTTTCAAGCCAGTGTTCCAGAGGCGTAGCGAGCATAACTGGCGACAGGTGCAGAACATTTTTGGCGCCCCTCCCCCCCCCTTTTCCGATACAACACATTATACTATAATAAATATATATTGCTCAATAATAAGAATATAATGAATTAAATATCTACATAGAGCTGCTAACTTGACTTTAGTTTCTCGTACTTAAAAAACAGTAATGACTTACGATATTAGTGTCATAATCGTTTTTTTAGCCAACTGTTTAAAGTTCACTTTAAAACGTTTTGTTGAGAGAAAATTCTATTATCTATGACTTCTGGTTTCGTTAAGAGAACAAATCTCTCTTGTCTTTAGGTCAGGGCTATAGATTGATGGCCGATCCTATTTTATTAATAAACTGTAGATCAGAGTTTCTCAAACTTTTACCAGTGGCGAAAATAAAGTGTTCGCCCCCCCCCCCACCCGAGCCATCTGTGGTCTAGTGCAGTGTTTTGAAAGTGGGCTGGCGTACCCCCAGGAGTACGAGCAGAGTTTAAAGGGGGTACGCGTTGTATTAACTATGCTGATTTCATTTAAATACTCATTTATTATGTTAAGTAGATGAATGCTAATTCAGCATTTTTAGACTATAAGCCGAAAACATTGCATCTCAGATTAAAATTGACAAGCAGGAAACCAAATTCTAAAGATCTGTCTTCTAAATACAAACCATGTCCTCCTTCTCAATGCTCCAAGTCAATATTATAATCATTTATATTATAATATTATTATCATTTATTTTATAAACATTTTTATTTTTCGTTTATTATCTTTTGTATGTAGGCTTACCATAAATGTTTTGATTGTTATTAAATTAATCCATTGTCTAGGGGTACCCAGAGTTACGTAAATTCTAGAAGGGGTACAAGTAAGTCAAAAGTTTATGAAACACTGGTCTAGGGGAGCGCTGTACTAACCCAGAGTTACGCCCGGGAGGGTTTTAAGGGTGTAATGAGAAAGAAATGTTTGATAAGGTGACATTGAACTCTTCCTGTTTTGTGCAGTCTTTCAGCGCAATAGTATTGTAGTGTTGGCGTTGGTTGGGTCCACTTGACCAAGTCTTCTTCAGCTTCAGGTTTCTCTCGAGCGCTCAGAAGATGATGATCTGAAGCAACATCTGCTTCTCGTCTTACACGTACATCAAGAAGAGATCGACGGGACTTCTTCACAATACAGAATGGTCTATTCAGTTCTCTGTTGATAGGTCTGGTGACATGGCCTATTCAGTTCTCTGTTGATTGGTCTGGTGACATGGTCTATTTGGTTCTCTATTGATAGGTCTGGTGATATGGTCTATTTGGTTCTCTGTTGATAGGTCTGGTGACATGGTCTATTTGGTTCTCTGTTGATAGGTCTGGTGATATGGTCTATTTGGTTCTCTGTTGATAGGTCTGGTGACATGGTCTATTTGGTTCTCTGTTGATAGGTCTGTTGATATGGTCTATTTGGTTCTCTGTTGATAGGTCTGGTGATATGGTCTATTTGGTTCTCTGTTGATGGGTCTGGTGACATGGTCTATTTGGTTCTCTGTTGATAGGTCTGTTGACATGGTCTATTTGGTTATATTTATGGCTACAAGTAAGTCAAAAGTTTATGAAACACTGGTCTAGGGGAGCGCTGTACTAACCCAGAGTTACGACCGGGAGGGTTTTAAGGGTGTAATGAAAAAAAATGTATAGGCATAATTATAACATAGTTATCGAGTGTTTCTTTGCAAGAATACTTACAATATATTTGGAAATCTAATTACGTAATGAATGCTCAGTACAACAAATCTGTTTGGACTCTTTTTTTTTTAATCGGAAAAATGTGTTTCAAAGTCTTTAGTGTTTTGGTATTCTAGAATTGTTTCTGGAGACAGCATATTTCAAGGGAACGTTGTCCTGCGTTCTGAGCTGCAGAAGTCTAATTTTTAAGTCTGTGGTTGTATATATATATATATTTACTGTTTAATGCATTTTTATAGTGTTTCTTTGATGTTCTAGTATGCACAGGGCTGTTTGGTTCAGTCTCTTATGAGTATCTAAGAGAAGGTTTGGGTACTCAACCAACACTACTCAGAAAATTCTAATTCTAATTAGAAATTAACCTAAGTGTCTAAGATAACATTTGAAATTAACTTAAGTGTCTAAGAACAGATTGAAATTAAGTTTCTAAAAACTGATTGAAATTAACCAAAGTGTCATTTGTCATTGGATGTATACAAATATATACTCGAGTTTTTTTTTTTTTTATAAATGAACATAATGTTCTAGTGATAAGAATAAAAAAGTATGTTTTTTCATTACCACGAGGATACACCGATGAATGTATATTGCATTAACTTTGACACGGATAGAATAATCTCCTCCAAGAAGACGATCAAACTAACTCCTACCAAGGTATTCATCCATGTTTCACAACTGCCAGCACACACTTGTTTGCCCTGAGAATTAACGGACCTGACTCCCAGACACTACTTCGATACATTTTCCTTCCGGGGCAAACCGGAAACGACGTATTTGCATGACGTGACCAGGTCTACATGAAGGGAGCGGTACGCACACTATCGGCCATCTTACAGTGCCATTGACTTATTGAGTAGCTGAACCAAGTGAGAGGTTTCGTGATCTGCGCCCCCCTTCTTCTCTCCCCCACCCCCATTTTACCCTCATCCCACGCCACTCTGCCCCCTCATTGGCGTGCAGGAGCTCGTCGTGCCCCCTTAATGGCGGTAAAGTCTATCTGTTGTGGCGTCAGTTGCCCCTTGTCTGGAGTTTCTCTTGGTGGTAATTAGATCACTGCTCCTGCTAGGTTGAACAAAAGGGACACAGGCACATATCAACTTACCGACGCAATGGGACACGAAGAGAGAGGGTATAGTTAGGCCAGAAAAGTTCTTTGATTTCCATTTGGATATACTATTGCTTAGGCTAAGACTGTTTAAAAAATATTACAACGATATAGCGACATCATAGCTATAAAAATAAAAGTCTTTTATGAAACACCATAACTAACTAGCTAAATAACTAACTAACTAACTAATTAACTAATTAGCTATCTTTAAATATATAATGAAAAATTGTAGTCAAACGGAATTTCCATTTGTTTGGATCAATAAAAATGATCTTTTCTCATCTTGTTTTCTTATAGATAGGTAGGTAGATAGATAGATATACAGACAGACAGACAGACTATAATTCAGTGTTTTTCTTCATATTTCATTAGCGAACAAAGGGATCCATAGGCCTAATTGAGGGACATACAAATGTGATATCCTATATGAATATTGATCTATCTGCGTTCAATCCTCTCTGCCATTGTCATTCGTAGTACGAAATATTTATCATATAATCTACAGTTTAAACCAGCAACGCAAGTGTGGTTATTATATTTAAAATTGCAAGGAATACATTCGAACTTTTCCATGTATCTAAAACACTAAGATGCCCTCTGTGTCGTTGAGCAGAAGTTATAATGTAGTTCCAGACACCTAATCTAATCTCCCATGTAGGAGTAAGTATTATTTCAGATGACACACACACACACACACACACATTGGCTTAAAATGTTGGAATTATTTTTTTTTATAACAAAACAAACTTTATTTTTATTTACAAAATTTCCAGGCCTAGAATATTAGTGATTTGCATGACGCCTTCAGTCGTAGAATGACTATCGTTCATCTCGTAGAACACTTTGTCATATGACTGTGTAGCCCCCAGTAGTGAAGCGATATTCAAAATACAAATGTAAGCACATTTTCTCATAGGATATTCAAAATCTCTAAAACTCATTTTAATCCACTTGCTATCGCCGTTTAACTTTGTTTTTCTCTTCCCAGACTACATCGCAATGTATACAATAAAGCACATAAAACTACGCGTACTCTAAAAATTAGTTTCTTAGTTCATAGTACATGTATACTCCAAACACTAAATACACACTCCCCATGACCCTCGGGTTGCATTGTGCGTGTGCGTAGGACACATCTTGTATACTTGTTTACGACATTGGCCACTTGATCTTTTTATCGACTTTTGATTCCCAAAGATGTTTTATTCAATTCGTGTCCCTCTTAACAAAGCATATTTGACCAGATTTATTTTCTTTTTTCAACTACACAGGGACAGGCAACTGCTGCTATTTTGACTGACATGCGCATTGTACTAGAGGCTTTCATCCTTGCTTTCTGCTAATGGAAATCGTTTGCGGGAAGGGCTTCAGAACAATACAACCAGAGAGCATTGCTCGCCCCCCCCCCCCCTCAGTCCAATTGAAACAAAATAACTCATTGTCCAGCTCTAGAATACCACCAGGGGGGGGGATCTCTCAAGAGATGAAGTGAAAAGAATTAGAAAATAGGAAGTTGATGGGGAGAGAGGGGGGGGGGGTGAGTTGGCCATCTATGATGACGCTTCGATCATCGGCAGAAGAGCCTGACCGTGAAAGATGTGTTATCAGAGAATGACAAAATGGTCTGAAACTCTGGCCGCGTGGCACTAATGTTTGGCCCAGCCACTTGTCATTAGCTGACTGGACGTGCCACGACATAAAGGACTGCCTGTGGCATCTCTTGACTTTGACACTAAGTTGCCAAATGGATGTCCACACGAGCGCTTCCCCCAAAACGAATCAAGGACCGAACAATGGTTTTATCATGGCGCAACGCATGACCATCTCGTGAGTAGTTCTATAAAAGAGATTCTGACGCGTGACAAGCCTCGTCGTCTGGTAGTAAATATTATAACCTGTCATTCAAAAAGATTCTTTGACGACCAGTAACAAGACAATGAAAAAAAAAATCAAACTTGACACATTGACATACACTCCTGAAAGACATGGGCGTGTCTTATTGTAAATACACTCGGTCATATGACAGTTAATTCAGATAGCTTCACCTATCTTGTGTATGTTGTGATACTAATTAGAAAATTCTGTAAGTAACAGAAGCTTTTGTTTTCACTAACTAGTACATAGAGGAGGCGCGGTGTCTAAGCGGTGAAAGCTCTTAGCTTCCGTACCGAGGGTCCCGCTTCAAATCCTGATGAAGATTTGGATTTTTAATTTCGGGATCTTCGGGCGCCTCTGAGTCGACCCATCTCTAATAGATACCTGACATTATATGGGGAAAAGTAAAGACGGTTGGTCGTTGTGCTGGCCACATGACGCCCTCGTTAACCGTAATGACCTTTACATTATCGCAAGGTCTGAAAGAAATACTTCCTTCCTTGACTAGTCTATCGTTAGTTTATGGATCTATAATCATTGAAGTTGTTAACAACTAGAATCTATTTCAAATGAACATTTTTCCACTGAAAACACTGTCTCGCGCTTTCCGTTTGTTTCTTTGTTAAATTGTATTCTCGGGAACTTTTTTGTCTTTCCAGTAAAATAGATCAATTTGAGCGTAGCCAGGATTTTATAAATTGTTTTTGATGTGGTGGGGAGGGTGACGTGATTTTTTTTCTTTGCATACACTTTGTTTTTCGTAAGCAAGTCTTGTGTAACTTTGAATAGGTTCTTTTTGGTCTTAACGCAATGACATTATATGCCCCTGCCAAGCAAGCTAGGAGATCTGGAGGAAAGCTGCTTAGCTGCATCAGTGAAATCCTAGTTTGATCCCCGGCTCCAAGCGTTTTTTTCTTGTATTCTGAGCTTTAAGATGCATTTTCTGAAGTGTCTATGATGCTATATTGTGCTATTTTTCAAACGAAACAAAGTGCAGGTCAACTATCTGGCATTTCTGCATTTTAGTAATGGAGCCCAACGAATGGTAGGAAAACAGATCAATACGTGAAGTATTTGATTTCGTAGTCTACGTCGTAGACTGCGTGATAACTGTAAATCTACTTTTGGGGCCACTCTGTATATTACCTCTGATAGCTTAAAGAGATGTTATGGTTAGAAAAAGTTTGCTGGAATCGTTCGAGCTGTTACAGGTAGTTTTTGTGATCTGCTACGATGTGGTGATCTGAGACGATGTGGTGATCTGAGACGATAGTCTGATCTGAGACGATGTGGTGATCTGAGACGATAGTCTGATCTGAGACGATGTGGTGATCTGAGACGATGTGTTGATCTGAGACGATGTGGTGATCTGAGACGATGTGGTGATCTGAGACGATGTGGTGATCTGAGACGATGTGGTGATCTGAGACGATGTGGTGATCTGCTACGATATGGTGATTTGAGACGATGTGGTGATTAGAGACGATGTGGTGATTTGAGACGATATGGTGATCTGAGACGATGTGGTGATCTGAGACGATGTGGTGATCTGAGACGATGTGGTGATCTGAGACGATGTGGTGATCTGCTACGATATGGTGATTTGAGACGATGTGGTGATTTGAGACGATGTGGTGATTTGAGACGATGTGGTGATTTGAGACGATGTGGTGATCTGAGACGATGTGGTGATCTGAGACGATGTGGTGATCTGAGACGATGTGGTGAACTGAGACGATGTGGTGATCTGAGACGATGTGGTGATCTGAGACGATAGTCTGATCTGAGACGATGTGGTGATCTGAGACGATGTGGTGATCTGAGACGATGTGGTGATCTGAGCCGATAGTCTGATCTGAGACGATGTGGTTATCTGAGACGATGTGGTGATCTGAGACGATGTGGTGATCTGAGACGATGTGGTGATCTGAGACGATGTGGTGATCTGAGACGATGTGGTGATCTGAGGCGATGTGGTGGTATGAGGCGATGCGGTGATCTGAGACGATGTGGTGATCTGAGACGATGTGGTGATCTGAGACGATGTGGTGATCTGAGACGATGTGGTGATCTGAGACGATAGTCTGATCTGAGACGATGTGGTGATCTGAGACGATGTGGTGATCTGAGACGATAGTCTGATCTGAGACGATTTGGTGATCTGAGACGATGTGGTGATCTGAGACGATGTGGTGATCTGAGACGATGTGGTGATTTGAGACGATGTGGTGATCTGAGGCGATGTGGTGATCTGAGGCGATGTGGTGGTAAGAGGCGATGCGGTGATCTGAGACGATGTGGTGATCTGAGACGATGTGGTGATCTGAGACGATGTGGATGATCTGAGACGATGTGGTGATCTGAGACGATGTGGTGATCTGAGACGATGTGGTGATCTGAGACGATAGTCTGATCTGAGACGATTTGGTGATCTGAGACGATGTGGTGATCTGAGACGATGTGGTGATCTGAGACGATGTGGTGATTTGAGACGATGTGGTGATCTGAGGCGATGTGGTGATCTGAGGCGATGTGGTGGTATGAGGCGATGCGGTGATCTGAGACGATGTGGTGATCTGAGACGATGTGGTGATCTGAGACGATGTGGTGATCTGAGACGATGTGGTGATCTGAGACGATGTGGTGATCTGAGACGATGTGGTGATCTGAGACGATAGTCTGATCTGAGACGATGTGGTGATCTGAGACGATAGTCTGATCTGAGACGATTTGGTGATCTGAGACGATGTGGTGATCTGAGACGATGTGGTGATCTGAGACGATGTGGTGATTTGAGACGATGTGGTGATCTGAGACGATGTGGTGATCTGAGACGATGTGGTGATCTGAGACGATGTGGTGATCTGAGACGATGTGGTGATCTGAGAAGATGTGGTGATTTGAGACGATGTGGTGATCTGAGACGATGTGATCTGAGACGATGTGGTGATCTGAGACGATGTGGTGATCTGAGACGATAGTCTGATCTGAGACGATAGTCTGATCTGAGACGATGTGGTGATCTGAGACGATGTGGTGATTTGAGACGATGTGGTGATCTGAGACGATGTGGTGATCTGAGACGATGTGGTGATCTGAAACGATGTTCAATCGCTAGCTGGTTCGATAGGCTAAGGCACTGCTAAGGAGATTTTAAAATTATTGAAGGTGATGTGCAAATCTGAAGTCAGGTTGTGATCCATTTTGTCGTTGCCAATTGGGGCAGGGCCGACTTTACGTAAGTAAAGGTCCTAGGTGAAGTGAATTTGTTGACTCCTAATGAAAATTAAAAAAAAAAATAAATCACGCAATTTATAAAAAAAAAAGTGTATCTAGATATATATCGAAATCAATGAATATGTTTTGGACACGTTTTTTTTATTATTTATTCTTTTAGCCAATTTGTTGACCATTTCTTTTAAAGCCAACTGCTTTTTGTTTGCCTTTAGATGCACAAGACTAAAAAATAAATCTAAAATTTCATTAGTAAACTTTGAGCCATGATAAAAAACTTAGAGCTAGATTAGCAGACATAGAACAATAAAGCTTTGCTATGTTTGATCTAAGTTTCACTGTTTTTTCCCTAAAAAATTTCCAGTCCTACGCGAGACCCCCACCAAATCGGAGGCCCTGGGGGTTGTCTAGTTCGCCTATGCCTTAGGCCGTTCCAACTGTTAGGTGACACTAATTATTTTTTGTTGATTAGAATGTGTGTGACGTGACCCGTCGACTCATTCCAGGGGGAGGAACACAAAGGAAGCTCCTTTGGTGAAAGGGATTAAGATCAGTTCTAGCAGTAAATACTCTTGTTATATTGGCATCTCTAGTCATTACAATCATCTCACGAATTGCGTGAAGAGGAAAGAGACGAGGGGGGAGGAGGGAGGGGGCACCAAATGAGACCGGCTGACTTCTGACATGACATTCGTTGTTATCGACTCAAGCCATCAAGCACGCAATACATACATGAGCACGCAGGCGCGCGCACACACATACACGGGATCATATGTCCGGACTTAACGGAAAATCTCAGGTCTCAAATGTTCATCGTCGTTATTGTCCTAGGAATCGACTGCCATCACTGTGGGATCGGTTGCATCTTCGTGTCTTTCTCTTTACACTGGAAGGTTTCATTCTTCATTTTAAACACTTTACGAACAAACTCATGAGACCAGTGGCGTAGCTATGGAATTTGGGGGCCCGGAGGGTGACTTCGTTAGGGGCCACTGAAATTATTGACATTCGACATCATGGCATGAGATAATAACATAATATTTAATGTAAAACAAATTTTCGACACTCAAGTGGGGGGTCTTCGGGGGATTTTAAGTTTTGAGCCCCCACCCTCCACCCTAGCTACCCACTGATTAAAGACCAGTTTCATTTAGTTGCTTTAAGGACAACTTGCTTTTATGTGCCAACGAATCCGATATTACGGCTGCTACTGTTAGATTGTGATCCACATAATAAATATTCGTCACTTTGTAATGTTTTTAAATGTAGCCAAATCAAGTTCGAATCATCTTTGAAGATACAGTTCAACTTTATAATACGGCGGAAATTGTGTTGCTCATTTGCCAAAAAGTGTTATATTTTCTAGGCGGGGGACATCAGCCATTATGAGTCTTTAACTCTTTCTTTCCGTAATTATTAACCAGATTCTGGTGGAATCAACGCAAGTATTGTCAGTTAGGAGAGAATGAGTTAAAACACAATGTTTACTAAAACTGAATATGAGACTGGAACTAAGCTTCAACAAAATGTACAAAATCTTTTTAAAAAACAATCAAACGTGACACTATCCGAGACCTTCATGGAGAGGATTGGATGTCTACCAGAACCAAAAAGAAGCACCAACTAAACTCAATGAACGCTGTACCACATTGATGGACCTCGTTTACCAAAACAAGCGGTCACTTCATGGCCATTGATAAAACAACGAAAAATATTGTCACGTGATATCCATGTTTGATTCGAATTAGGTCGTTAGTTGTATAGAACAGAAAGAGAAGCACGCGATTCAAGGGTGTTTGTTTACGACTGGTGAATGAGGTCCATCCCGATTAAACGAAACTGACAGTTCATTACCATTCAATATAACAGAATTCATGCAAACAGTACATTACCATTCAATATAACAGAATTCATGCAAACAGTACATTACCATTCAATATAACAGAATTCACGGAAACAGTACATTGCCATTCAATATAACAGAATTTATAAATAGTACACATCAACATTCAATGTAGCAGAATTGACACAATGCATACACGTTAACATTCAATATAGAATTCATAAAAACAGTTTATTACTATTCAATATAGTAAAATTCATACAACAGTCAATTACCACTCAAGGCAACTGAATTAATACAGACAGGGTTTGATCACTGTTTCCGCAAGAGACATTGATAACGAAATTTTGTTTATGAGTTTCTTTTAACCTTTTTGTTTTATGAGTGTAAAACTACGAGACAGTCTCGTGTTCTGTCTGGTTGAAAGGGACACGGACTGACCTTTTGCTCAACACATTATCTGTCAATGGCCAAAAGACACTGTCTTCCTTGTCACTAATTTCCTAAAAAAAAAATGCATTTATTTTCATGAGCTGACTTTTGTCACAATGACCTGATCTTGGTTTGTGTTACGTCTGATGATCTGGGAGACGAATGGTCTGGTCAACATTCACATTGAGCCTAATTCTGCCTTAGACCTTGTGACCAATTCAGTTTTTAAAGACTAATGCCATAAATTTCTTTTATTGTAAAACAATAAAAATGTAAAAAAATTCTCTTTAAAACCTTTTTTTTTTTGCATGAATGTGCATCGAGATCTTTGAATCAATCATATAATCGATTTATTAAACCAACAATAATAGAGTTTAGAAATATTTTTTAAAAATGTTTTTATTTTTTATTGAGCGCTACTTTCATGCTTATTGCGTTATGGTTCAATCACATTTGTGGACCATTCTGGAAAAAGGTAGGGGGGGGGGGAAAGGGTAATCTGGGAGAAGGTTTCCGTGCTGTATTTTCAAAAGCAATTTTGTTAAAAAAGAAAATTATGCTCA
Source organism: Biomphalaria glabrata (assembly GCF_947242115.1). Classification (NCBI taxonomy): domain Eukaryota; kingdom Metazoa; phylum Mollusca; class Gastropoda; family Planorbidae; genus Biomphalaria; species Biomphalaria glabrata. The sequence continues at coordinate 44,303,580 of NC_074714.1, forward strand.
CGTCTGAATTCGAGCTCAAGCCTCCACGATGGAATGCCTCAGTGTTTACCTATGAGCTATTCCAGTGGCAAACTATCTTTTGTTAGTTAAAATTTTGTTTTAGCAAACGATCTAGTCCTCTACGCCAGGTTTCTTTTTACCTTAGTACATTTTCTATATAAAGCATTTATTAATTACGGCTAATTGATAATCTAAATGGTTAATTCTTTGATTGGTCTATGTGCTGTTTTCGACAATGAATAGTTGTGCGAAGTTTAACTTGATTGGAGGATGGGAAGTTGGTAGAAATGACGTGTACAAGATTCCACCCAGGCAGAGTGAGATGAGATAAGCTTTCTAACAATAACAACCCTGGACAAAGGCCCCTGCTGTTGTGTGTAATGCAGATCAAGAGCATGTGGCTTTATAGACCAGTAAAACGAAATTTAGCGAATTCCTAGCCGTCGAAATATGAGAAGCGGTTTCCTCTTCCTCTACGCAACGGGGACACCATGAATCGAAAGGTTAATATGAACCGTGCAAACGACATGCCCCACCCCTTACTGTGCTAAAATAGTTTGTTCAGACCTGGGTTTCCTCACAGACAGTGTGACCTGGTCAGAGCGCCTTTTATGCTTCTAGACTGTGCGGGCTTTGAATAACAATATAGGAACATTAAACTTTTGGTTTTCCTGGGCGAGTGTGAAAGCAGTATTTCTTGTGTGTCGTGTTTTGTGATTGCACTATGGTTATATTTGACGACACAAACTTAACCGTATTGACGAAGATACTAATGTAAGTGGAAAACAGAATAGAAATCCGCTTCGCGAAATAAAACGCTTTTATTCCTTAACATGGAATCACGAAAATATTAAGCCCCCACTAGAAAGACACATTATAATTGAATTTCACTAGTGAATACACCAAAACAGATACAATAAACTTCTTTGACTAACTCAGCAACCGACTCTTGTTATCTTCCCTTGTTTATAGACAATAATCTTCGTTTCCACCATTATTCCGACTAACTTGAAATCAATTCATACGTTCATGGAACCTGGAACCTTCTAGGTGGTAATGACCTGGACAAGCAAACGAAAACAGCTCTATTTTCCTATACATTTGACAGTTGCTGTATATCGCTGGGAAAAGAATTACTAGCTCGTTGGCCACACTGAGAAAACCCTAGTTTGACCGTTATAATTATTTTAAAATTAAATTATATTTGGCTAGAGCGTGAGAAAATATTTCTCTTGAATTAACGATGCGGAGTATAAGTCTTAGAATATTTCCACATTTGGACATAGTTCATTCAAGAGATTAATAAATCGATGTTTCGAGGCATTTTGCGCATCGTCTTCTAAATCTAGATATAAAGGTCTCTTATTGAAACTTTATAAATTCTAGTAGATTTATGCAATAGACTTATATATTATATCTAGACTGGAAATCGGAAACAAATTCTAATCCGCGATTGATCGATTCACAGACATATATATATAGAGATTTTTATGTACGTAACTCTTTTTTCAAGCTCTAAGGGAAGTCGCCCCTATCAATTTTTTCTGTCTTAGAAAAGTAATGATCTTTAGTTTTCAAAGTTTAGAAATAATGCAAAATCATTTCTCGGATTTTCTTTAGAATAGGCTATTAATCACAGAAATATATATTCAAGCAAATATATGAAACAAAGCCATTTCCTGTTAGTTTCCATTGAGATAATGTTTTTAAAATCCTAGATCGAAATAGTTCATGTCTGTTGATATTAATCATCTTATGTACATTTAAATAGTTTGATTACCTAGATCTTTCTAGATTATGTATATCTAAAAATTTCAAAATAATAATTATGAGACGAGAGTACTCTTATTTTTGATGTTCAATTACTAGATCTAGATTTTAAAAATTGAATTATATCTTACATAGGTTAGGGTTGGAAAAAAAAACAATAACTTTACTTCTTTTAACTACTTTACAAAACAACGCCTTGATTCAACTTTTTAAAAAATGTTCACATTTTTTGTAGTGTTAAAAAATCTCCATGTCTAGTCTAGATATAATTTATATAAGTCTATGATTTATGCATTCGGTAAACAAGAATTCTTTCTCGGGGGAAGGGAAATATGGCGGGATAAAAAATGTGCAATTTTTTAAAAATCTTAACATTCATTAAAGACTAAAAGAAAAGCAAACGCTCTATAAGTTGTAAACAGGAGAATTTTTTTTTTTAAATCTGTTTTTCTTGTTAGTAATATGAAAATGTCAATGTCTTCTTTGAGCAAGTTATCAGCAAATTAAATGTAAATAGATCAAAACTTTACGCTTAATTACGTGACGAATGTCCACTTCAATTTTCTCCATGTTTGTTTAAGACTATATTTCTGTAAGACGAAACTTTGTTAAAGTAAGAATGAAGTCATGGACGAGTAGTATTAAAAATTACCAACGCCATTTTGTTTTACTGTTGAACCAACTGCGTTGCCATGGTTTCAGTTTCAAATGCATTACTATTACTATTGAGGTCCTAATGACATGAATTCATGAAAGCGAACAGGCTTAGTGACGTAACTAGATCAGATTTTTTTTCTAATACATCACATTAAATCATAAGTAACAGATGACCTAAAGTAAATGGTCAACAACACGTCATATATTTTTACAATGCCTCATTTCAGGTCGCACATTCATAGGCATATCCTGGTTATGGTTCTCAAAAACGGCTTTAACGATTTTCTAAGAAATATGACAGTTAATGTAAGAATCTTTGGGAAAAGAATTACTAGCTCGTTGGACACTGGGAAAACTCTAGTTTGATCGTTATAATTATTCAAAGTATAAAAAAATATTTTTTGGCTTGAGGACTAGAAAATACTTATCTTGAACAGATTATACTTCTTCGGGTATTTCCATATGTAGGTACTATTCATTAAAAGAATTTTTTTTAAATGTTAAGAGAAAAAAAATAGCTCTATAAGCTGTATAAAGGAAGTATTGTCTTAAGTTTTTAAATTATTTCTACAAAGTTAATATCAACTAACTGTTGATCTGTCTGTTTGTCTGTCAGCTAAAAAGTTTGAACACGTTATTTCTCCCACACCCATTTTCGGATCAAGTTGAAACTTCGCACAATTTTTCGTTGTCGTAGACAATACATAAATCAATTAAAAAAAAAAATAAAACAAGGTTACAATAGACAGTTTGTACAAACTCAAAATCGGCCCCCGAAGAGGTCCACCCAGGCAGGCTTCAATATTTTCAGAAAGAACTTCCAAATAAAATTATATCAAAGACAAATGAGAGATAAGAATGGAGAAAGAAGGTTAACAGATCTTGTGTAGTGCCCCAACGGTCCCGCAGATCAAAGCATAGGTGTAAATGAATGTAAAGTTAGATGTGAACCTGGCCTAACTAGTTCCCCTTTTAGACCTTGTGGTCTATAGGGCAGATGATGTAAAGTTCATCTGTTTTTGTGGCCTACGGTTAGCGAGGGTGTCATGTAGCCAGCACAACGACCAACCGCCTATACTTTTCCCCAACTAATGTCAGGTACCCATTAGAGCTAAGTGGACTCAGAGGCGCCCAGGGATTCCAAGGTTGAAAATTCCAGTCTTCACCAGGATTCGAACCCGGGACCCCCGGTTCGGAAGCCAAGCGCTTTACCGCTCAGCCACCGCTGGCCTAACTGATGTCTTATAATTGATCTAATTGTTTTGAAAAGGCTCAGTCTCTTATTCGAATTTTCTATACAGCATTTTGTTTGATTATTCCGCAATAAAAAAATGTTCAGAAAAATGGAGTTTACTATTCGATTTAAATTAGGTCTAACTTATAATGCATACTAATTAGCTTTTTCTCTTTTAAAAACTGCTTGCATAACTTATTTTAAAAATTAGATTTTTCGCTTTAAGAAAAAAAAAAGTAGCCGTTGCATCAGAACTTTGAATGGTCTAAAATATTGTGATGTCGGATTTTCAATATCTTTTCTAGTTTACGAGATCTAAACGGGACGGACGGACAGACGGTCAGACGGACAGACATTTCGCACAAAACTAATAGCGTCTTTTCCCCTTTCAGGGGCCGCTAAAAATTAGTGCAAACTTATATTACACAAATGGACAGGACTATATCATATACGGACTACCGATTTAAGAATTATTATTGTGTCTTTATAAAGAATATTTTAATGGTTTGAGTCTTTTAAATGACTCGAAAACAAGAAAAATAAAACAAAATATTTTTCTTAAAAATTCACTACCTCCTTTTTCTATCTTTCAGTAAAACAATGCAAATGTGTATTTTAATGCGTAGATTCATGTGTTTGTGATGTTAACTATTTAATGGAACGATTGGCTTCAAGGCAATCTCGACCCCCCCCCCCCCCGCCCTGTCTGACACGCAAACATATTAGGTGATACATCTGTTTAAACGTGTTTCTCGCCCACAGGCTACACTGCCCCTGCCCTGATGTATCGATGTAATCTGAGACTTTTGTCCAGTACAATGGGATACAGAAGTAAAGCGTGACAGGCCTATTTCTAAACGCCTTTGCACAGAGTGTCACGTGACAGAGCTGTTGCTCATTGTGTCTGTTGTTAACTAGAAGTGGAATTAACCTGCTTGGAAATATTGATTTAATCTAGACGAGAGCTATAGTGAAACAAAAGAAAAAAAGTATTTAATTAAAAATATTTAGATAAAAAGAACAGATGAGAATTTTCAAGATGTTGGAATATGATTTCAGGAAAACAGTGAAAGATTTTTAGAAGTGTCGCAGCTAGGAATTTGACATCATTTGGGAACGGGGGGGGGGCTATATCTATATGGGGGCTTCTGCATTTTGCGTAATATTTAATGTAAAAAACACTCATTTGGGGGCCCCCCCCCTCAAGTGGGGCCCGGGAGAATTTTCAAATTCTCCCCCTCCCTTCCCCACCCTAGTTACGCCTCTGATTTTTAAAAGAAAGATTCGCGGAGTAAATATTAGAGAGATGTAACTAACGCAGGGGCAGGAGGGAGGGAAGGATGGTCAATAGATGAGCCGAAAAAAAAAAAGAAAAAACAAGAGATATACATTGAGAAATAGAAAAGAGAAAAAAGAGAGAAACGAAATAGAACGAGTGAAAGGAAAGAGAAAGAGAGAGAAAGGAAAGAGAAAGAGAGAATAAGATAGAAAGAAATAGAGAATAAATAAGAGAAAAATAAAATAAAATGAAAGCGAAAGAAACAAGAGAAAGAGACACATGGTAAGATAAAGCAAGAGAGAGAAAAAAGAGAGAAAGAGAGAGAGGAGAGGAGGGTGATAAAATGGACGACCAAATAGCCTCCAAATACAATAAAGTCAAATTTCTTTTTGAAATGTGTTGAGACTACTAGATCTAGTCATTGTCTGTGTAGGGAAGGCGAGGGTGGGTGAACACAAAACTTGCTTTAACCACTTCTAGACACCCGAACTGAGCGAGGTCAGTAGTCCTATTGATTGCTGGCACCGGCCCCGTACTTTTGTGGAACCCTGGCTACAGAACTCTGGAGGGGATGGGGGAAGTAAGGGATTTGAATAGCATTAAAGCTAAGCTTACCGGGGTCCTGGTCAGCCTCAACTGATGCTTGAATAAATCACCCAGGATGGACAGCGGTCACTACTTATGTAAATCCTCTTGTTTGATGAACCGTGTTCCGCAACACACAACACGTGTTTCTAGCGCCACCACGCTGTCATCGCTGGATGTCCACTGGTCAAGCTTAAGACCTTGTCAACCAAATGGACAGGGGTTAATGATCTTCCTCCACCTCTGATCAACTGAAGTTTGTCGTCTGCTGTTTATCTCATTTACGTAACTGGTCCAACTAACGTCACGCTCAGCTGCTTCAGTGTAGAGATCTCTGCCGGAAACGGAAATGACCGTAGACGAAACAAGAAAAGTAGAAATAAATACTTTTTAAAAATACAAAGTTTATATTATTACGTATCAATTAGTTTGGATCAGTCATTAAATTTGTAATAGATTAACAATAATAAATCTGTGCGATTAGAATATTTTTTTTTTACCAATTGTTTCTGTTTAGCGCAATGTCATGCTTTTATCGTTCTCAATACGCTATGATCCTATCACGTGTCTGGGCCAGTTGGAAAGGGGTAGGGGGAGAACGAATCGGGTATCTGGGTGATCGCTTTTAAAATGTATTTAAAAAAAAGGGAACGCCATGAGTTCGAACTTGTGGGCTAAAGCTTTCTCAGGCTTCTCAAGCCAATGCTGTAACCACTCTGTTAGCGAAGAGTCTATGAATATAGAATATTGTGTAGTAAATTATTGTTTCTATTTCTTGTTTGTGTTCACTAAGCCTCAGACGACAAGCTAATATAAAGGGGACAAATTCAGCCTATACCACCACTTCAGTCACTATTTCTTTCCCTTGTTTAAGATACCAAACAAAATAATTAATTACCAATAGTTAATTGTTGTTGTTTTTTTAAATTGATTCTTGTGTTGTGAGGTAAAAGAAATGTGGATAATTTTAGCTTGATCCGAGTTTGAGTGTCGAAGAAATAACGTGTACAAACTTTTGACCAGACAGATAGAGTTAATATAAGCTTTGTAAAACAACTATGCAATAACATGTCTCTTATCTTCTTAGCTATTAAGGCAACAAAAGGATAGCAGAACGAAAAACAAATCAAAGTTAGCCGTGTGCAGGCTAGATAGCTAGATAACTAAAACTGTAGATTGAAGTGTTGCTAAATCCTTTAAAGTTCTGTGGTTTAATTTGTATTTTGTTCATATCTACAACGAGATTAAGGGCCTGTAAATCTGTGAACTTATAGTTTGGTTTGTATTGCTCTTAAAAGACCTACAGTGTACATTGGGCCATGGTGCCTGAGTGGTAAACCGCTTGTTTTCAAAACTGAGATGTCCTGGGTTTAAATCTCGGCGAAGACTGGGATTTTGAACTTCGGGGTTTGGTTATGTAAAGACGGTTGGTCGTTGTGTATGTCACACGACACCCTCGTTAGCAATACAACATCTGCGCTATAGATCGCTGCGGGTACTTTTACTTTATTTCAGGGTCATTTTGATAAGCTGTATGCATGCTTCAAAAATAAAAATGTTTACTAGCACGTAATTGTATGTCCTAATGAAAGAGTAGTGAAGATTTGCGTGCTCGTAGTTGGCAGTGGTGCCAAGTGATGCTTAATAAGATCCCTTTATATGTGAGTGAAAGCCAGAACGACAAATACAAGTGATGTATTGGGTTGGGGGGGGGGGGGAAGAGAGAAAAACAAAAGGGACCGAACTTCCCCACGTCTCTTGTTTTGTAAAACTACTCACTTGTGTCCCCTTTTAGGTTCCTCCACGGCTGGATGTATTGATCGATTTAAGTTAACACCCCTTGGATGTGGCTCAACACCAGGGGGAGATAATACACTAGACTGTTGGAGATTTAAACAGAGAGAGAGAGAGAGAAAAAAAAAATCTAACAATGAGGAAGAAGTGACGGCCAAAAGAAAATCATTTCACAATTTCGGATTCGATTTTCTGGACCGTTTCCATTGACATTACTTAACTAGTGACAATACCAGGGGAAGTAACTGGGAAAATGACTTAACTACCGCTTCTTTGTAAACCGGGAGGGGAAGAGCATCACATTTGCCAACCACGTCTTTTTATCCCTCATCATCTGTATGCGGTGAAAGGGCAGACATTGTTTTGATGATTGTGTGTTTAGTAAACATGAAAACAGATGTTTAGATATTTTGTTGTTGTCCGAACTTTCAACTTTGGAAAAGCTTTACAGTTGTTCAAACTATTACAATGTTGAGGAAGTGTTAATTGTGAAACCCTAACAGCCTATTGTAATAAACTGACTTCAATATTTAACTCTTTCAATGCAAACTTTCCCTAATGAATGACAATGTTCACCCAAACGAACAAAAAATCTGCAGGGTGGTTAGAGTTACTAAAACTAACGTAACTTTTATTTTATTTTATAATTTAAAATATTTGTTTTTTTTACTTTAAAAAAAATTGCCTTTACCAGCAGCTCTAGCGAAGTTACTCCCTAATAGTAACCCTGCACTGAAAGAGTTAATAAACGTTAAATTAAAACATTCTTTGATGCTTATCATGCAGCATATCCATTATTCAAACAAAATGTCTTCTGATGATGAATTGTGTTGGGGAATTTGTGTGCGAATGTTTTTATGCAACCTTGGGTAAAACAATTGGCGTATAGTTTGTTTCTATGAGCTCAAGAGATTCTGATGTAACCACGAGGACGTCTGTCGTAGTTAATGTTATAAATAGAGGAGCGGAAATGGAAGAGACAAGTGACAGAAAGACGTGTAGTTTCAAAGAGTTGTATTTTGTTTACATTGTTTAAGGTAATAGTCCACTTGTGTTTATAAAAAGATCTACAATGATATTGAGTCTGTAAATATTTGGTATATAAATCACGTTCATTTTTTGTTTAAAAGGAAGTTTGTTCAATTTTTGTATTTGGAAATGAATACTCCTACAGCTGTTTGGTTGGGCTGGACTTTTAGATCAGTGTTTCTCAAAGTGGGGTACGTGTACCCTCAGGTGTAAAGTAAGGTGGTACGCGTTGCACATAGTTAACTATGCTGATTTTTTTAAAAAAATTTCCATTTAGTTTATAAATTAGAATAAAATAAAAGTTTACATTTTTTTTTTCTTATCTATTTTTTTTTACAACATCACATTTTAAGACGAATGTCTACAAAGATCAGGCAATGGATAGGGATGTTACAACTTCCGTCAACACGCCCACTTTTTCAATGTAAAAACTGTGTTTCCATTTTTTTAAGAGTACATTCCATGCGCCTCTGAAGCATAAAAAAAAAAGACAAACTCACTAATTGAATACTTAATTGTAATAGGGTCATTATTATTTTGTAGATGTAGGCCTACAAACAATGAAATACATTTTGATAGTTCTTAAAATAAATCCTTCTTTTTTTTTTGGGGGGGGGGGGGGCTGGGCGAAAGTTGCTCAGCGTAACGAACATTCTAGAAGGAGTGCGCTTAGGTCAAAAGTTTGGGAACCACTGGTTTAGATGAACAAACGTGTACTTAACATTAGAAAGAGTTGTCACCGAACTGTTGGTCTTGTATTGTCTTTGACATTGTGAACCAACTCGAATGTAAGAGATTGTTATAGTAAAAGAGAAAATATAAAAGAGAGGGCGAGAAAGAGAGAGAAGGCGAGAAAGATATAGAGTGGCTGAGGGCTAGAAAGCAAGAGAGAAACAAAAAAGGAGGAGAGAGAGAGATTGAAATAGAAAGATGGAGATAGAGATATATCGAAAGAGAGATAAAGCGCTAGAAAGAGAGAGAGAGAAGAGATAGAGTAGGAAATAAAGAGAGTGTGAGTAAGAGAAAGAGTAAGTGATAAAGATTGAGAGAAAAAATGAGAGACCCATGAATTGAATTGAGAGAATTTTGGCCTGGGTGCTAGTAAAACGATATAGACACTTTTAGACTCTCCTGATGTGTCAGACAAATGTATCGGCCAGAAACATTTCACCCAACTCTCAAAACTATTCTCTTAAAAGTGCTTACTTAAACTCAAAGAAACTGATTTATATGTCTCTATTTTTTTTTTCTCTTCACTCCTTCTAGTTTAAATCTTGTGCAGGATTTTGATTTAGTTCGTAGGTTGTTATTCATTTGTCTTGGCTTCAAGATTGTTATAAGATCATTCATCACATGTTCCTAATGCAGCTAAGTGTCATCTTCCCCTCTCCACTAGTGCTGGGGCGGGGGGTATATATATTTGAGGTTCATAAAAGAGTTAGAATTAGAGAACTTGAAACTAGACTCAGACAGACTCACACAGACTTTCACAGACTCACACAGACTCACACAGACTTTCACAGACTCACACAGACTTTCACAGACTTTCACAGACTCACACAGACTCACACAGACTTTCACAGACTTTCACAGACTCACACAGACTTTCACAGACTTTCACAGACTTTCACAGACTCACACAGACTCACACAGACTCACACAGACTTTCACAGACTTTCACAGACTCACACAGACTCTCACAGACTTTCAGAGACTTTCACAGACTTTCACAGACTAACACAGAGTTTCACAGACTTTCACAGACTCACTCAGACTTTCACAGACTCACACAGACTTTCACAGACTCACACAGACTCACACAGACTTTCACAGACTCACACAGACTCACACAGACTTTCACAGACTTTCACAGACTCACACAGACTTTCACAGACTTTCACAGACTCACACAGACTTTCACAGACTTTCACAGACTTTCACAGACTCACACAGACTTTCACAGACTTTCACAGACTCACACAGACTCACACAGACTTTCACAGACTCACACAGACTCACTCATTTAATTTTTTATTTGTAAGCTCTCACATTTCACAACTATTAAATCATAAAGAATTAAAGAGAAAATTTGAAACATGATTAACATATACCGAATTACTTTACAATAATATAATAATAGTCATGAAAATATTATTTAATAGCAAAGACATACTACATAACATGGGCTTACCTTTTTTTTTTCACTTTATTTTCCAAAAGATACATTGCAAAAAAAAAACAACGAATTTTATGGTATCACAACAACAAATGTAAAAACTTTGTTCAGAGTTCTTGCTTTCATTTGCTTGTCCTTTTTCCTGCTCGAAACGCACATGAAAGTCCGCATACAACCCACATGGGCTTACATCTCACACGAAATGCATGATCTTCGGAGTTGTGAAGGTCAATGTCTTAATTTACTTGTAAAGTCCAACAGTTCTGGGACACATACACACACAGAAGTTTTTATGGATGGTGTGTTGTCAGTACTCAGTCATTATGAAACTGTAGGAGAGGCTTGTGTATACAGGCTCTGTTATCTTGTAGTGGCAGATATAGGAGCATTAGCGAGTGGTCAAAGAAATATCAGTTTTTCATGTTCATTACTTTTTTGTTAAAAGGAAATCTCAGCACTTGTGCTATTCAATTTTAGCTTTGTCATCATAGGAATCCTTGGGCCTTAGGCCTCTTTTCTTTTTTGGGCTTTATATGCCTCTGTTTTGGGCCACCCAGCCTCGTTTGTGGGCTTTTTTATTTTAACTTTAATTTCAATTTTAGCTTTGTCATCATATGAATCCTTGGGCCTTAGGCCTCTTTTTTGGGTCCTCCTGTCTCTTTTCTGGGCTTTTTCTTTTATTAAGTTCTCACATTTCATAAATATTAAAGTATAAAGAATTAAAATTAATTTGTTTTCTTTTTTTTTTAGGAAGCTGAGGTATCCTAAAAAAAGAATTAAAATTAAACTTTGAAATATGATAACATAAGATACAACACCCATCGGTATGACTAGGAAAAACTTTCAAATTGAGGACAAAAGAAAACATTTTATTTGATGTAAAGTCGGTAAATCAGAGGTTGCATAACCAGAATATTAAAAAATGTTTCTCAGACTTTTCACTGTATTTCATCATTACTGCAAACATACGGTACTCATGCACGGCACTTTCTTTGGATTGTAGGTCCTTACTTTATTAAAAATAAAGTGAATAGAAAAAACTTAACTTAACTTTCATTTATATCATCATATACCAGGGAATGCAAAAGAAAAAAAAAATGATCTTGAGTAACAAGTTTGTTTGAAATATAGGGACAACTATTTTCTGAAGAAATTTGTCAAAATAATGTTTCATTGTCTTCTATGTCTGGGTGACTTTGTGTCTTCAAACCTGGAGATATAAAGGATAGTTGGATACTATGCCATAGCAGACGACAATACTGTAATAACTGAAGTGAGGCAACTCAACGAGACAAAGACGTTTATTTACACGGAGACATGACAAACACAAAGGGGCATCTGCCTTGAGTACAGCATCTCCATATTGGCTCTCTACTTGGGCGGAAATCGTTTTCTCTCTCATGTCAACATCCGACTTGTTTAGTCACAAATAGTGCGCACCTTCTTTCTCCACTATCTTGGATGGCGGTGCGCATGGCAAAGTCATAACATTGCCCCCGTCTTAGCACTTTTCGTCCCGAAAAGAAACACAGCAGCTGAGGTTTGACAGTTCAGGTGGAGCTCGATCAGTGGGAGCCACAGGCGGCAGGGAGCGTGTTCCCCACGAAGCCAACCGCATTGTTTTCCTCCAGTGCCGCTTTCTCTTTCTCCAGTTGATCAGGCTGTTGTTGCGACGATGACGTGGCCGTTTGCCACACAAAGAGATAGTGTCGAGCACTGTTTTCTTCAGCACATCCGTTGATCGGACACGCTGTCTCAGCAGGCCTTCCCGACAGACGCCTCTCAAGGGAGCTGCAGGTTCGCTTGCAGCCACGTTGCAAACAAAGTCCAATGCACCGCAGTCATCCTCAGATAACAGTCTCACGTCCAGAAGATAGGTCTCTTCAGGTTCAAGTGGAAAATGTCTTCCTCTTGACAGCTCAGATTTAGAGTGGTTTGATTGACATTCATTTATGCCAATGTCGATGATGATGGTAGAAGTACATATGCCCTGTAGGTGGTTTTCTTGGCATCTAAATTCTATGTGTGATGCGCCGCACGTACAGTTCATGCTAAACTTCTGGATGCAGTTGTCAAGATTCGAATTTCCCTCGTGAGCACCGGCAGATAGGCAGAGGTCTTTAAGGTCCATAGCAAAAGGCTTGAACGCAGACCCAACTTTGTCTTGATCTGTCCCGCTCATTAAGGTACTGGTAACAGGTACAACAGGAACAAACGCTTCAGGCACATAACAGACTTCAGTTAAGGTACTGGTAACAGGTACAACATGAACAATCGCTTCAGGCACGTAACAGTCTTCAGTTTCTTCATTTGTCTCTTTTCCTTCGATTCGGTACATCTCGTTGAGATCATCACAGCAATCTTTGTCACGTTTCTCGTCTTGAAAGTCACAACCACAAGACTTGCCCACAACACAGACACAGACGGCGTTCCAATCCCCAGCGTCTCCGTCACCACTGTTTGTGCAGTAGAATTTGTTAAGTCAGTGTTATGTATTTGGTTAATTTAGGTTTACCTTTATTTCAGATGGACTTGTTGAGATAGACATACTAACAACTGTACTTAAGCTACTCCCCTGGTCCTGCGGCTTTTGCGTGTCTTGCATATTGAGAAGAGTAACTTTGGCGCTTGTGGGGCTGGGGGGGAGGGGGGTAGAGATCATCGTACCATCGCTGCCATATTTCTGATGATTGCAAGGCGTATCTCCCATTAACCTAGTACATGTTCCAAAATAAAAAAAAAATTAATTAGCCCTTATTTGTTAATTGTTTTGATTGATTGATTCATGTGCTATCATCGAGAATAAATAATTTTGATAGTCACAACTTGAACTGAGAAATGGAAGTGGAAGAATAAACGTTTTTTAAAGATTATGACCACAGAGAAAGTGTTGATATACGCTTGGTAAAATATAAAGAAATTGTAGAACGTGGATTGACTTGTGAATTTGTTAAGATCTGTAAGCTATAATTTGTGTGAAACATATTTTGTGTGCCGTTCCAACAGCCGCTGCATGGCGTGGTATGGGGTGCTGATCACGTCTTTATGAGTCCATCAAAGGCTTCTCGTTAATCCGCTGGCAAGAGACGGGCATGTGGAAGTCTGCGTGGGGGGGGGGGGGTCACCCGGTGCTAAGCCTCGCAAATAGCGGTAATAGCCCCATAGCGTGCGCAATGCCCCGGTTTTGATCTGCCAGGCGGCGTCCAGTTGATGGAATGGCTGTAAGTTTTTTTGAGATCTTTGGGAGATAAGAGAGTTTCCAGGGACAGGAGAGGCGGAAATGTCAAGGGGGCTTGAGTTCATAATGCACCGCCATTATGAAGCTGAGGCCTTTAATGTAAAGAACAAAAAAAAAGAAGCAATTGTTAAAATGATGCATTCTTTTAATTACCGAAATTGTACGCTAAATATTATTTGTATTATAAGTCAAATGAGTAAATTATATGAAAGATAGACAATGGAGGCGCGGTAGTTGAGCGGTAAAGCGCTTGGCTTCCGGACCAACGGTCTCGGGTTCGAAACCTGGGATCTTAGGCGCTTCTGAGTCCGCCCAGCTCTAATGGGAACTTGACATTAGTTGGGGAAAAGTAAATGCGGTGGATTGTTGTGCTTGGCCACATGACACTCTCTTTAACTGTGGGCCACAAAAACAGATGAATTCCACATCATCTGCCCTCTAGATCGCAAGGTCTGAAAGAGAAACTTTACTTACAGACAATCTTATATTCTAATATAAAATATTTTCATCCATGGCGGAAGAAACTATAAATAGTTTGTTCCCCTGGCAATCAAATCATTAAATAACAACAATCTGATGAGTCTGGTGTAATGTACACTTTGGTTTCTTATAGTTATAATGTTTGGTGTAATGCACAAATTGTAATACAAATTTCCATACGGACAATAGATATTATTATTATTATATTGGCGTATCTGGTGTAGAGAGAAAAAAAGTGTGGATAAGCTATGGTTTTACGTACATTTTTTGTTTCAATTTTTAGCACTACAGAATCATTTGTTTACATTTGTTTTTCCTTTTGCAGCACAAAGCAATTTCAATCTAGAGGTAATAGTAGACTTTCACTGTAGATCTTGAAACTTACAAACGAATGGGGAACTAATCAACACTAAATAGCTATGTGATAGTGTTTAGATTCAAGCTGATTTCATTTTAGCTGTGGACAGGACAGTTCTATTGAGTGTTCTTGACAATGTTTAGCTTATAGAGGAAGTCTCCAATGGATCCTTAGATATAGAGCGCTATTTTAAGTCCTTGTTTCTACTGAACTGTAAGACATTGCTATGCGCTACTTCTGGAATCAAAAGCCATTTTCCACTGTTAAAACATATCGCTATTCTGTATTAGTAAAATTAGACAATAGGCTTTGAAGTACTCCACTATAAGCTAAAATCGGCGTCAAGAATTGAAGACACTACTACAAGATACATTTAACACTAGCATAATGTGGTGTTCTGAATTTTGGAAGACCAGAATCTGACACTAAGGGTCATAGGCTAGTAGTGGTGATTACCAGCTGTACATTTTTGTTTCATAATTTGTAAAAAGGTAAACAATTTATTTACAATTATGTCATTTAAAAGCCTTTTTTTTTTAAATTCACTCACGCAATTTAAAAAAAAAAAATGTGTAGCAGACGACAAAAAGTGACGTCATTAGATCGTCTGATCCCCAAGGCAGTAAAAAGCTTGCGCCATTCTGACATGTTAATTGAACTACATTTTGACTGCCTCGAGAAGTGGAATGGTTGGTAAACGGGTTGTCAGAAAACAAAGGAGGTTAATTTTGTAGTTGGTGCTTTAAATTACCTACGTTGTTTATAGATCCATATTTTGTTCTTCGTCTGTTCTCCCCGACCCTGAACACAACGCCTTTAAATGTATCGATGGTATAATGAGCAGTGGAATGAAACAGAATATTTAACCACTGCGATTGACTAAGGTAGACATCATACATCTGACACCTTCCTTTGGCACGGTAACCTTATTTTTAAAAAAGCAAAATCGATGACATTTTTGTAGAGAGAGAACTGTTTTTTATTAAAGTTCCAAGACCAACTAAATTGATTGCCTGGTCGTGCGGTTTGCGCGCTGGACTGTGGTTCAGATTTATCGATGGTTCAAACCCTACCAGCTCCCGTCGTCCTGCGGGAGGTTTGGGCAAGGAAGTAACTATCTTCAACTCTGAAGGAACATCCGAAACATGTAAAACAAAACAAAACGAACAAAACGTAAATGAGATCTCCATCCCGATACGATGCCTTTTTTTTTTTTAAATAACAACGTTAGCTATCGGAGATGTCCATACATGGCGGCCAATCCATAAATAGCAAACGTTTAGGTGTATCCGGTGTATAGAATACAGAACTGTTGATGGGCGAAGTATTTTAATAAACGATATAATGATGTTTGTGTTTCCTTTCACTAGAATCCCATGGCTAAGCTCTTTCGCTTCTTGTAAAAATGATTTTGTTTACAAAGCTTACAACTTACTCTGTCTGTCTGGTCAAAACTTTCTACACATTATTTCTCCCACACCCAAAATTGGATCAACTTACAACTTACTCTGTCTGTCTGGTCAAAACTTTCTACACATTATTTCTCCCACACCCAATATTGGATCAACTTACAACTTACTCTTGTCTGTCTGGTCAAAACTTTCTACACATTATTTCTCCCACACCCAAAATTGGATCAACTTACAACTTACTCTGTCTGTCTGGTCAAAACTTTCTACACATTATTTCTCCCACACCCAATATTGGATCAACTTACAACTTACTCTGTCTATCTGTCTGGTCAAAACTTTCTACACATTATTTCTCCCACACCCAATATTGGATCAACTTACAACTTACTCTGTCTATCTGTCTGGTCAAAACTTTCTACACATTTATTTCTCCCACACCCAAAATTGGATCAAGCTGAAACTTCGCACAATTATTTCTTCTACCTGACAACACAAGAATCATTTTAAAAAAAAACAATTAGTTAATTAACTATTGTTAATTTAATTGTTTTTTTTTAAATTTCAAACTTGATTGAAGTGGTGGTATTAGCTGAATTAGTCCCCTTTATAGGTCACCTCTTTAAAGTAAGTTTGAAACGAACAATACATAACTATGCAGTCTCTAAATAGTCAAACACTTCTCACTAAAAGAGTTGGCTTCAGGAGGCGTAAGCATGAGTTCAAATTCAGGTCGCTACCTTTTCAAACTGATTATCCATCCAGATATTTCTTTCTCCCTACTCCCTCATTTCCCCAACTGGTCCAGACAAGTGATAGGATCATAGAGCATTCAGAAAGCTAAAAGCATGAAGTAGCGCTAAATAACAAAAAAAAACAACAAGATTACAAAGAGAGTTTGAGGTTTTTTTACAATTTTATTAATTTAAACGATCAAAACAAGACTATGGCTTAAATATTCCTGGTCCATTGGTTCATTGGTGACTTCGATGGGGGCCGCCTCTGAGTTTTTTTTTTTACTGTAACTGTATTTTATTACTTAAAAATGTAAATCAACTTTACAATTCAAAGTCTAAACAAATTGTGATTAATTTTTAATGTGTAAAACCTTTATCCATTTTCAGATATGCAAAAAAAAAAAAAAAAAAACAAAGCCAAAAAAAAAACACACTTCTGTTATCTTGAGATGGTTGTTATGTAGAGCAGTAGTTTTGTAACGAAATGAAGTGTGAAGGTTCGCTGAGTGCTTCCTGCCTCGTGTCTGGCATCTGTCTGTTGCCACTGGTTTGTATTGATGCCTGTAGATTTCTCTCAGATCAGCGTCTGTTTTATCGACCAAAGAAATGATCGAATTGTGAAGTGGAAACTAATCTAAAACTTGCCGTGGATTCCATCACATATTGGATGGTTCTTCACGTACCGGAGTAATCTTCAAACACCATTCCGTCGTCTCCTTTTAAGTTCAGTACATTTAAACACCCTCTGTCCACTTCCTTTTTTTTAAATACAAAGCTTATATCAAGTCACTCTGTCTGTCTGTCTGTCTGGTGCTAATCTTGTCCACGTTATTTCTCACACTTCCCAGTCTCGGATCACGTTGAAACTTTACAGAATTATTCATTGTCGATGACAACACCTGAGTCAATAAAAACGTTAACCAATTAGGTAATCAATTAGTGTTAATAAATTAATTTTGATTTATATAGAAAAAGAAGATACATCTTGCAGTATTGACATACTTGTAAAACTATGTGGAAACATTTAAACAAGTGTTTCCCAAACTTTTTTTCCAAAACGGAACACTTGGAACATTCTGAGCATTTAGTGGAACACTTTACTTATATGTAGAAAGATAAATTCACGTGGTGGCCAATTAGTTAATAATTCCGGCAGTTCGTGAAACACCTATTCAGGGCTCCGCTGAACACAGTTTGGGAAACACTGATTTGAAATATAGAGCCATAGATGACTAAATGACAAACTATTACAGTTACTTGGGTGTTGCTAATGTTATTTACTTATTGCGCGTTGAGCTCATCTTACTGTCAATTAGTCAACTAGGCTGCGCCAAAACGTCCTGCTTGGACGACTTTTGACTTCTACACTTTGGGTCTTTGGAAGTTAAAGGAGCAACACCATATAAAGTATATGTATGCCTGATCATGTGATATACGCTCTGGGCTGTCGTCTCCATGGTCACGGGTTACCCTGTCCCGTATGTCATCCCCCTCTTAGTACTGCGGGATAGTTGGTCAAGGATGTAATAACCTGAATACATGTCCGCAACGTATAACAAACAAATCTAGTATGTCAAAAATATCCCAATAACTCTGTTGTCCCTAAAGCCAACATCAAAATTAGAAAAGCCAAGAGATATTTATGTTTATAAAAACAAAACTGTCACGATGTGTTAACAAAACTGTCACGATGTGTTAAAAAAACTGTCAGGTTTTAAATGACATCAGGATTTATTCATCACGTTAAACTTTTTTTTTGTTATTAATCCATAAAGTGAGAAAAATCATAAATTGTTGACGATTGTCAGCACGAACTGTTAGAGTCATAACGTTCAAAGATTTCCTGGTGGCTGACAGTAGCAGACGAGGTTTTGAAACATGAGGATAAAGCATAACAAACAGAGAGAGAGAGAGAGAGAAAGAAAGAGTAAGAGAGAGATAGAGAGAGAGAAAGAGAAAGAGTAAGAGAGAGAAAGAGAGAGTGAGAGAAAGAGAGAGTGAGAGAAAGAGATAGTGAGAGAAAGAGAGAGTGAGAGAAAGAGAGAGAGAAATAGAGAGAGAAAAACAGAGAGAGAGAGTGAGAGAGAGAAAGAGAGAGAGAAAGAGAGAGAGAGTGTGAGAGAGAGAAAGAGAGAGAGAGAAAGAAGTTTTGCAAGACTGAAAGGAAAAGAGAAAGTGAATAAAACACTTGAATGGAATGCTCATTTCATATTTCTATAGTAAGATAACTTACTATTACTATATCAACTTCTTTGAACTATTATTGCAAAATATAAACAAAGGTTTAATTACAAAAATAATTCATCTAACAAAATATTAAAACCCTTTTGTAGAGCAAAGTCCAAAGATTGACTAATTTTGGATCTCTGAAAGCAAATTTTAAAATCCAAAATTAAAAAACAAAAGGTTACAAAGACTGTGGAAACACAAACTCAAAATCGGCCCCTGAAGTGGTCCACCCAGGCAGGTAAAAATGCATGTTTCAATATTTTCAGAAAGAATATCTGAATGAAATTGTATTAAAGGCAAGTGACAGAGAAGAATGGAGAAAGAAGGTTGACATATCTTGTGTGGTGCCCCAACGGTCCAGCAGACCAAGGGAAAGGTGAAAGTGAAGTAGACATTAGATGTGTACATGACCTAACTGATGCCATATAATGATTATCTAAATGATCTAATTGCTTTGTAAAGGGTCCATCTCCTATTCAAAGCCTCAAGAAAAAAAAATTTCCGTAAAAAAAAAAAATCCTCATTTTTCGTTGGTTAAATAGGTTCAATTGTCATGTGTTTGCACCGCAGTTCACGCGATAATATGAAAGACTACTTATTAATTGTTATTTTAAATTATGTTCCACTAATATGCATACTAAATAGATGTTTTCTCTTTTAAATAAGTAGACATTGTTTTGTGTGTAAAAGTAGAGTTAGTATGACATGACTTACTTATCTTAGCAATACAAAAAATCTAAAACCGTTTTCATAAATGTGTTAAACATATGGTTAATAGTCGTCTCCCTTACTAAATAGCCTCCTTGTTTGTTACTATTAATAGTGAATAGTTGTAAAAATGTATTTTTATGAAAAAACTGCTTGCATAGTTGATTTTTAAAATTAAATTTTTCGCTTTAAAAAAAAGCAAATAAGTAGCCGTTGCATCAGAACTTTGAAAGGTTTAAAATATCATGATGTCGAATTTTCAACATCTTTTCCAGTTTGCGAGATCTAAACAGGACGGACGGACGGACGGACAGACCGACCACACAAAACTAATAGCGTCTATTCCCCATTCGGGGGCCGTTAAAAAAAAAAAAGAAAAAAAGTAACGATTCTAAATTATCAGTCTTAAATCAAACAGCTTCTAGGTCACTCTCTCCATTTTCTTGTTTAATTCTCTAAAAAAAAATAAAACTAGAGATTCCCAAACCATCTCTTTATTTGACTATTAAATGCATTTCTCCTGGCGTTCGCGGGGACACACAAAAATTTCGAAATAATGACAAAGTCATTCAGACATCGTTAAAAGGCGAACTTTTTTCTTTTTCTGTTGTTCTTTTTTCCCCGTGAATATCTATTAGTGTGTCAAAACTCGATTCTTATTGCTCAAAATAAATCCTGCTTCTTCAAAGGTTCGGTTGTTAATGAGTTATATTGTTTTTATAACAACCGAGGCCTCAGAAAATGTAATAAATAAACAAATAATTTTTTTATAATAACATTTGTCGGCGCCTTAAAGGGGAAAGTTGAACTCGGTTATAAGTTCCCATCTTCCCCTTTGTCACGATTACATGTAAAAAAAAAAGATTTTTAACAAGATAATATTAAAAATAGATTTTTTTAAAAATATTGTATCCCAATGAGCTATGAGCCTATGACTTATCTGGACCAGTGAGGAAAGGGTGGAGAAATTAAAAGGTTTAACTCCTGAATTAGAACTCGACGTCTCAAGCTCCTCAAGCCAGTAGTATTACCACTGTGCTAGCGAAGTGCTAATGAAAATAGAAGGTCTTGTAGTTATCTATTGTCAGTTTCAAATTTGCAAAGTATTAAGAAACTAATTCAAACAAAATAATTTATTACCAATAGTTATTTAACGAATGGACCTCATTCACCAATCGTAAACAAACATCATTTAGCATGTGGTGCTCTATGTCTTCTATATAATTTACGATCTTATGTTTAATTCATGATGGTTGTCACGTGACAGTTTGTTTCGTTGTTTTCTCAATAAGATCACATGACTAAATGTTGTTTGTTTACGATTGGTGAATGAGGTCCATTGGTTAATTTTTTAAATAATTCATGTGTTGTCAGGTAAAAGAAATAAGTGTGCAAAATGTCAGCTTGATCCGAGATTGGGTGTGGGAAAAACAACGTGTACAAACTTTTTACACCAGACAGACAGAGTTAATGTAAGCTTTACAGATATGAATGTAGTTTCACAATCGATTATAGAGTTTGTTTTCTGTTGCATATACCTATAAAATATTGGTATTTGTAAAATAAATGTAGGTTTTGTTTTTCTAAGAGTAAAATAGGTTTTGTTATTTGAGGCAACAGCTACTTGAGGTTTTCCCAAGGCGTGCAAGTTAAGAAAAAAAAGTACATATTTTTATTCACGTACGTTTAAACTTTCTTTAAAACGTGATTTAACAGATAATATGACTGTCTAATGTAATTTTTTTTTATATTGGAGTGTAGTCTATATAGAAATCATTATCTTCTTAATCCAAACTTCGAAAGGATGGGTGGATATTTTGTACAGAATTTTAGTTATTGGTCTGTTACATTTAAAAGAGTTTTAAAAATATTTAGTTTAAATTTTGAAAAAAAAAGTAATTATAATTATTTATGATAGTGATTAAAACTTAAGTATCCGATGAAGTAGACACTGTAAAACATTCATTCAGGACGACTGTGTCTTCATCACATTGTTTTGTTGTCTTCTGTATTGTGTATAAAATGTTATTGTAATCAATTATACAGAATACCAAAAAAAAAAATAGAATTAAATAGATTGAATCAAAACTGAAGCACAGATCCACGCATACGTCTTTGTGATCTTTTAAAACTTAGTCGACACAGCTGCACCGATCGTGGTGGCTCAAGCCTCGGCAGATTTCTCATCTCAAAAGCCTCGGGTAATTTCTCATTTTAAAAGCCTCAGCTAATTTCTCATCTCAAAAGCATCGGATAATTTCTCATCTCAAAAGCCTCAGCTAATTTCTCATCTCAAAAACCTTAGCTAATTTCTCATCTTTAAAACCTCAGCTAATTTCTCATCTTAAAAGCCTCAGCTTATTTCTAATCTCAAAAGCCTCAGCTAATTTCTCATCTCAAAAGCCTCAGCTAATTTCTCATCTCAAAAGCCTCAGCTAATTTCTCATCTCAAAAGCCTCAGCTAATTTCTCATCTTAAAATCCACAGCTAATTTCTCATCTCAAAAGCCTCAGCTAATTTCTCATCTTAAAAGCCACAGCTAATTTCTCATTTTAAAAGCCATAGCTAATTTCTCATCTCAAAAGCCTCAGCTAATTTCTCATCTCAAAAGCCTCAGCTAATTTCTCATCTTAAAAGCCTCAGCTAATTTTTCATCTTAAAAGCCTTAGCTTATTTTTCATCTCAAAAGCCTCAGCTAATTTCTCATCTCAAAACTCTCAAAACTGTTTCAGTTTCAACATGAATAGGACAGAGCGTGTACACGTATCTCCATAAAAAAACAGCAATGTAATAACAAGTTGCGTGGGCGTATCGACGTACTGACATATGATTTACGTGTCATCGCCTCAAGGCATTTGACATTTGTTTTTACGACATACGACACTGAACACGGAGAAAGCGAGAGTGGCACAACTAGGATGATTGTAGTTTCATGTCTCTTGGAGTTTGTATTGTGGAGATAAACTGTTCAGCTATCAAATAACTCCCCTGTTCTGTCTCTATTAAAGTTCATCAGTTACTTTATTTTTAGAAATCATTGATGTTGTTGTTGGTGGTGGTCCAGCTCTGACTTAATTATTCTGTCTCTTAGATGTCAAAGTTTGGTCTTTTGACGGTGAACTTACTATGGGTAGTTTCTTTTTTTTTTTAATGACTCTATTAACATTCCAGCTATAGTGTGTACTTTAAAGGTTTCTTCCGACTATCTTTCTATTAGTTTCGTTCTGTTCAACTTCGTACATTTTATTTAGCTTCCTTCTCATCTCTATCTCTCTTCCTTTCTCTGCCTCTCTCGCTTTATCTTCCTTTCTCTCTCTCTTTCTCTCTCTCTCTCTCTGTCTTTCTTTCTCTATCTCTTTCTCTCTTTCTCTATCTGTCTCTCTCTTTCTCTATCTGTCTCTCTCTCTCTCTTTCTCTCTCTCTCTCTCTCTTTCTCTCTCTTTCTGTATCTTTCTCATTCTGTCTCTTTCTCTCTGTCTCAGTCTCTGTCTCTCTGTATCTGTCTCTCTGCCTCTGTCTCTCTTTCTGTCTCTGTCTCTCTGTATCTGTCTCTCTGTCTCTGTCTCTCTGTATCTGTCTCTCTGTGTCTTTCTCTGTCTTTTTCTTCTCTTTTTCTCTTTCTCTCTGTATCTTTCTTTATCTGTCTCCTTTTCTCTCTTTTTTTTTCTCTCTCTCTCTTTCTCCCTCCCTCGCTAGTTTTTTCTCTCTCTCTTGTTCACTCTCTGTTTCTCTCTCTCTCTCTCTCTCTCTCTTTTTACTTTCCATTATTTTCCATTATTTTCCACGCTTGATTAATTGCCAGGATAGTAACTCTGCATTCTGTAGTAACAGAAAGTTTGAGTCTTAATTTTATTCTATTTCTATCTGATTCAAGTGTACCAATATGCGTCTAATTAAACAGATAATCCACTAAGATAACATACAACATGAGATACTACAAATTTCATATTTGAATAGTATTGCTGCAAAGTAAAATAAAAGTGTTATAAACATTTTTCTATCAGACTGCTGACTTTCAAAAATAATTATTCTTTGGAGATTCATGCAACGGAAGGCGTTCACTTGACAGAACACAGAAACAGGAAACGTCTTTAATAGAACACCTCTTATTAGTAGTCATTCGTATCTCTAGATAATTCTCTTGGCGTAAAGCATTTGGTTGGGTTTAATGAGTGAAAATAAACTAGCTTAGACACAGTCAGTATTAGAACAACCAATGCAAAAAACAGTAGATCAAGTGACATATTCTTGCCGAATGTAATGGGCTCTTCAATGTGAATGTGTGACTATATTGTACAAACGTAATAAATCATTAAATGAATAGCATTTAGTTACTTACATAATTTTTTTAAAATCAATTCCAAATGTGTGAAAACTGATGGTCTAGAATTTCTCATATGATTAATTTAGTGTAATGCATTAATGTTGCAAGGAGTCTTTCCAGTGAACTATTAACAGTCCAGCTAATGAGGTGCAAAAAAATTTTCATGTGCATCTACTCAGTTGTTCATCTCTTTACTGAATACAAACATTTGAGTCCAGTGAGGGAATTCCCGTTGAAAGCGTGTTCAAAATAAAAACAATTCAGCTTTATTTAATTTTAAGATATAAAAAAAAAAAATAACGGTCAAACCAGAGTTTTACTATGTTGCGAATTAGTTGTTTTTCACCAAAGATAAACAAAAATTGTCAAATTTTTAGGAAAATGGCTAGAACCATTTTTGATACACCCGTCCAGTTTCCAGATAGTTACCATAATTTTTTTTTTTGGACCTATGAAGAGCTTGCAAGCTAAAAAAATGAATGCATACAATGGACAATTTGCTCATACACTTGGAATGTGTATTTAAACTTGTCAACATAGACTGGAGATAATTTGTTAAAGATTCAGATGATTGTTTTGTGGTTAAATTACCAGGTAGACTGCTTGCATTGTCTTCTTAATTTCTGTTAGTTCAGAGCGGGTAAGTCGTAGCAAACAGGATCGATTCTTGACACAAAAAGTGGTGTTACAGAACTAGAGCTCCAACACTAGAGAAGAATTTAAATACAGATAATTCGAAACAATGCAATTTTAGTTAGAATGGTTTGAGAAACAATTTCCAAATTTTCTTGATAGGCAGCAAAGATGTCCTACTGTTCTTGATGGCCAGCAAAGATGTCCTTCTTTACTTGATGGCCAGCAAAGATGTCCTTCTTTACTTGATAGCCAGCAAAGATGTCCTTCTTTTACTTGCTGACCAGCAAAGATGTCCTTCTGTACTTGATGGCCAACAAAGATGTCCTTCTTTACTTGATGGCCATCAAAGATGTCCTTCATTACTTGCTGACCAGCAAAGATGTCCTTCTTTACTTGATGTCCAGCAAAGATGTCCTTCTTTACTTGCTGACCAGCAAAGATGTCCTTCTTTACTTGATGGCCAGAAAACATATTCTTCTTTACATGATGATAGCAGGAACCTGATTCTTGGAGAATTTCTTTTAAAGGTTGAGTTTAGGGTTGGAACCGGACACAAGACAGCACGGTCTACCAATGTAGGAAAAGTCTAGACTGGGACGCTGATAATTTCCATTGGCCCAATTTGATGGGCTTCAATGTTTTCTGTTGGACATCTGGTTATTATAATCAAGCACATTGAGGACAAACTCTCTCTCTAACACACACACACATAGACACCCATTTTTTTTTCTTTGTTTTCATCTCTCTCTCTCTCTCTCTCTCTCTCTCTCTCTCTCTCTCACACACACTCTTTAACCATTTGTATCTATTTTTATTTCGTTTTTTTTTTAAATTAGAATTAAAATATGCAAATTGTTCACTATAGATGATAGCGGTTAGGTCTACATTATGAAAAGAATATAGTATAGAGATACATGTAAAGAACTGTCTTGTTTTTACTGCTAGCTTTGAGGTAAGGCATAAAGGGATGGTGTACCTTACAGTTTTGAGCTAACATTTCTAGAGTGGGTAAATATTTAATACAGCGTTATGGGAAGGTTGTCAATGGAATTTGATTCCCTTCTATCTATCTATCTATCTATCTATCTATCTATCTATCTATCTATCTATCTATCTATCTATCTATCTATCTATCTATCTATCTGTCTGTCTGTCTGTCTGTCTGTCTGTCTGTCTGTATGTGTGTATGTGTGTGTGTATGTGTGTGTGTATGTGTGTGTGTGTGTGTCTGTCTGTGTGTCTGTGTGTCTGTTTGTCTGTTTGTTTGTTTGTTTGTTTGTCTGTCTGTCTGTCTATCTATCTTTTTTTGTCTATCTGTCTGTCTCCAAATTCCTCCTGTTTTGTTTCCTTCTGTCGGTTTGTCTAGCTCAATAAAACTTTGATTCTTTTTGTCTCCCACCCTTTATGTCTACGAGCAACTCTGTTGTTCACCCCGATCGACCTGTTGACCTCTTGACCACGCCACTTCTTCGTTACTTCAACGTTTTGTTGTTGTTGTTGTTTCATTAATCTACAACCATTATGTTCGCGTCACAAAACACAGGCAACTAGAGCACTTCCAAACACAACACACGAAAACACAAAACAATTTTTAAAAAACATCGAAATTGAATGGAAAACAATAAAAAGAAAAACACATTTATTTTTTAAAATTACCAGAAAACAGAGGAATGTAAAACATTGGCAAGAAGAATAGAAAAAGAAAACAATAACACGAACTGCAAGGGGAGACAAATGATCTCCGTCCTCGGGGACTTGGCGTTCACGTGGACGGAGTGTCTCAAGTTCCAGTGGAATATTGATAGGTGCCAATTCAGCAGAGATGTTTGTGTTTTTATTTAACAGTACCACACTGTTTACCGAGGCAGTGTGTATGTTTGTGTGGTGTATGTTGACCTTCAGGTATCCTATATATATTGTTGGACCGTTGGGGCACCGCACATGATCTGTCAACCGTCTTTCTCCATTGCTATCTATTCCTTGATTAGAATGACAGGCTTCCTGTTTTTTTGGCGTTGTCTTCCCAAGGCGTTCTCTGTCTGCCTCTTCTTACTTTTCCTGGTTCTGTTCCTTGCTGGGAGTTGTTTCTCTCGAGCCCGAGGACCTTGTGATTTGGCCAAACAGTTTATGTGGTCATCAGGTCATCGTGGGGCCCAATAGCCACTGTCATATTGTTACGAATTTCCTCATCTTGATTCCATGGCTAGGAACTTCTATAGCCTCTTGATTCCATGGCTAGGATCTTCTATAGCCTCTTGATTTCATGGCCAGGATCTTGTATAAACTCTTGATTTCATGGCCAGGATCTTCTATAGCCTCTTGATTCCATGGCTAGGATCTTCTATAGCATCTTGATTCCATGGCCAGGATCTTCTATAGCCTCTTGATTCCATGGCTAGGATCTTCTATAGCATCTTGATTCCATGGCCAGGATCTTCTATAGCATCTTGATCCTCCATGGCCAGGATCTTCTATAGCATCTTGATTCCATGGCCAGGATCTTCTATAGCATCTTGATTCCATGGCCAGGATCTTCTATAGCATCTTGATTCCATGGCCAGGATCTTCTATAGCCTCTTGATTTCATGGCCAGGATCTTCTATAGCATCTTGATTTCATGGTCAGGATCTTCTATAGCCTCTTGATTTCATGGCCAGGATCTTCTATAGCATCTTGATTCCATGGCCAGGATCTTCTATAGCCTCTTGATTTCATGGCCAGGATCTTCTATAGCATCTTGATTCCATGGCCAGGATCTTCTATAGCCTCTTGATTTCATGGCCAGGATCTTCTATAGCCTCTTGATTTCATGGCCAGGATCTTCTATAGCATCTTGATTCCATGGCCAGGATCTTCTATAGCCTCTTGATTCCATGGCCAGGATCCTCTATAGCATCTTGATTCCATAACCAGGATCTTCTATAGCATCTTGATTCCATGGCCAGGATCTTCTATAGCATCTTGATTCCATGGCCAGGATCTTCTATAGCATCTTGATTCCATGGCCAGGATCTTCTATAGCATCTTGATTCCATGGCCAGGCTCTTCTATAGCATCTTGATTCCATGGCCAGGATCTTCTATAGCATCTTGATTCCATGGCCAGGATCTTCTATAGCATCTTGATTCCATGGCCAGGATCTTCTATAGCATCTTGATTCCATGGCCAGGATCTTCTATAGCATCTTGATTCCATGGCCAGGATCTTCTATATCCTCTTGATTCCATGGCCAGGATCTTGTATAGCATCTTGATTCCATGGCCAGGATCTTCTATAGCCTCTTGATTTCATGGCCAGGATCTTGTATAGCATCTTGATTCCATGGCCAGGATCTTCTATAGCATCTTGATTCCATGGCCAGGATCTTCTATAGCATCTTGATTCCATGGCCAGGATCTTCTATAGCCTCTTGATTCCATGGCCAGGATCTTCTATAGCCTCTTGATTCCATGGCCAGGATCTTGTATAACCTCTTGATTCCATGGCCAGGATCTTCTATAGCATCTTGATTCCATGGCTAGTCTCTGCAGTTTACGTCCGTCTAAGATTCGCAAGCCTACAAGAATGTCTCCATGAGCGCATCAATCTGAACATTAGGCCGATGGCAACGTATACGTTAACACATGTCAAAGCGTTTAGTTTATTTATGTGTAATAGTTGTATTCATTACCTTCGGCTCTGCAAAAAAAAATACCCGTCAAGTATGGATTGACTTCAAGACTTCCAAAACATTCTCGAGTTAAAAATAAT
Source organism: Biomphalaria glabrata (assembly GCF_947242115.1). Lineage (NCBI taxonomy): Eukaryota > Metazoa > Mollusca > Gastropoda > Planorbidae > Biomphalaria > Biomphalaria glabrata. Next base: position 44,331,973 of record NC_074714.1, read on the forward strand.
TTAACACCAACTCTTGGTTCATTCTAGAAACTGTAAATATGGCAGCTAAACACACTCCCAAATATCCTTCTCGTCATCTATTCGCTTTATTGTTCTATAAGATTCGTTTAATGGGCATGTGGTATTCTCGCTCAAAACATCTCCATACAGGACGCCTAACAGTGCACTGCACTTGACCGAGCCGTGCACGAGAACAACTCTCAAATATTGACGTCCAGCAATAAAATGCCACGTCATCGGACACACATTAGCAGACGAGAGAGTTGGAATAATCGCATCCGCCTTTGCATAGCATATCCTGCCTGCGCAGATGTCTTCAACTTCCGGCGTCTTGGAGATATCCTCTTGGCGTACGAGGAACACTTTAGAACTGCTCACGCTCGACACGGGACGACGAAGGTCAGAAGGTCAACATTGCATAATAAATCTCTCACAGAGTCTGTGCGTAGTTTATCCTCGCGATAGGCAAGAAAATGAACAAGGCGACGAAGGGGGAGAGAAAAAAAAAGAGGATTTGAGAAAGAGGGGGGGGGGAAGGAAGAGGGGGAATCTCGTGAAATAGAAATAAATTTCCCTCCCGCAAGAGGACCTGGCGGGAATAACGGGTGACCTCAAGTTCCGCCCAGTCATCAGGATGTTCCTTATTAAGTGTGGTTCCCTGGTTCCCGAGCATCTGGGTCCATCAGAATAAAACATGGCGACAGGAAGTGTTAAGAATGTAACATTGTCCCAGAATGACCTCGGTGACACGTGACTGTCTCAGAATGACCTTGATGACATGGGGCTGCCACAGTGGTCATCTTGATGAGAAAAAAAAATTTTAAGCGAATTTTTTTTGTGTGTTCTTTTTCTGTCAACTTGTAAGACTATGAACAGAGCTTGTAGGCGAGATCTTCAATTAAACGGAGTATTTGTTTTGTGTTCTTTTTCTGTCAACTTGTAAGACTATGAACAGAGCTTGTAGGCGAGATCTTCAATTAGACGGAGTATTTGTTTTGTTTTTTTAAGTTAGAGAAACGAGAAAGAATCGAGAACATTTTGAAGGGAAACAAAATACGTCTGCTTATTAGATTTACCAGTTGGATATGACCCGCGGCCTGCGGGCTCTAGTGCATTGGCGAATGTTCACGTAATATATTTATTTATACCTTGCTACGAAGATGAAAGTTGAGTGTGAAAATGGCTTTACCCGTTTAGCCGATATAATGATATCTAGTATATAAAGTAGAATGTAATGTGTGTGTATGTATGTATGTTTGTATGTATGTATGTATGTATGTATGTATGTATGTATGTATGTATGTGTGTGTGTGTCAGTGTTAGTGTGTGTGTCAGTGTGTGGATGTGTAGGTGTGTGAGTGGGTGTGTATAACTCGCATTGAAATCAGAAGCGTTTCACCATTCCTGATAAAACTTGGCATAAATGCTCCACAGATCATTGCGTAGACCGTAGTGTATGTTTGTAATTGTACAGTTTTATATTGTTTGTTTCAATTTAGAGCGGCTACCTATAAAGGGAACTATTTCAGCGTATACAACAACTTCAGTCAAATACAATTTCTTTTCCTTCTTCCAGATACCAAACAAAATGATTAATTACCGATTGTTAATTAACTACATTGTTAATTCTTTAAAAAAAAAGTATTCTTGTGTTGTCAGTTAAATGAAATAATTGTGCAAAATTTCAGCTTGATCCGAGATTTGGTTTTGTGAGAAATAACGTGGACACATTTTTCACCAGACAGACATAAAGGCAGACAGACAGAGTTAGTTGATATAAGCTTTGTAAAAAGTACCCCGCTTTATTTTTGTTTAGGGGAAGATTGGTGTGTACAGAAAGTAGAACGTGTGTATCGTCTCTTGACAACTTCTTGAGCTCAATGTTTTATTCTTCAAGTCAACCACGCATATATCATTCTCTCGTCTCCTTCATACAATGAATCTCTACCACTCTTTTTAGTGAAAGAAGATAATTAATAATTATATAATAATATTTTATCAGATGCACTTTTTTCTACAAAGGTTAGGACTTCAGCTCATTTTGGAGGAATATGTTTGTTTATTGGATTATCTGTGTTTTATTTAGAAAATATTCTTGGCTGTATTAACTTTAATTCCCCCACCGTCACCCCTGGTCAACAAACACATTTAACATTTCCCCTGGTCAATAAACACACTTAATATATTTCCTCTGGTCAACAAACACATTTAACATTTCCTCTGGTCAACTAACACATTTAACATTTCCCCTTGTCAGCAAACACATTTAACATTTCCTCTTGTCAACAAACACACTTAACATTTCCCCTGGTCAACAAATACATTTAACATTTCCCCTGGTCAGTAAACACACTTACCATATTTCCTCTGGTCAAGCCCCTCAAAATTTTCCGTGATCAACATACCAATATACTTCATATGCCTACCAATATACTTCATAAGCCTCTGGTAAACACACTGAACCCCCCACCCCCGATTAACACACTAAACATCCCCTTTTGGCAACACACTCAGAATTGCCCCAGACCAACATACTAAAACATTTCCCAGGTCAACACAATTAATATTCCCCTGGCCAATACAGCAAACATGTCCCAGGTCAGCACGTCCAGATATTAAGCATAGTGTCATGAATATTTCCTTCTTCAATAGGGCCAACTCCATTTACGAGGTTCATAATAAAAAAAATTGCAATGCAAATGACCTTCTCTCTCTGCGCACTTTTTTATTTAACCACTGGTGGTCAACAGTCCACTTGATGTCTACTACCGAACAATATAAATAAAGATGGCCGAAAAAAAAAAAGATGTGATGTGGGGCGGACGGGAACGCGGGCATGAAAATCGAGTTATAGCCCTTGTCAAGTTCCGGAACAGGATCACTTGACTATTCACACTTGGTCACAGAGAAGAGAACGTCGCTTGAAGGACCTTGCTGATGACCTTGCTGATAAACACATATACACTCACAAAATGCTCTTCCATTTTATAAAAAAAACTTCGAACTAAAGCATCTCAGTACAAGCTGTACCTTGTATGTTCTGGCATCTTTTGATAAGGATTTGTGTTTATTGTTGGCATGGTTAAATTAATCTTGAATAACAGGGCGACCTAGCGAACCTGTGGTGAATGCTACACTGCCCTGAGCAAGCTATTGTAGCGAACTGAACAATTCGACATTCTTCTGTTTAGACCGATATATACACCATTTAAAAAAAAATATGCCTAAGTTCCAAATAATCATAATCAGCCTTACTTTGCAGGCTTATATAGTAGTAGCTGTTATTAGTTTTGTCTGTATGTCCGTTTGTCACGGTTTGATCTTTTATACTGAAATAATGAAACCACAAGTTCTACATTATTTTCTGAAACAAATACTTTTGGCATTGTAAAAACGAACCCCTTCGTGTTTAAATTAAATATGAATTAGATGAAGTAGAATCCCTTATAATGAAATATGCATGTAGATACATCAATTTGGATGACTATATACTAGTCTAAACTATAGTCTATGGTCTAAACTCTAAACTAAGAATATTAAGTCGTAACTCGTTTATTAATAAGAAGGAAAATAAGTTGTTGTTTTTTTTAAACATGGAGTTTTGATAGTTTTGGAGGTTATAGGAATAATTTCCGCAGAGGTACTTGTTATTTCTTAGTAGTACATGACATTCATTAGAAATGAAATTTTCACTTTAAACTATACAATGTTAAGGACACTTATCTGTTGCCAAGTAAATAAAAGTTACTAGAAAGCTTAGAACATTGGATTCAGCAGTGCATAAAAGTACACACAGGTAGCATTGGACTTTTACATACCACATCAACACCTCCTTTAACATTCGGCAGCTACGCTGAGTCGGACATGGGAGACGACCGCATGTCAAAAGCGATCTTCTTTGGCAGCTTAGAGGAGTTCGGTGTAATTAGGTGCCCCGCCCAAGCGCTATAAAGATCAATTCAGGCGCCATTTTGCCCTTACTGGCATAGAGGAAAGTAGCGGATGGCCTCTGAGAAAGATAGTTGGAGAGCTCTCACAAAGGCTGCGGGACAAACATTTGAGGCTCAAAGAAAAGACTTTAATGAAGACAGGCGCAGAAGACTCAAAGACAACGGCTTTGTCTGCAAGATTTGAGGGGAAAATATGCAGGTCTCAGCTGGGTTTGCGCTATCATGTGAAACACTGCACTCCTCCTTAATCTTCGGAATCGAAGACATTGCCATTGCCATATGGATATGACTGCATCTATATCGCCAATATTTTGCCTTTAGTTTGTTCATGTTAAGTTAAAGATGTCTGACAGATGGCAAGCAGGACCTCGTGCGGTGTGAGTGATCAATCATGCTTTAAATGTACATTGTGTCTGGAGAATACAACATTTGTTCCACTGATAAATCGATTGTGATTATCACAAAGTTAAAACTAACTTAAAACCAATAGCATAAGAGTCATAGATGCCTTGTTCTCTTTATTTGTATAGGAACCAATAGGCACAGGCGCATAGATATGTCAATTAAAAAACCCACAGATAATAATAAGATGAGATGATCGTTAAACTAAAAGATAGTCACTTTGTAGTGTTATTTTAAACTATATGTCAAGAGTTTTTATTTTTTTTCTTTCTTCCTAATTTGTGTATCTGATAATCACTTAGTTGCGTTCTTGGGAAGCACTGAATGGATGTGATCTTCCTATTGTCAATAATAAGCTCTGTAAGTATCATAATCAATGAACCGAATATGGTCTTTGAAAGCAATGATTTGCTCGGCTGCCAATATTGCCTCCATTTTTAAAAACTCGCTGTTCAGACGAAATAAGGTAGAGTTTTTTTGTTTTGTTTTTGGAATGTTTGTTTTCGATATTCAATATCTAAATAAACTTGTGATAGATGCATTTAAAAAAAAAATCCGCTCTTAAGAGATGAAAGTCTTTTAAGTTGTGTGTTGTTGTTTTTTTATAGCCACTGATTGTTTTGTTTTTTGTGGTCATATAAAGTCTTGAAAGAATTCTCCAACACTTATCATTGGTCTAGAGTGCCCAAAAGAGTCTATTCGGCTGTTTGTGACCCTTGATCAAAGGAAAGAATTTCCCTCAGTAGTCATGAATGAGAGATTGATTCTTCAATGACCTCTCTCCGCAAAGCCGCCATTAACTAGATGATCATTTACTCATTCCAGTTTTGGGGTCCCGACTCTTTAAGCCTTACTCGATCCCTTCTGCAGATGAATTAGCAGCCCAACATGTGAGTACCGCCAAAAAAAATGAGGAATTGCAGGTCGATATTTTCAAAGATCATCACCAAGAGATCTCCGGCACTGCAGGAACTCACTGGAAGCTTTGATCTCTCTACTCGTTTGAATATCCATTTGTCTAAATGAATAATTTCAACAGTGTGCCAAAATAGGGCCTTGGACTTGTACTCCCCGTAATTACTATAGATAATACCTGGCATCTTAAAGATTGTCATTTGTCTACTTAAAACAAAAAGTAAAATACTCTTTTCAGACTTTGCAATACGTATGTTAAAAATACAAACAAAGCCATAGGGCTAGACCGAAGGCTGTGGAGAAGAAATGACAGAATCTTTAAAAAAAAAATTAATTACATTAAATGCATTCTAGTCCACCATGACCCATTCATATTTTTTTAAATTGAAGATCTTACGATATCAACATCTAATCTATACAGAATATTTTTAAATTTAAATGTCATAAAAAGACTTTGGAATTCAATACGAATAGTGCTGTTTGGAAGTGTTTACATTCAAAGAATCTGTTTTAATGCAGTGCATGCTGGGATTCATTTCTTTTTTGGTCCGAACTTAACGTTAATGTACATTCTATAATCTCCTCCCACCTCCCTCATTACTCAGCTCCCCTCCCCCAACCCCACAAATCTTAACGTGCATTCAGCTTCCTCTCTGAAGATTAGCCCTAATGGCCGAGCTGGGATTCGGACATAGGCTTTCAGATTTCCACGGGCTGAGAATGTCTGACGAGCATGGCTTTGCACAGAAATCACTTCTTCCAATATAGACTTGAGTGACATAATGTATATGTATATTTTTTTTCCTGTCTGTTATGATGGAGATTCGTATGTAAGTTGTCTCCCTTAGGATGCCAATTTAACTATGAGTTTAAATTTGAAACAATTTATGATTAAAGTATCTGATTTCTGTATCTCGTTAGGTTAAAAAAGTTACTCTTTGTTAATTTTTAGCGGCACCCGTAAGAGGAAAAGCCTCTATTAAAAAAAAAAACACCACCTTTGCTTAATCTTTCCCCTGTAATAAAAACACACATTCACACATTAATCTTATTTAGCCCGTCCGTTAAAGCCTATAACAATAATCTATTTTACTTTATGATTGAGTCTGAGGTTTATGTGAGCTATTTTCCCTGGCGTATTTTTTAGAGTGTACGTTTAAATTTAAAACACTTTATTATTCAACGAGCCAATACCTGTGTTTCCTTTCGAGACCAGTCATCACAGAAGGCCTGAACACTGACCTATGACGTGGCAACCTGTTGTCAGTGGAGACCAAAAACAAAGGAAATGCGTTGGGTCGTTGTGCTGGGCTCATGACACCTTTGTTAACCGTCGGTCATAGAAATAGATGCGCTTTCCATCTTCTGCCCTTTAAATCTCAAGTTCTGAAAGGGTTACTTTTTTTTTAATTTAATAAGACATCGGTGTTTGACTTTTATTTATCATTCTGTTATTCGACATACAACAAAAAATGTAAACATGATATTTAATTTAAGTATCTAATGGGATATTGGTAAGAGGATGTAATGCGTACATTCAATTGACTTTGCTGAACTAATATATCATTAATTGCCGTAATAGAATTAGTGTATATTAGATGCATGCCTGGTCATAAATTATGTGATTTAGATAGGCGTCACGATTGCTCTGGGTTCAAATCCCGCCCGCTACTCTCCCCTGCCGTGCAACAAAAGAAGAGGGTAAGAATGCAAACATTTTCATTTCTAGAGAAACGTTTAAAACAGAACAGAAGCAGATTTATTTCTTGAGAGTTTCTTGTTGTTCACAATACTTGTTTCATAATACACTCAGCTAAGTAAAAAAATATTGCCATTAAACAATGAAAGTAGAAGTTCAATAGTGGAGCTGTTCGCTTTTCGTATTTTTTTTTTTTTGCCTAGGGCGTCAATTTGTTTCCAAAAGCCGTGAACAAAAAAATGTAGATCCAGATGAGAGAAAAACATCGTTTTTTTTTATATAAAAAAAAAGAGAAGAAAAAAAGTTACAGTGTAGATCTCTAAATAGTTTTGTGACTGCGTGGTAGGGAAAAAAAAAAGGTCAAGGACATTCTGAAAAGACGTTAGGAAATAAAAGCCCCAAATGACCCACAAATAGATTTACGTTTTTTTTTTCCATTTCCATGAGTGTAAGGCTTGGAAGTTTTCAGCTCGAACTATAGATTTACAAAATAAGAGGGTTGCGAAACAGAAGGGGGGAGAATTATTCATAGCCCTGTCTCATGTTAACAAACACTTAGCATGGAAAATGACTCGTTTCAAGCGAATCCCAAGAATCTCAGGGACATCGACATTGCCAGAGCGTTGGGAGTTGTTGTTTTCCTTTCGTTGTGTTGTTATCAGAGATAGAAGTGTATTGAACTGTGTGTATTGAACTGTGTGAATTTCACACTGACCTATATAATAATAATGTCTGTGTGAACTTAAAGGAGGGGGGGGGGAGCCGCTTTTTAAACACGTGTAGGGAAAGAGACAAAGGGGGTATCTAAACACAGTTTTATTTATTTTGTAAACATAGATAAGTAAAGGAATTTCTCTTGCTTGTGTGTTGAGACAGTTGTCCAAGAATGCTAAGATATCATTTGAATGTCCCTTTTCATGTGCTGGGAAAGAGAGCTTAAGTGTCCCAGAATGCTTAGATGCAAGTTGAATGCCACTTGTGTTAAAAACGGAGCTTCCGTGTCTTTAAAGGCTAAAATTATGTCATTCGAGTGTCTTTGTTCTTATCTTATAAAATACAGACGTTTCTTCCAAAAAGACAGAAAGATGATTACGTCCTATGCGTGTTTCAATCTCAATCTAGTCTTGTATATTAACCAATGCCTTAAGCTCTGCCAAGTCTTTGGCTTCCCTGTCTGATTCAGGCAATCCATTCCATGCTCTAATAGCACAAGGGAATTTTTTTACAAATTTGTCCTAGCATATGAAACATGAAATGTTCCTTTATCAGTGTGTCTCAGTATTTTATTAGGTCATGTAAAGTTAAGGTGTAAAGTCAAGGGTAAATATTCGTATGTAATGAATCTCACTGCTCTATTTTGTGTCTTTTTCTAGTTTCTTAATGTTTTCCTGAGTTGACATGATAATATTTTATGTGACCTTTCAGGAACGCTAGGTGTAAAAAAATGCAAACCTATGCCGTGGTTTGTTTCTGTTCGTGCATTCTATTGACAGAGAATCAGTGTTAGTGTATACGGCTTAAAAGTAACAAAGATTAACTGCTGCAGGGGTGAACGCCAGCATAGAAAATACAATAAACAAAACAATATGAGACCCTGCGGGACCAAGTGAAAACAACAGACGCTTGGTCCACGAGACCTTCATCCACTACAAAACAAACTAAAACAGAACAAAAGAAACGTCCATGTTCTACAGTTATGAATATACACAGTTGATTTAATCAATCGCCTGATATTGCCTACAGAGAAGCACTTCCTTTATCGATCTGGGTGTAGTGGTCGAGCGATAAAGTTCTTTGCATCTGAGCAGAGAGGGTGTCAAGTTCGAATCCTGGTTAAGACAGGGGTTTTTTGAGCTTCGGAATTTTTAGAACGCTCCTGAGTTCGCCCGGAGGCGCTGTGGCTGAGCGATAAAGCGCTTGACTTCCAAACCGGGATTCGGGGTTCGAACCCTGGTGAAGACTGGGATTTTTAATATCTGTATCTTCGGGCGCCTGAGTCCACCCAGCTCTAATGGGTGCCTGACATTAGTTGGGGAAAAGTAAAGGCGGTTGGTCATTGTGCTGGCGACATGACACCCTCGTTAACCGTAGGCCATAGAATCAGATGGCCTTTATATAATCTGCCCTATAGACCACAAGGTCTGAAAGGGGAACTTTACTTTTTTTTTATTGAGTTCTCCCAACCTGATATGCATCGGGGAAGTAATGGCAGTTGATCGAAGTTCTGGCCACCCTCGTAGACCGTCTGTCATAGAAACAAACAAGCTTTATGTCCTCCTCTTCCATTGATCTCATGGTCTAAAATGGTTGATTTACTTTTTTTTTAATACTTTATCAATATAGATCTACTTTATTTCAAATAATTAACATTCTAGCGTAGTCTAATTGGCCGTTTTATTATCAGGGAAGTGTTCTCATTTAACTATTCTAATATTCTAATTTCTTTTTTTTTTTAGCCTTCGACTTTTTCCTCTTCATTTTATTGCTTTCAACTTACTTATAAATCTGCGTTTTGCAAAACTATCTATAATCTTACTTCAGAACAAAGAAAATTGTCAGTATCTTACTGTCAAAGTAAGAGTGAAAGTAAGCTGAAGTTTTGATAGTAAACAAGAAAACGAGCGTTTCCAAGAGTTTTGTAATAATCGAATTAAATCTATTCCAATTCAAAGTAAGCATATTTTAATAATAATAATATTAATAATAATAATAATCTTATTGTCCATTAGGAAATATGTCTTACAATGTGTGCATTACACCAAAAGAAAAAGTTATGACTATAGAAAACCAAAAGATCTACATTCACACCAGACTCACTCCTAATTTGTACGTCAGAGAACAACTCACACTTTTTAGAGAATTTCTGTCCTTTCTGTTTTACAAATGCTTACTATCATCTCACGTCCTCTGTCTGTCTTTCTGTCTGTCCATCTTGTACAAATATTGTTCACATTGTTTCTCCCACTTTTCATACTCGGATCCAGTTAAAACTCTGCACAATTATTCATTGTCACTAACATTATTTTGTTTAAGATAGTAACAGAGAAAAGCATCTTACAGTATTGAGAAACATGGATATAAATGTGCAGTTATATTTTGTTTTATTTGTAACTTCGCCTTCAACATCATCACTTTGTTTATGGCCTAACCCTTATCCAATGAAAAAAAAAGGAGGGGGGTAGGGTGGCGTTCATTCAAGAAAATCGCCCCAGGCATTGAGAGACACGTCAGTGATTTAGTAACTGATGTCGCCTCTGTGGGAAGAGCATTTTTTTTTTTCTGATTTGAATGGAATGGAGTTTTGGAATCTGATAATAAGCTGGAAAGCAACCAAGGAAACAATAACTGATCTTTGAGAAGTTGGTAACACACCCTGTACTGCCGCTGTAGTCTTTTGTAGATAGAATGATTCAGTATAATCAAATTATTGTAATGGAAATCATAGAAGGTTCTCAAAACTTAAATCAAACTTGTGGATTGTATCCCCTTTATCTCCTTATTTCTTCTTGTCACCCTGCACGTATCCTAGCAACGTTACCGGAAACTACGCCATAGGTAAGACGCATTCTATATTGCCATATTTGTCTTTAAGTTATGGGGAATTTTCGTTTGAGCAGTCTATGGAAACCACTTTGTTGTCCTTGTGGCATAATTTTACTTTTGTGCGTAGATCTAATAGGTTTCAAGAAGAATGTGAACATTTGAATGTCTTGGACTGATGACCTCTTGACATTTTACTACTGCAACTTCTGCACGGCTAAAACTACAGATTTCTGGTTGCGGCCATACTATACCTCGTTATGGCACAAGTTTCAACCCTATGGCTTTATTGATATTAACCTGGTCAATAATGTTGCTGTTTTTTGTTCCGCGAAACGTGAGATAATTTGGTTAAGTAAGTTTAAATGTCGCACATATCGACGAAAGGCCCATGTTAATACCGTTATTCTAAATTTAATCAATTCAAATATAAAATTAGAAAAACAATTCGTACTTTATGTTAGAATAATGTAGTAACTTAAAAATTTCAAATTTGACTATTGAAAAAACAACAACATTGCCAGCAACGACATTCGTGTCATTACAAATGCAGTCTAAAACTTTCATCACTCTCATTTCCTAATATCTCTTATAGAGGATTATATATATATATATTGTCCATCGTGGTTCGATGATGACCACTTTTGTCATCCAGGGAGCTGAGAGCTTTGCACTGGGGTTTTGTGCCTCCTCGTGTGTCTGGTGAGATCTATGTGAACCCGGAATGTTCGGCTGTACACTGGGCAGGTTATTCCAGCTGGAGCTAGTGTCATTGGCCTTGCTTTTCTTCTCTGGCGTTTTTCTTCTGCCAGCGTTGTTCTCATTTCCTCAGCAACCTGTGCGCCAGTTTTCACAGCGAGACGCCATGATGCTCTGTCATGTGCCTCTGTCTCCCAGGTGGCTGGGTCTATGTTGAACACCTTCAGAGATGCTTTAAGGGAGTGACTAAAGCGTATTCTTTGACCGCCTTGTGAGCGCTTTCCTTCCCTTTATTGGCCATATAGGAGTCGTTTAAGGATGCGGCGGTCTTCCATTCTGCAGACGTGTCTTGCCCATCGCAGCTGGGACTGCATCAGTATTGTTTGGATGCTTTGCAAACCCGCTCTTCGAGGGACTTCTGTATTTGGTATTTTGTCATGCCATTTGACATTCAGTATTTTTCTTAGACATGTCATGTGGAAGTGGTTCAGTTTCTTTGCATGTTTTCTGTATACTGCCACGTTTCTGGGGCATAGAGCAATGTAGGGAGGATGACATAGACAACATATCCACAATATGGCAACTTCCTCTTTTTTTTTCTTTTTTTTTTCTTCCGTATTGAACACACAATTGCACCATTCCACATTCACACCTGAGTTTTCAATTGTGCTATTAACCAAATTCTGTGCCCCTTTAACCCACGAAGCTATTAGTAGAAACTGTATGCTACATGCCAGAACAAGCCAGGTAAAAACAGACAATTAATTTAAAAATTATAAACGATTTTTCCTCCTAATGTAACTTTCCACATTTGTTTTCCGATTATAAGTCTCAGGTATTCTCTCAAAACTTTCTTTTATACTCTCTTGGCGCCCTAATTTTAATTCAAATATGACCTTTTTTTTTTTATCTCATTCTGTATATTTATAGCAAATACCATTTTCACAAGGCAGTGTTAAAAGTCTTTATTTGTTAGCTAACTGAACTTTTGTCATCCATTAGCTACCTTTCAAATCATTGTTCCCGCATTTAGAACAATTTTCTTTTGTTTTGATTGTTTGACGTTAATGGAGGCATGAGAGTGTGGCATTAGATTGACATGGACTTGTCAGAATATTGACTTTCTGCTTGACTTTAACTTTAGCTTGGTGGGCTCTGGGAATCAATGTCACGAAGGTTTTTTTTTTTTAATGTTAACAAATAGCATGTACTTGTACATTGTTGCTTTTGAAGTGGAGAGAGATAGAGGGAGAGAAAGAAAGAGAAAGAAAGAATGAATGAGAGAGAGAAAGAGAAAAAGAGAAAGAAAGAGAGAGAGAGAGAGAATGAAAGATAAAGAGAAAGAAAAAAGCAAGAGAAAGAAAGATATTGAGAGATAGAAGAGAAAGCACCATAGGCAGATAGTGAAACTGAAACAAAGAGAGATGAGTTTTGCCTTGTGGTACTTAGCATAAAGAAAACACAAAAACTTCCTCTGCAGAAATCAGATCTTCGACGTTTTATTATTTCCCATCACAAAAGAATGAGTAGGGAGCATAGACATAAATGGTAGGGAGCATAGACATAAATGGTAGGGAGCATAGACATAAATGGTAGGGAGCATAGACACAAATGGTAGGGAGCATAGGTATAAATGGCAGGGAGCTAATACTTCTGGAAGAGTTCCTTTACTGATACTAGAGACTAGAGCTGAAATCTTGCTGTAGAAACTTAGGCTTTCTATCTTGGATTGTAGGCATGTGGTTAGCCATCAGTAGATGGGTACCTAACTGGACTCTGGGAGAATTCAAGGCGCTTGTTCACAGTGCAGGCCATATGAAACCCTGGTAACCCACGAACATGCAAAAAATCTTATAACATTTCCTCGGTCTTGTGGAACATTTAGGTCTAAAATTCATCTCTCGTACAGTAACATTTTACAATAAAATCCCTCTTTCTTCCACACCAAGACGAATGCATTCAACATCATTATTTAAATAAACAGTTTTCGATTGATCCCTAGCGCCTAATAAAGAACGCTAGCATCCAGATTGCTATTCCACAGGAACAAAAAAAAAAGTTAATAAGACCCAGCCAGCCTCAACACAAATCATTTTTTTTCTCCATCTCCTGCGTCTATGAATATCTAGATCTATATATTCTCCAGCATAGTTTAAACAAAAGAAAGTTTGTCTTTTGATCAGAGCTGTAGGGTTAGCGTTGGTACCACTAACCCATTCGGTCAATGCCTTTGTGAAGGGATATAATCACTCAAAACATTTGTTTTCCCTATTTGTTTAACGTTCTTGGTGTTTGCTTTGAAACAGGGATGACGAGGAAATAGTGTCGGCAGTACAGTGTCCTTAGTGACATTGTCAGATATTGAACGAAATAGAAGTTTGGAAAATAATTTTGCGTAGTTGCGTGTGTTTGTGTGTGTTCCAGTGTGTGTGTTTAATTTCACAAGATATTGTTATAACTCTGCTCCAGCGACGGTGTTTATGGTGAGCAGTAGCGTACTTTTCAGTGCGGAACATTGATGGACTGTTTAAAGAGATATAACTTCAATACAAAGTTGTATGTTGAACTGAATCTAAGACATACATGAGAGACAGGTCTATATAACTTGTCTTGATGGTTCTCTGTATTCACCTTACGCTATTGGTTGACACTAAACTCGAGTTTATGGAACTGTATGTCCCATCATGGGCATAGGATGGCAAAACGGTTCCGAGGAATGCGGACATGGGCAGTGTAGAGAGACTGATTGTAGTTCGACAGCTATGCTGGGCAGGGTTTATCCCGTGTGGGGGAACACTGAATGGCAAAGGGAATCCTTTTTCGTCAGCTGAATGGTGGACGGCGTAACAGAGGTGCCCACCGAAAACGCTTTAAAGACCAGCTTAGGCGCCAGTTTGATTTAACTGACAGAAAAGAGCACATGGCAGCAGGTGGCTCCTGAAAAAAACACCTGGGCATTTCTAACAAAGGCCGTGGGATACATATTTGAGACCAAAGAATATCTACTGCCGAAGACAGATGTAGATGGCGGAATGGAAACCACAAGGGTTGCGTCTGCGCTGGATGTGGGAAAATGTGTAGATCACAGCAAGGAATGCGCAACCACGTCAAATACTGCATTCCTCTTTAATCTTTGGACTCGAAGACAAGCCTTGTAATTTAATTGTAAACTTGTTTATTGAGAGTCTTCTTGTTTCATTGCCCCGGACTGAATGTTGAGACTTCATGTTTTTGCAATGACCGAAATGACTTAAAAGAAAATAATATGTTTGATAATTGACACTACGTTTCTAAAATATAGCGGAAATATATTATAGATATTTTGAAATAAATTATTATTGTGGTTTTAGAAATTTGAATACACGAACTGTAAATATAATATTTTAATCTCATATGGGAGTTTGTGATAGATGAGCAGATAGGAAATTAGGGACTGTATGGGTAACACATAGTCTGAAAAGTGTTGATGTGCTAAATAATAACTTACCAAATATTAGTAACATATTTTATCACAAAACATATATTTGTATCTGTTAGTTATGCCATTAAATAGATAGCCAATAGTATGTCAATTAAAGTTGTTGAAGAAAACTTAAGGGTCATTATAAGTATCTAGAGAACTTTAGACACTTTCTAATTACAATGTTTTTTGTATGTTATGTAATGTTGACATTGGTATAGTTGATAACTAAATGTGATTTGATTGTATTCCTGAAGCGTTTAGTATGTATTCGTAAACATACATATACATCAACTTACTTTGCCAAAGTGTGTTCACCTCATACCTACTTGTATCATTCGATATGAATATATTGATGCGTAGGGTTGTTGTTGGCTCACTGCTTTCAAGAGAAACGTTTTAGAGAACGATGCTTTGGTAGGATCCAAATCTCGCGCCAGCCTGACATACCCTCTGCTGGCCAGCCGGACATACCCTCTGCTGGCCAGCCTGACATACCCTCTGCTGGCCAGCCGGACATACCCTCTGCTGGCCAGCCTGACATACCCTCTGCTGGCCAGCCTGACATACCCTCTGCTGGCCAGCCTGACATACCCTCTGCTGGCCAGCCTGACATACCCTCTGCTGGCCAGCCTGACATACCCTCTGCTGGCCAGCCGGACATACCCTCTGCTGGCCAGCCGGACATACCCTCTGCTGGCCAGCCTTACATACCCTCTGCTGGCCAGCCTGACATACCCTCTGCTGGCCAGCCTGACATACCCTCTGCTGGCCAGCCTGACATACCCTCTGCTGGCTGACCATAAAAAACGCAGTGCGCTAAATAATTGACAGATTCCCTTGACATTTTCCATTTCTGCTCGCATTCTGGACTTCAACGTTCGAAGTTTTGTCTCCCTTGGGCTATTTCCTGACTTTCTCTGCGTCTTTCTCACACACACACACACACACACACACACACACACACACACACACACACACACACACACACACACACACACACACACACACATACATGTAAGCCCCTATTTCATTCATGACAGATTGTTCAAGTTTTTTTTTTTCTGTGTATTTTGGACTGAGTGCATCTAAGTTAACTGCCCCTTATCGCCTCTAACTAGTTGATGTAAGGCCGTGATGTGGAGTACATGATTTCTCCAAAGCAAGAAGTGACTTCTTTAGTTACACTGTAAAGCGCTAAATTTGTATTACTTTTAATGTTGCACGCCTGGGAGTAAGTGAAGATGTTTTGGCTTTCCCAATTATTTTTTTATGTTTGAAATGTTTCAATATTTTGAAGTTGAATAAAAAAAAAACAGTATATAATTATACCTTATGAATGATTTTCCTTAATCAATATCAAATAGGTTTAATTAATTACCACTAATAAATTGATGAACTGGTTAATGTTTTGATTGATTCATATTTTGTTTGGAACAATGAAAAACTTGGTCAAGTTTCAGCTTGATCCGAGAATGTGTGTGGGAGAAATAACGTTTGCAAAAATTGTACCAGACAGAGAGTGAATTGATATAATTTTTTTATAAGATTTTCAAAAATGACTTAGCAGAGTTTAAGTCACTAATCAACAAGCACAACTAACTTTTCACTTATCATAGAGGCGCGCTGGCCGAGCGGTTAAGAGCTTGGCTTCTGAACCGAGGTGCCGGGTTCGAATCCTGGAGAACACTGGGATTTTTAAGTTCGGAATCTTTGGGGCGCCTCTGAGTCCACCCAGCTCTAATGGGTACCTGACACTAGTTGGGGAAAAGTAAAGGCGGTTGGTCGTTGTGCTGGCCACATGACCCACTCGTTTACCGTAGGCTACAGACACAGAAACAGATTCACATTTAACTTTTTTTTAACTAGCTTATCACGCAAATACGCAGAGCGTAATCACCTTATCTTTTGAAGGAGCGTCTGTAATGTATAAGTTAAGAAAATAATAAAACAGATACATCTAAAAAAAAGTGTAATTGACTATTATAAAAAAAAGATTGAGGTGCCTATGCACTCAGACTGCTGGACTAGATGACCTCTCTGAGGTGGACAGCACATGCTAAGGAGCGGGAGATCAAAGGATGCATTGAGACGGACTGTAATGACAGAGCTGAAGGAGAAGGTGGATAACTTTTCAGCAGTGCGCCATCTTCAGACATAAGGAAATGAAGTTCACTTAGTGATGCACCACTGGACGATAAAAGATAAGGACGCTAACGGTGATGGAGTAGGAAAGAAAAACAATTGGAACAGCATGAGAAAATATGGTGGTAAATGTTTACAATAAAATACACAATTAACATAAAAGAAAAAAAAATTACAATCCCTCACGTAGGTATATGAAACTTTTCTATAGGAGCGATTATTTTTCTCCTTATAACAAATCAATGGTAAAGAAAAAAGAATATATTTCCGGACCCGATGCCCACTCTCTTCCACCAGAAAATAATCATAGTTAAGCAAATGTATTCGTGTATATTCAGAGTATATAAAGTTCTATTACTAGGCCTATAGATCCAAACAAAATGAGTGTCTAATCATTCACTAAGTGATATATTACATCTTAGACTTGCAGTCATTATTATTGAGTCATAATGGAGCAGTTTATTTAAGCTTATGACCATTGCTTACTCCGAGAACTTTTTGGGGATCCATTAGAAATGTAAATCTTGTAGTACTGTTCATTTGATTTCTTCTCAAGGCTTTGTATGAATCAAAGATCTCCTGTTGCATTTACTCTTAGAGGTCAAATAGGTACCATTCTTAGACAGAATTTCGAGTCGTGTTCGTGTAACCAGGTTCCTCAACTCTTCCCGGTCAGCAGCTGTCCAGAATATTGTTCACGTTTTCCAGACAGTTTTTCTTTGGAAGATCTTTTAATTATGGTCCTTCCACTGTAGTTTGAAGGATGACTTTTGACAGTGACTTGTACTTTACAGTATGACCGTGCCAGCTCAACTTTCGTCTCTTCACAACATTGAAGAGTTCCTCAGGTTTATCATCTGATACCAAGCAAATATTTTTATTATTTTATCTCAAATGCTTGAATTCTTTTTTCAACCTGAACGTTCAATGCCCAGCTGTACAACGACACAGGGGTACAAAATCCACTAGCGAAAAGCAAACAATTTCGTTATATAAAGCAGAAAGTAAGGTGTAGGTATGTATGTATGTCCCGCATAGAAATCAAAACCGTTTGACCAATCTTGATAAGACTTGGCATAAATGTTCCTTAGATCATGGCGGAGACCGTAGTGTATGTTTAATGTCCCTACCACTACCAGAGGGCCCTAAAAATAGACAAAAGGTACCTAATTGTATCACTATTAAAAAAAACCCACACGTTTTAACAATCGGGTAAACCCATTTTCACACTCCACTTTTGATTTCATGGCAAAAGAAAAAGAAATGTGATAGGAACATTCTTCGTGTTTAACATAGATCTAAATTCAAACCAGTAAATCAGTAATACCAAAACTAAGACCAACAGGCCGCGGGTCATGTCCGGCTAGTAACAATATAAAGGTGTAACTATGAAACCTCTTTCATTTAAAGATACCCACTTCCGATCAGTATTAAGGAAGGATGAGAAAATGTAGGTTGGAGATCGGAAAATTTAATCCTGCCCCAAGAGGCAACAATGCACGCAACGCCACTGCTCTGTAAGAGTTTTATTCAAATCGACAGCCTCAGATTCAGGCCAGCGATCAAACACGCACTTCCTGTTAAAAATGTTGTCATTGGTTACATTCCTTTTTGAAACAGCTAGAACAAAAGTAAGCCCAAGTAATAATAACGGTGAGATGTGGCTTGAAGTGCAACATGGGTTCACATGAACAGAAGACTATTGTCACTTTGACACTTAAATACATGCTGGTTTGATGTGACAGTCAACGCGATGGTCCTGGGTTCGTACCTTGCCCGCTGCCATCCTTCGCTGTCCTGTTTGGGTTAGGACGTACAAATCTTTAACTCTGAGGGAACAGAACAAAAAATGTAAAACAAATCAAGATAGAGAAAGAAGAATCGTGAGTTTCTTGAACATGAAATTTAAAAAAAAACAAGATAGTTTGTGTGCCAACTCACGTGGTCCACTCAGGTCAAAAAGGCAAGGTTCAATATGTTCAGCATGAATATCAGAAACTGTGAACTACAAACTATCCACAATCACATCCCTAGCTCCGTCCTTACAAAAAGAAGAGATGTCTACGTGTTGAAAATCGATATCATTGAATTGTTAGTGTTATTATTAATATTATTACATTATTAATAGTCCCATATGAACTGATTGTTATGCAGTCCCATAGTCTAGATTTATTGCGGTACAAAAGGTAGAATATTTACACGGCGACCAAAAGACAACGTGGGTTTCAATCGCTTTATCAAGTCTAAGAAACTTAAATAAGAAAAACTTTCATGTAACAATATTGCTTCTTTTTTTTTCCTAAATTATAACATAAGAGAATAATTAAACGAGTTTTTATTCAAACGAGAAGTACTTTTTTTTTCTTTTGTTTTCTCTTGTCAAAGTCTTGCGTTAAAATCTGACTAGCTTAGCTAGAGTTACATATTGTAATAAGGGCGCTAACTCACACACACACACATTCACACAAATCTATGGCAGGATTTCTCTGAAAATTTAGATTGACCCTTGGTCAGTTTACCAGTGATCGGTCCTGTCATTTCAAGGCAAAAATTCTATGAAGTATTACGTCAGAGATGAAAATCGGCCAGCTAATAACGTCCAATACCTCACCCACCACCGTCCTCTCTCCTGCACCTCGCCAAATGGTCCCTAACACAATTTATTGTCAGTCATTGTTAGACAATCCCGGTCGGGATATACAGACCGTGATAAGGGAAGTAATTGACATAGACACATATACACACTAGTGAATAATACATACCATTACACTACCGCATTCTTGGCTTAATGAAGAGAATGGAAATAAATTATGTAATGTGACCAAATCCTCTTGTACTAGAAGTTTGAATGGGCTTCACTGTTATATATATATATATATATATATATATATATATATATATAGACATTTCAATTATAACAATTCATATATAATAGGATGCTAGAATTTCGCCAAACATCATTCGCATATATTTCGCTTAAGGCAGAGTTCATTGATTTGAAGAGTAATGACATACTTACTACGTTTATGAAGTTATTTTGGAACCGGGAAATAATAAATGATTTGTAGAGAGAATGAAGAAAGAAAAATGCGGTGAACGACTTTCATCCTTGCTTCCATGGAGTATCCCAATTTGAGTCCACCATTTTGCTACATGAATGGATTAGTTTCCTGTTTACACTATTACGTATGGCCTCGTTATGAACGTGAGGCAGATTCGAAAGTTCACACAAAATGGCTTTGTATGTGTTCATTTCTAACCAAAGAAATGTCGCAATTTCTGACAATAAAAAATTATACCCATTGTGATACCATTGAGAGTATTAGTTTAATGATGTGTGTGATTAGTTCTCACATCACCCCACCCCACTCTCCGTGGATATGCCAACACTTAATACGGCACTACTTTCACACGTGACGTATGCGGGCGAGCATGGAAGCAATGTTTGACGAGATGAGCGACAGCCAGTAGAGAAACTTTGAGGGACATATTTCGAAAATCGGCATGGCAGAAAAAAACTATAAATAGCTTTTGGTGTTTCCGTTGTACTAAATAAAGCAAGTGTTGATCAACTGTGTAGGATATTGTTTGTGCCCTTTTTGGCACTGCAGAGTCCACATTTTCTCTAATCGCTTCGTTTGTAGCCCAAATAAAGAGGAGGCTATACTTTCACTCTTTGACTTAGCATTTTAGCTCTTATTGTTATTGTTAGCTCTTAGCTGTTCTTATTTGTTTGTAAAATATTTGACATGTTTCGAATGTTCCTTCAGAGTTGAAGACAGATTACTTCCTAGTTCAAACCTCCCGCCTTTAGCTGTGTCTGTATATGTGTATAATCTATTTTTACAAATGCGCGAATGACCGGAAGTGTGTGTGTTAGCTGTCCGAGAGGAAGGAGACCAGCGTGTTTGCCATGAAGTAGAATAAAGTTTCTGTGCTTTGATCGAGTTGTTAAGTGTTTGATGTAATTACAGCTGAACCCAGGGACACCTAGACATAGAGAGAAACTAATGTAGTTTCTTGAGAGCCAGAATATAGATATAGTAGAAATGACAAATTGGCAACATTGGAGATGTTCATAATAACAAGCTAAACAAGCTCAAGGACGCTAAAATGAACGTCAAGGATTGCCAACTAAAAAGTTACGAATAGCCTCAAAATTACATTCTGCATCGCTAACATGGCAAACAATCACGATATATAACTTTCAAACAACATGTCTTATTAATAATTCCTTTATTTTGTACGCCGGATACACCAAAAAGCGAGCTATTTATTGGTGTTCCGACTTTTTAAAAACAGTTTCTATTTTCTCTCTTGTCCTCGCTCTCTTGCCATCAATGCCCTGGTTCTTTGCGTTGTAGTATTTCTCTTATCTCGTCTTCTTCTGGTCTCTTTCAATTTCAATGTTCCTGAAGAGGTTTATTTCCTTTTCTTCCCCCCCCCCCCCACCATAGCGTCGTTCTCTCTCTCTCTCTCTCTCTCTCTCTCTCGCTCTTTTAGTCTCATCGCTTCTTTTTTCCCCATGTCACAGAATCAATGGAACAGCACTCTCGTAGGGATCAAACACTAGTTTTTGAGAGATGAACAGAGAAGGAGAGAGTGAGAGAAAGAGAGAGAAGGAGAGAGAAAGAGAGAGAAGGAGAAAGAGGGAGATGAGAGAGATCTGCCCATCATTGGCCACCGGTGGCTGTTTGGTATCAATCTCATGTGCGCCTGCTATCCCATTACCCGCGCTTCGATACACCGCTTATTGCAATATCTGTTCTCCCTCTCTTCTCTGTCCCGTCTCTCCCTTACTCTCTCTCTCTCTCTCTACCCGCTGTATCATCCTCACACTTGACCTGTCTCTCACTCTCCCTCTCTTAACGCCTGTTTCCTCCTCAAAGAACTAAACACAATTGAATTACGTCATGCCCTTTCAGCCTCTTCTAGGTGCTGGCTCTTCTGCCGCTAACGAGGCGCACTCTAGCGGAATGGAAAGAAGAGAGAGAGAGAGAGAGAGGAGGGGTATAAACTTCTTAGACCGTGTCGACAGACCCTGAAATAAAACAAAAAAAGTTTTATACCGTCCGTCTGTCCGTCGCGTTTAGTAAATGTAAAAATTAAAAAGCTGATGACATTTTGACGTTTCTCTTTCAAATATCGTACACTAACTAGATACGATGAACACCTACGTTCACATGAATGCGATGAAAGTTATGTATGACAGATATACATACATCAATGCTATTAGACATGTTCTGTTCAAAGCTACAAAATGTGAACGATTTACAAATTGCATATCATTACTTAAATCTATTCACATATGGTCTTGCAAGTAGATAGCAGTTTGTTAATGATATCCCTACTTGAAAAATAATAGGCCCCCAGCTGATCGATAGACATGCCATCATTTTAACACAGTACACACAATTGAAAAAAAAAAAGCTGAGAGTAGTATTGATTGAACGTTTTATTTTTCGTGAATATAACACACATTGTCCGTTTCTGTTAACCGGTGGTTAATCAAGATGCCGTCAAGTAAATCCCTAACCATCCTATTTTTTTTTCCAGATCATTGTCAGATATCTAATCAAGCTATTGGGACTCAATAATGCCTTTGAAATTTCAAAATAAAAAATTTTCAGCCTCTCTGGGATTTCACCATAAAATCCTAAATTAGTTCTCTTTACACATAGATGAATACTTAATTATTAAGAGTGATCACGAATACCTCTAGTGCATCAAGCATTTCTAGTTGCTTCTTGTTTGTTTTGTTTTGTTCCAGATTAACAACTTTTTCTCTCCGGAACTTTTCATCGAATTTGTTTTTTTAGTTTATTCCACTACCGGGCAGACGACACAAATGTTTCTGTGATATCACAATGTGATAAATGAAGTAGTGGAGTAGTTCCGCGCAGACTTGAAGTGCAGACGTGAGTGGCATGCCTGTTAACCAATACTTTTTCTGCTCAGAAGGAAAAAAAATGAAGTTAATGAAAATTAAATCGTCTGCTTGGCTGCCACATCACGTGCTAAAGGTCAAGGGTTGGAAGACATGGTTTTGAAGAGCTTGAACTCTAGTTATTTTGTTTCTTTTCTCTTTTTTTTACAGTTAAGCTTTTAAGTCATTACTAGTTTATATTTATGAAATTTTTCAACTTTACTACTTAGAAGAATTACATTTGTTTGTGGTGAGATAGTTGCATAATAAAAAGATTTATTGTCAAAACTTTATTTTAAATGCAAACAATTTTTAAACAATTTTCATCTGACATAATCATAATAATGTGTGGCCGTTCGAAAAACAAAAAATTCTTCTACAGACCTATTGATCTATGGGGCAGATGATGTAAGGTTGATAATGTTAAGTTCATCTGTTTATATGGCAGACAGTTAAGGAGTGTGCCATGTGGCTACCACAACTACCAACCGCCTTTACTTTCCCAAGCTAATGGCAGGTACCCATTAGTATTATATAGTCCTCAAAATCCTAAATTTAAAATCTTCAATCTTCAAATTGAATTCTATTCCGAGACCCATCGGTTTGGAAGTCAAGCCAATGAATGGTTCCTTTGTCTTATTTAAATCTGTTGCTTTCAATAATACTTTTAAGCACCGTATCTCGATCACAGTACTGTAACATGTTGAAATTGCATCGTTTCTATTTTTAATGATGACTGCAAATCAAAGTTGGCAACACTAAATTACACTTGAAACATTGGAATCTATTTTTCAAAGCCGTGTTTCAACAATTTATTCTCTTCGTAAATCCCCTTGGCATATTTTAAAAGATACTTTACATGCGGTATCTTTACATGAGGTATCTTTACACGAGGTATCTTTACATGGGGTATCTTTACAACAGTGTTTTCCAAATTGTGTTCCGTGGAACCCTTGAGTTCCACGAGGCCTCAAAAGTTGTTCCACGAACTGCTGGAATAATTAGATGTTACTAGTAGGCCACCTGTTGAATTAATGTCTCTAAAAACTAAGCAAAGTGTTCCGCTAAATACTCAGAATCTGCAAAGTGTTCCGCTAAATACTCAGAATCTGCAAAGTGTTCCGCTAAATACTCAGAATCTGCAAAGTGTTCCGCTAAATACTCAGAATCTGCAAAGTGTTCCGCTCAATACTCAGAATCTGCAAAGTGTTCCGCTGAATACTCAGAATCTGCAAAGTGTTCCGCTGAATACTCAGAATCTGCAAAGTGTTCCGCTAAATACTCAGAATCTGCAAAGTGTTCCGCTCAATACTCAGAATCTGCAAAGTGTTCCGCTGAATACTCAGAATGTGCAAAGTGTTCCGCTAAATACTCAGAATGTGCAAAGTGTTCCGCTAAATACTCAGAATCTGCAAAGTGTTCCGTTAAGGAAAAAGTTTGGGAAACATTGCTTTAGAAAATATTAGCACAAGGAACTGTCTAGTTAATTACACCAGGCGATGACAATAGAAAGCAGTCAGTTATCAACTGTAAGAGAGACTCTTTATCATTTATTAGTTGTAATGAGATCCTATTGTAATAACTCTATAGTTAGTTCTAATTGAGGGGTTTCCTTAGTGACGTGACAGAACATTAAAAAACTTAGGACGGAAATAGCATCGAGATGGAATAACGGTAGAGACACACTTCTGCATTACGTAGTACAAAGCGTGTTTTTCTTTCTATCAACATTGGACCCTGACTGCAGAGCAAGAGAGGAGGAGCCTAGCAATGGAATTGAGATGTTACAGAAGGATCCTGGGTATCACATTGAAAGACTGCATCACATAACGAAGAGATAAGAGACAGTGTGACTGCAGCCATTAGACCCCACGATGACCAGCTAACTATTGTTTAAAAAAACACGGAAACTAAAGCTCTATGGCCATGTTAATGGTCTTCGGGGCTTGCAAAAACCTTCCTTCAGTTAACAGTACCAGGAAAAAGAAGAAGAATTGACGGTCCTGACATTGAAAGATGTTCTATCTATTTGGCTAAAGACAGAGAGGAATGGAGAAAGACGGTCGACAAATCTTGTGTAGTGCCCCGACGGTCCAACAGACTAAGGGATAGGTGAAGGTGAGGTAGTGGTGACATTGGATTGCGAACTTCGTAAGGAAGAAATAGTTTGTGTTTTGAACAGACCGTTTTAACTTCATCTGTTATTTCTTGGTTACTACATCATAATCTCGTTATCTATAAGATCAATTACTTGATCTCTCGGTACAAGTGAACAACATTTAACTAAATCCATATAAGTGATGAAGGTTTCTTTAAAGTATATCTTAACACTGCGCAACCCACCTTCCAAAACTGTTTAATGAACGCCCTTGTCAACAGAGCTGGGCAGGTCTCAAAGCATAAATCATTGATTTCCCAACTCAGAGTGGTCAATATGCCATGTGTTTCTGAATTTCGGATTTGTTGATGTTAAAACGTTTTAATTTACAAAACGCGTTGTTGGTCGGTAAAAATAAACTATACTCATTTTGTATTCAACGCAGCCTAAACCAAGTCTGTTCCAGTAACTGCATTAAACGTGTTGTTCTCACGCAAACCCCAAACAACATTCACATACTCACATCTCCCCCACATCTCCCCCACAACGTTCTGGCTCTGCACTCCTCTCTTTCTTTTTGTGAGTGCTTCAAACTTTTGTCAAGGAAGACAAACTCTAAATCTACACGAAGTCCATGCTTGGTGCGAGCCAGTTCGTGTTGAGTAGCATTTTCACGTTCTGAAAATTTATTAGGTTCGGAAATGGTGTTGTTGTTTTCAAGAGCATTGTGACAGAAGTTTTAGAAGCGATGAGCTGAATTATGGGCAAATCTCCTTCAGATTGATATGTACACATGAGGATTGTTTAATTATTGGAACAGCCTTGAGAGTAAGACAGTTTGGTTTATTTAATAACAGTGCGGTTATAAAAAAAAGTAGACAAAAAGAAACAAAATATCAACTACAAAACTAATGTTTTTTTTTTGTTTGTTTTACATGTTTCGGATATTCCTTCACATTTGAAGATAATTACATCCTAGCCCAAACCTTATGCAGTATGGCGGGGCGTTGGTTGGAACTCGAGACCCTCATGATCATCGAACGACAGTCCAGAGCGCATACCACACGACCAGGAAAATCATGGAGGCCGTTCGATACTGGTAGTGTTTGGTGATGTCATTGTCATAAATCTTAATCTAACACACACAAAAAAAACAAGCGTAGTCCGGGATCTATAAAATTATATTGACTAAATAAAATCCATAACTTTTAGTGTAAAAGAAAAAAAAAGGTAAAGTTCCCCTTTCAGACCGTGCCATCTATAGGTCAGATGATGTTAATGTCATCTGTTTCGTTGGCCAACGGTTAACGAGCACGGTGTCATGTGGCCAGCACAACGACCAACCGCTTTTACTTTCCCCAACTAAAGTCAGGTACCCATTAGAGTCGGGTGGAGCCAGGGACGCGCTGACATAGTGCACGGACTTTTTTGATACCTCACCTATTGAATTTTATTGAGTATATATGTACGTAATATGTATATATGTGAAAATGTATTCATATGTATGTATATACACATAGATATAGGTATGTCTAAAATATATGAAATTATGTAAAAGTAAGTAATACCCCCTTTTAAAAGTTATCAATGAGACAGATGATCTATGGCCGACGGTTAACGAGGGTATGATGTGGCCTGCACAATAACCCTCCACCTTTACTTATGACTAACTTATGACATACACTTGTTAGAGCTGCTTGGACTCAGGAGCGCCTATAAAATTCCAAACTTTCAAATCCTTGTCTTCTCCGAGATTCAAACTCAAGAACCCTCGGTTTGGAAGTCTACTGCTTTACCACTCAACCACTCGACAACCCCCTTTAACTCCTTACCCCATGGAACCATTTAAACTAGCGTGTATGTTGGCATCTTTAAGTGAACCCCAAGTTTTGTACAAAGTCAAAGTCAGCTTTACTTGAGCGTTAGAAAATCAAATTTCATGTATCCGCCCCTTTTACAGTCTCTTTCGTTTCATGCGAGATTCCTGTTCAACATTTCTTCGTCTGTGGCGGAAATGCTTTTCCCCTTTTGGCAGCCATCTTGTCACAGCAAGCATAACATTGTCACGACTTGTAATTTCTTTTTTCCCCTGTCGAGTAAATTCACTGCAAATTAAATAAATTGGGACATTAGATGCTTCGACCTAGTTTCTGGGTCTATTTGAAGTTGCCGGGCTTCTTTAATAGAAACAGACTACAAGTTTCTAAATTGAAAATAAAGTGTTTCCCGCGTCAACAGAACATAGGGCTTCGGGAGTTAATGAGAGATTAACTCTGTCACGCAAATGAAACATTTTCCGCATTATCTTTGTCTTTATTTATGTCCCCTTATTCAGCTTGCATTTTATAAATTCCAATTTAAATGAATACAGAAACAAGTAACAGAAAAAACTAATTTGTTTTTAAGACTATTCCTTCTTTATGGAGTTGAAGACCTTTTGTAAGGTATGATTGATAAAAAAGGAAGCATTTTTAGCCAGCGACAACGGTTTAGTGATAAAGATCCAGACATTAAAAGTCATTTGTCTAGACTAGAATACTAGATTTATTTAGACTTACGCTATAGAGAATTCTTGTTAGGTACAGACACAAGCTTAGAAACTTATAAAGATAGTAGTCTAGAGTCTAGACTGATTTCTATACAAGACAGTACCCAAAAGGTCCCTGGACGTCTCTATGTTAAGCTCTCCAATGAATATGTGCAGGAATTCCAGCATATGTCTGTTCAAGATACAAATTGTATAGATCTGTACACAAAATTTAATTTTGAGATGATTACATTTTGAAAAACTATAACGATCAAAACAGTTATACATGTATAGGCCTTACCTGAATCGCAAATTAGATAGTATTTTTTTTTTCTCAAAGATATACATAAGCAGTAAAATTTCTAGGAAAATCGTTAGAGCCGGGGTTTTTTTACCCATTAAGAATTTTCAAGCTGATGAGAGAAATTTTTAAAATATTTTTTTTCAATTTCAACTTTTAGCTAACGCTTTCTTAATAGTATAAGGGCGCGTTATACGAATATCTTGGGTTTGATTTCTGGGCTTGTCTTTTTCACAGTACCTCTATTTAAGTCAAAACTTCATGGAGGGTGGATGAGCAGAACCTGAACGCTGATCTCAAAAACAGATTTAATGATTTCTCTAGAAATTAAACTGTTCATGTATATTGCTGAGAAAAGAATTGCTAGCTCGTTGGTCACACCGGGGAAAACTCTAGTTTGACCGTTATAATTTTTCAAGTTAAAAAGAAATGAAATACATTTAAATTTGGCTAGAGAACTAGAAGATATTTATCTTGAACGGAATATAGATCTATATCTTCAGGTATTTCCGCAATTATTCAAGAGTTTAATAATTAAATTAATTTTCAGTAGAGCTTTGCGCATCGTCTTCTAAATCTAGATCTAAATATCTATCATTGGAATATTATAAGGACTATTAGATCTATGCATTCGCCCAGGAATCTTTCTCAGTTGGGGGGGGGGGGCGAAGTAAAGAGTGTTCCATTTCTTAAAACCTAACATTTATTAGTTGCTAAGAGATAGAGATAGATAATTATCATATGCGTTGTATAAAAGACGTATTGTCTTTTTTTTTTTAGAGTATTTTAAATGTATTTCTTGTTTCGAATATTAACATATAATTGTTTAGTTTTCTTTTTGTTTTTGCACAAAAGTAGGAATTGATTTTTTAAAAATATATTTTATATTACTAGTTTCTCTTTTAAATTATTTTCTAACATTCTTTAATTATACGTCTTAGGATAACAATTTGAAGGTTACGAGTTGAAATCCTAAGCCTGTGGATTAGTAACTTTGGTAATTACTTTATTTAACCTACAAAGTCCTACAATTACATAATAATGGTATCGGCTGAAGGGGTGGTCGACAACAGACCGCAGACATCTTTGAGGCCTCTTTCATTTCTAACTAGATGTTTGCTACCTGTTAGATGGCATCATGGCTGCAAATCTACCACATCATCAGAAAATATTTTAGAGGGACAACAATGAATTTCGCTTCCCGATGACCAATCTCAATTCTGGCAGTGCTAAAAATATCATTTGAATTTAGGCAATAATAATACTAACGATAATAATTCTTACATTTGTTGAGGGCGAAAAGTCAACTTTTAATGCAAAAGTAAGGATAAAAAGTAGGCCTTAGCTTTAAGGAAAATTCTACTTCTGAAAGAATGTGAAGCAGCAATCTTACAAGCTGATTGCGTGGTCAATTCAATGTAGTCTGCTGTCCATGATGACTGTTTGTATCACAGTATGAATATAACAGTGTTCTCCCTTGCCCCTGACTTCACACTAAATCCTACGTCAGAGTCGACGACAAATTCGCTGACAAGCACGCGATCTTTTAGATGGAATATTTGATGTAATTAAAATTTGACAGACACCTCGGTGAGTTGTCTGGGACTCTGTTTCTGTCTCTAGGGTTCTCTTCGGAATGGACACTTTAGGAAGAGCTCATCGACCAGTGTTAGTTTGATTTTTGTAATTTGTTTGAAAATATTTTCTCATTTTTTACTATAAAGCTTAGCTTATATCAACTCACTTTGTCTATCTGTCCATCTGTCTGTCTGCAGGATAAAAAGTTTGTACACGTTATTTATCCCACACCCAATCTCGGATTAAGCTGAAATTTTTTTAGATTACGATATCCTACAAATATGTTTTCTATGATACGTGATAAGATAAGGAAACGGTCACAGGTCTGTACGACGTGGCAACCAGCTATTGGCCTAAACTGCCCACAGGTGTGACGTTGCAGATCAGTGTTGAAGCCTTCTATAACGAAAGGTCCTACAATGACCGCATAATAAATGAAGAGACTAGAAACATGATTCAAATGGCTGCTAACTGCTCTAAAAAAAAAACGCAAACTGAAGCTTTATGGTCATATAACAAGGTCCTTAGGGCTCGCAAAAACCTTCCTACAGGGAACAGTACCAGGAAAAAGAAGAGGCAAAATATTTTTTAAATGCTTTAAATGTATGGTACAGTTATATCATATTGAAAAGATATAGTAAATTAAAAAAAAAAAAAAAAACTATTTGAACTGCAAAATCACTGCCATATCTCTCAATACTGCAAAGTTTAACTCCCTTTTTAATATATTAAATATTTTTCTTGTTATTAATTCCTTGGTTAATTTTTTTGATTGCTTCATGTGCTGTCATTGACGCTGGGTAATAGTGCAAAATTGTAACTAGATCTTATTCCGAGACTCGGAAGTTGTAGACTAAACGTGTTCTAAATTTGTACCAGACAGGCTGAATCAATATTGGCTCTCTAATAATGAATATAGAGCGATGGAGTTAAAAGTCTGAATACTTCATTATAAAACAAGAGGACAATCTGGGGGGGGGGGAAGATTTTCAAAGAAAATAATTGACAAGTGTTGTTTTGAGGATATTCTAAATATGACGTCTCTCCCTAACCCCTTATGAAGAAACAAGTCCCTATACGTTTAAAGTGCCTTTTAATTGTGAAGCATTTGAACATAACATATTTACACGGCAAACATTATATACAGATACCCAACTTCCCTAGCTGACTTCCTCTCTTCCTGTTTACACACTCGTCACTTCCGGCAAGTCCCCTAACTCTCGATACCCAACACTTGACCGTGTGTCACGGTTGACCACACAGTAACCGTGTCACAACACCCATTGAATGTGTTACTGTGTGCCATTCAACTCTACAGCAAAGATTTGAAGCTGAAATATATAATCTTTACAGATAGTGCTGCACGCCAAAACAGAGGTTAGCAATAAGTCTCTCTCTCTCTCTCTCTCTCTCTCTCTCTCTCTAATGTTCTATTCATTTATTTTTCGTTCGTACGTTTTTTCATTACTTAAGTACACCACACACACATACATACACACACATACACACACAAGCATACAAGTTTGCATCAAAAATTAATGTAATTCTATTACTATCTCCACCTGATTTGTCTCCCCTGACGCGATTCTTCCGGAAGTAAAAATGATCTGGTCAGAAAGATCTGTTATTAATTCACGCTTGCCTCCACCTGATATGACGTAGACAGTCATGTCAGTTATCTCCCTATTTCAAGGGAATTAAAGTCTGTAGGACTGGAATACAAATAGGTTTTTAGGTCTTTATGAGACATTTAAATATAAAAAGTACTGTAATATTTGGAAGATTTTTTGCGGCCCCTGAAAGGGGGAAAAGACGCTTTTATTTTTGTCTGGCATGTCTGTCCGTCCGTCCCGTTTATATCTCAGAAACTAGAAGAGAAAATGGAAATCGGACATCATGATATTTTAGATCAAAGTTCTGATGCAACGGCGACTTTTTTCTTTTCCGTAAGTGAACCATCTAATTTTTAAAATGATATATGCAAGCAGATTTTTTTAAAAATTGCACCACTTTCAATAAAAACTTCAGGGGAGGTAACATTTTTAAAAGGTCATGTACTTCTTCATTAATAACTCAACCTTTATTCATAGATTCGCGCATTGGTACCAAAAAAATTTCATCTATGGTCACAATGGTAAAAGTGTCAATGGTTCATTATTAAATATATTTTCCATTTAATAGAATACTGATTCAAATGTTGTTGTTTTTTTTTAAATTATACGAACTTCGTTTTAGCTATAAGTTTCAAAAATAACAAACTACTTTTATAGCGCGCAGTTTTTATATATCCTCATTATAGGGGCCTACACTTGACAGTCTCAATAAGACTAAATAGAGCCCAGATCTAGATATATTTATAATAAATGTATTAATAATTTGAACAAAATTGTAATTATTAAGGCAATAACTTATCTTCTGACAGCTTAGGGGTGCAGATTTATTTATTATGTAAACAATAGTATCACATTAAGAAATGAATCGGATACGAACAGCATATTACACCATTACCCAGTAACAAAAGGCCTACTATTCATGATCAATGCATTGGCCCAGGTCTAGTAATTGTAAGATTAAACGTGCAAATTCTTACGAGTTCTAGTCTATATATAGTAGATTCTATATCAGATTCTATATCTTCTAGATCTAGAATTAGATCTACACTTAGATCTAGATCTAGACTTAGATCTAATTCTAGACTAGACTGACTAGACTTAGATCTAATTCTAGACTAGACTGACTAGACTTAGATCTATTTCTAGATCTAGACATACATCTAGTTCTAGACCTAGACCTTGTATATAGATTTAGATCTAAAACTAGGTCTAGATCTAGCTAGAGACAATAGAGATATTATTTTTTTTATTTTGCGAGGGGAATGTTTGGTCCAAGTAGACCTACTTCAAGTCTTTCAAGTCATTCTACTAGCTCACTACCGTACCTAACTAATAAAGGTCAAGAATTTTTTTTTCGTGTTGCCAATTTATCTAATTTTGTAAGAAGAATAAATCTTTTTTAGTTTCTCTTTATTACATGTAACATGTTACTAATTTTGAATGTATGGATAAGGTTAATAATTATTATTTTAAAAGATAAGTGTACGCTAAATGAATATATGGAGATGCTGTGGCTGAGTGGAAAAGCTCTTGGAACCAGAAGTCCCGTGTTCGAATCCTGGTGAAGACTCTAGGTAGACCACTTCGGGGGCCGATTTTGTGTTTGTGTAACCTTGTTTTTATATTTAGTAGTTGCATATTTCAATAATTTATGGACTATATATTTTATATGTTTTTTGTTTAATTTTTAATTAATTGGCTGTATAGCTATACAATTTCTGGATAATCTAAACGTCAAAAAAAAAAAAAAAAGAATCCAAGTCTTTGAGAGTAAATGCTGCTGAAAAATGGTGGGTACCAGATACAAGGCACAGAAGACAAATGAGTTTGTACTTTTACAAGTCAACACTCTGGCAAGCAAAAAGAAAGTAGATCTACTCAATACTGTGAAGAGACACGAGCTGAACTGGTTCAGTTACATTGTCAGAAATGACTCACTTTCAAAGGTCATCCTTCAAAGAACATGGGAGATGGGAATGTTGCTGTCGGCGCCGCAGATAACATCCGCCTATTTATTGAAGCTTTCGTTTTTATGCAGTGGACGCTTTCACTTTCCGGCTATGTATCTCGAAGCATGTTTCTACGGACAACGGCAGAAATCCCAGCACCCATTTATAAGAAGTGGTTAAAGTCCTGGGAGGATTCCGACAGAGCCCGTGGTGTCTGGCAGCGTTTGAGTCACCAAGATCTCTACAATCCGTGGTGACGGTTGAGGAGATCAAACCAGGCAAAAATTGCAAAGTGTAGGATGGAACACTGTCCTATTAGGGCATATTTTGCCAGGTTCCGTCTGAACTATGACTCCCAATGCCGTCACTGTGGAGAGAGTGTCGAAAAGGTGTCGCATATGTTGGAATGTCTTCAGCTCCGGGAGCTAAGATGGGGACTGTTTGGACAGTCAATCGACTTGTATCTTATCTTATATAATACAGACGTTACTTCAAAAAAGAAGATGATTACGTCCTACGCGTCATGCATTTAGTCATGCATATTAACCAATGACTTAAATTCTGCCAAGTCATTAGTTTTCCTGGCTAGCTCAGGCAACCCATTCCATGCTCTAATAGCACTAGGGAAGAAGGAGCATTTGTACACATTTGTCCTAGCATATGGGATGAGGAACGTGCCTTGTATGGAGGCTAGGAGGCATTACGCCATAAGGCCTAATTAGTGTATCTAAAGATAGGCTTCAGAAATGGACAAAATAGATAAAAATAAATAGATTGTTGAGATAGGTAGGTGAAATATATCGATTGGTGGTATAAATAGATAAATAAATAGTAGATAGATTAATAGACTTGTCAGGTGGGTTTAGTCGCTTAAGTAGGGTATGATATGATGGTCCCGTATCCCCAGCCTGAACAGAGTAACACAAGAACCTAAAGGTAATGGCATGTAACATACGAACATCGGATAACAGTTATTCAACTGAACAGTTAGTGAATAACAACAGTTTTCAATATGAACAATATTTAATAAATAATTAATTATAAGTTACCAACATATTTACATATACATCACTATCATTGAAGTCATCATTGAATTAATAATTAGTCTAATATCACGCCAATAAATTTACATAACACACCTTCACGCTCACACTCCATCTCGGCGCCCAACGTAACCTCAATTCCCTACACCTCAACAACAATAGTTACGGCACAACTCCAAGGGCGGAAAGGCGACACACTTTCCCATAGCCCAAAGCCTAACACCCTGAAACGACAAGAAAACCTAGATCTAGCGATGCCGCTACAAGAAAGAACTTTTCAATAGCGACACCCGTACCGAAAGATCAGCCTACTTAATAAAACTATGTACTTACGTACCCTTACAAGGGAAACACAAAACCAGCTACCCAGCCAACAAACGAAGCTCTCTCTCTCTTGCGGGAACTAAGGATGACGTAAACACACACAAACACAATATTCTAGACAACAAAACGCACTTAAAAGAAACTATTTCCTATACGCTAAAACACCAATATTAAATGCAAAGAAAACTTCACGCGCGCACAAGACTGACATATACGCATACATCCTCTCTGATGTGTTCAAGTCATTTTTATCAAACTAAATCTCTAGGACTATTTGACATTCTTGAGCATTAAAAACGATGCAATTCCTTAACAGCATAAGACATGTACATCTATTCTTTAAATGCGTTTATGGTAAGATAGTGACCATACACTTAAAAAGTAGCTCAGCTTTTAGGGGCCTTAAAAATCGACTGGACAGTATGTGCCAGACTGCCAGGTGCCAACCGAATCTCGCCTAATGGTCATTCTGGGTTGGGTGGTCAATGAAAAGGCGTTGATTGCCCGAGGGGCGGAGAGTTTATTTGGTAATCCAGGAAGACTATTAGAATATTTAATAAAGTAGCTTAGTATCTAGAATCAGTGAGTAAGGTACAAGAGTTGGAACTGTGATTGGAGTTTTCTTGTCTCAAGAACGTACACGGAATCTTCCACCAAGAGTTTAGTTCACCGAATATAGTGTCCTATTGGCTTACCAAGACCTGGTACATGAAAATACGAGGGTTATGTTCGCCCAATAAGAAATCCGAGTCTCTCCTACAACATACAACACACAACATACAACAAACAACATACAACAGACACAAATTAACACACAAAATACAACATACAACAGACAACACAAAGCATTCAGCAGACGACATACAACACACAACAGACAAGAGACAACATACTACAGACAAGACACTACAACCAATTCCTAGCAAACAGCGTATTACAAACAATACAATTGATCTATGAAGATTCTACAAACCTGACCACAGTTGTTCACAATGAGTTCCTCTCTCTCTCTCACTCTCTCTCTAAGATGATATCTGCAGAAGATTGCTTCCTCCACACCCACCCAAGGGGGAAAAAAGTGAGAGGAGTAGCTCCCCATCGCTCCCCTTCCCCAGTTCTCCTCTGCTGGTAGTAATAGCGAAAGATAATAGGATGTATTCCACTGGAATAAACAATCATGCATGATTGAAGCTAACGATAAGACACTTTCTCTTAAGACCCTAATGTCTTGTTACTAGGCTATGCACAATGCTTTGCTGTTGTGAGTTTGTCTAAGTGTCTGTGAGTGTGTCTGCTTGTTTACTCGAGTTTAGTCATTTAAACTTTTTATTCTAGATCTAGATGCCCTCCCCCACCCGATAAAGGGGATATCGTGGGAGTGGTAGTGTGGTATGCTCTTCGGGCTGTTGTTACTGTGTTCCAAAGAAAGTTCGAATCCCGCTCCATTCTATACTTTGTTGACCTAAAAGAGTTTTTGACTAGAATTTAATAATCTTCATTTCTGGAAAACTAAAATCTAAAGCTTATAAAACACAGAAGAAGACTGGCATTTTGAATTTCTGGATTTTTCTAACTCCCCTGACTTCACCCAATTCTAATGGAATCCTGACATATGCTGGGGGGGGGGGGGATTAAAGGCGATTGGTCGTTGTGCTGGCCACAGTCCACTGGACGTTCTCGTTAACCACCTTCCATTTATAGCGAGGTCTAAAAAGAGGTACCCTCTTAGTGTGAATAATATTTTTTTTTATTTAGTATTAACATATTCCTGCATAATGACTTTTGTTTAATATATATATATATATATATATATATATATATATATATATATATATATATATATATATATATATATATATTATTACATTATGTATTTGTTTATATATATATATATATATATATATATATATATATATATATACATATATATATATATATATATATATATATATAATATGTGTCAATATAGTAGTTCTTTTTATATTTGTTAAGTATTAAAAATAGAAAAATTATTTAGGGAGAACAACTGCCCTACTCTAAGATTTATTTCCTTTATTCAATATAAACAAAACTAATTATTTACCACTATTTGATTAAAATTAGATTATTTTTTTTTTATTTTGTTTATTTTACGAGCAATTAATTTTTTTTTTTGAATTTTCAACTTGATCCGAAAATGGGAAGTGGGAGAAAATTTTTAACAGACAGACAGACAGACAGAGTTAATAAAAGAAATGTCCAAATTACCGTAGCCCTAAACCTCAATGTTTATAAGCCTGCTTGCTTCATACGTATGTTACCTACATGCAAATACCCTGGAACACGTCCGACAACCTGATATTGAAAATACGCGTTTTTTGTCCTATGTAATACATACGAAACATTGCGCAATATTTGTATTTAAAGATAACTGACATTTCAGAAGGGTAATGACTGTATTGATCGGAATGAGAGACGTATTTACAACTCCAAGCTTCGTTACGAAAATAGCATTATTTTATTTTAAAATGCGAAACTAATAATTTTTTTTTTACTGTATGTAACCTTGATGATGGCTTGATGAACCTCATGTTAAAGGTGTGAACGTTAAATTTGTTAGCACTTGATGTGACTACTCTGAAAGTTAAATGTTTTAGCATCTGCTGTTACTATTGTTAAAGTTAAATGTTTTAGCACTTGCTGTTACTACTCTGAAAGTTAAATGTTTTAGCACTTGCTGTTACTACTGTTAAAGTTAAATGTTTTAGCACTTGCTGTTACTACTGTTAAAGTTAAATGTTTTAGCACTTGATGTGACTACTCTGAAAGTTAAATGTTTTAGCATCTGCTGTTACTACTCTGAAAGTTAAATGTTTTAGCATCTGCTGTTACTACTCTGAAAGTTAAATGTTTTAGCACTTGCTGTTACTACTCTAAAGTTAAATGTTTTAGCACTTGCTGTTACTACTCTGAAAATTAAATGTTTTAGCACTTGCTGTTACTATTCTGAAAGTTAAATGTTTTAGCACTTGCTGTTACTACTCTAAAGTTAAATGTTTTAGCACTTGCTGTTACTACTGTTAAAGTTAAATGTTTTAGCACTTGCTGTTACTATTCTGAAAGTTAAATGTTTTAGCACTTGCTGTTACTATTCTGAAAGTTAAATGTTTTAGCACTTGCTGTTACTACTGTTAAAGTTAAATGTTTTAGCACTTGCTGTTACTACTCTCAAAGTTAAATGTTTTAGCACTTGCTGTTACTACTGTTAAAGTTAAATGTTTAAGCACTTTTCTGTTACTACTCTGAAAGTTAAATGTTTTAGCACTTGCTGTTACTACTGTTAAAATTAAATGTTTTATCAACTGCTGCTACTACTGTTAAAGTTAAATGTTTTAACAACTGCTGTTACTACTCTGAAAGTTAAATGTCTTATCAACTGCTGTTACTACTCTTAGGCTTAACAAGCAAACACTAAAGAATCCTTTATTAAAAAAAAAAAAAAAAAAAAAAGCATATCTCCACACTTATAAGTATATATCTAAATTATTTAGAAGTTATTTTCACTATTCGATATCTAACTAAATATTTGATTGCTAATAATTAATTGACTAAATTATTAATTTTTTTTTATGATTCGTGTCTTGTAAGGTTCACTAAATAATTGTCTAAGGTTTCAACTTGGTCCCATAATATGTGTTGCAGAAATAACGCGTATTATTATCTATGGGGACGAAAACCTACACATTTAGACTTATCTGTGAATACTGAAGGATTAATTTCCCTTGCTGGTATCCAACAAAATAATCTATTACGGTTATTACAAGTAATTAGTTGACTAATTGGTCTTTTTATTTATTGATTCGTGTCTTGCCTATGCCGATGAATAAAGAAATAATTGTGCAAAGTTTCAACTTGATACGAGAATGAGTGTGGGAGAACTCACGTGTCCAAACGTTTGACCAGACTGACAGAGTTGACGTAAGCTTTGTACAAACATGATTGCTTGGCTAGAGACTCAGTCTGAAGAAGTGGTCTCTCACTTTGTACAAACATGATTGCTTGGCTAGAGACTCAGTCTGAAGAAGTGGTCTCTCACTTTGTACAAACATGATTGCTTGGCTAGAGACTCAGTCTGAAGAAGTGGTCTCTCACTTTGTACAAACATGATTGCTTGGCTAGAGACTCAGTCTGAAGAAGTGGTCTCTCACTTTGTACAGTATTTCATTTGTTTATTTCAAATCCCTGCCAAAACTCCGCAGGACGGCACTGGATGGTGGAAAGGATTCGAACCAGTGACCATCGATGCGACTGTCCAGAGCGCATACCATACGATCATACAGATGATGTAAAGGTCATTTATTTCAGTAGTCCAGTGTCAACGATGGTGTCATGTGGCCAGCTTAACGACCAATAAATGGAGAGATGTTCAAAATAAATATTCTTTAATAGCGAAATTCTTTCTTTAATAGCGACATTTAAAAAAAAAGACATTATTATATAGCAAAATTCTTTTAAAATTCTTAAATAGTTTTACCATTCTTTTTTAAATTTTAAATTATTTTTCTTTTTTTTTTTTACTGTAATAGAACAGCTGAGTCAGATTTGTTTTTAGTCTTTCTGGAGATAAAAAGTTGTTTTTTAACTTCTCTCCACAACGAGGGAACATATTTTTTTAAAAAAAGTTTAGCAAATAAAATAAAGAAACTAAAGGAAAAGAAAACATTCCTTTTTTTCTTTCCTTGTCTTTGGCTACTTTTCAAAATCCTGTCACCTGCCACATGTCATTTGGCTACAACATGATGTATTGAAATTTGTTTCGAAAACTTTCATTTCATTTTTTATGAGGTCTGGATTTTTTTTTATTTTTTTTTAGGTGTGAGGAATTCTGTGTAACTGCGTGTGTCTCTGTGTGTGTCTGTGTGTGTATGTAAAGATTGATTGACAAATGATGGAAGACATTCCCAAACGGATTTTTTGTGTCCTCAGAGAAATGTGGACAAATACGTAGGCGACATCTTCACGAGATTTCGCCTATATTTTGTATTATTATCATTATTTTAAAAATACTTACGCTACTGTACAGTCCCTTGAGACTTCATAAAATTTATGTCGTTCGGCTGAAACTGGAAAGTCAATTACTTGTACGCATATTGTTTTGCTTTTACCTAATTTCAAATTTAAAACAAAAAAGGTGTAGTATAAAAACAGTCCGTTCAAATGAAGATTCAACAACTATATTAGGAGAAACAACACGACGTCAAGGACGCTGAATTGAAACTCAAAGCTGCCAACTAAACAAAAGCTACAAACCAAAGAGATTATCAAACTTGACCATGCAGTGCTAAAGTTTTGGCAAAACATTTTATAAATTGAACAAAAAAAAAAGCTTTTCAACAGTTGCTTTATTTTGTGTACCGGATACGCCAAAACGCCAGATAAGTTTTGGTGGGGTTTTTTTTTTTGTTTCAGCCATAAATGAAAATCTCTATTTTACATCGCTGTCATTATAAAACAAAATAAAAGATCAAATGATTATGGTGATGTTGTTGATCGCCTTTACAGAATACGAGGATGCTGATTAGCGCAGCCATAGGCGGACTTAGGGGTTGCGCATAGGGCAACCTTTCCAGGACCCACGCCTTATGGGTGCCCTGCGATAAAGACAATAGACAATGTTTTTATCACCGTCACACCATCGTACAATATTCGTGGCTCTGTTGTGATCCTCGCCTAGAGACCGGCGCACTGCTAAAGCCTTTTTACCGGCCAATTTGGTCATCCGACAGGAAAATATTTTGGCATGTTGTACACACAATGAAGCCCCTCTAGTATAACCAGATTTATAAGTTTAAGATACTCTAAACTCAACATCCAAGCTACTGCCTTTTATCGTATCTTATCTTATCTTATATAATACAGAAGTTACTGCTCGTTAACCAATGACTTGAAGTCTGTCAAGTCACTGGTTTTCCTGGCTGGCTCAGGCAACCCATTCCATGCTCTTATAGCACTAGGGAAGGAGCATTTGTATAAATTTTTCCTAGCATAAGGATTTTACTAAAGGTGTAACAATACTAAGATGAGCTACGTAACATTCAATATTTATGAACACGGGCAGCTGTCCACTCTTTGGACTGCCATTTTGTTTTCTTTTCCTATTTCTTTTTTTTGGCGGTGACTTACAAGAGATACATGACTTACATGACTTACATGAGATACATGACTTACATGACTTACATGAGATACATGACTTACATGAGATACATGAGATACATGACTTACATGAGATACATGACTTACATGAGATACATGACTTACATGAGATACATGACTTACATGAGATACATGACTTACATGAGATACATGACTTACATGAGATACATGACTTACATGAGATACATGACTTACATGAGATACATGAGATACATGACTTACATGAGATACATGACTTACATGAGATACATGACTTACATGAGATACATGACTTACATGAGATACATGACTTACATGAGATACATGACTTACATGAGATACATGACTTACATGAGATACATGACTTACATGAGATACATGAGATACATGACTTACATGAGATACATGACTTACATGAGATACATGACTTACATGAGATACATGACTTACATGAGATACATGACTTACATGAGATACATGACTTACATGAGATACATGAGATACATGACTTACATGAGATACATGACTTACATGAGATACATGACTTACATGAGATACATGACTTACATGAGATACATGACTTTCAAGAGATACATGACTTACATGAGATACATGACTTACATGAGATACATGACTTACATGAGATACATGACTTACATGACTTACATGAGATACATGACTTACATGAGATACATGACTTACATGAGATACATGACTTACATGAGATACATGACTTACATGAGATACATGACTTACATGAGATACATGACTTACATGAGATACATGACTTACATGAGATACATGACTTACATGAGATACATGACTTACATGAGATACATGACTTACATGAGATACATGACTTACATGAGATACATGACTTACATGAGATACATGACTTACATGAGATACATGACTTACATGAGATACATGACTTACATGAGATACATGACTTACATGAGATACATGACTTACATGAGATACATGATTTACATGAGATACATGACTTACATGAGATACATGACTTACATGAGATACATGACTTACATGAGATACATGACTTACATGAGATACATGACTTACATGAGATACATGACTTACATGAGATACATGACTTACATGAGATACATGACTTACATGAGTTACATGAGATACATGACTTACATGAGATACATGAGATACATGACTTACATGAGATACATGAGATACATGACTTACATGAGATACATGAGATACATGACTTACATGAGATACATGACATACATGCCCTTGCTAAATACTTCCCTCTATTCTAATCCTATCCTCTAGCGTCCTAGGGAGCTCACCATTCCGTCAAGTCGTTCTTCTTTATACAAGGCTGACATAATGCTAAAACTCTCTGACAAATGTAAGCCCCTTGTTGACTGTACGCTATACAGACAGGCCTTTTCGTCCATCCCTCTCCCCAGGAATTTTTCATCATTTGGGGCTTGACCTCTTTGGGGGTCCCTGCCTTTTGCGTTATATTTAATATTTAATGTAAAAAAAAAAACACATTCATTTGGAGGCCCCCTTCAAGTAGGTGCCGGGGCGATTTTCAAATTCATCCCCCTCCTCCCCCACCATAGCTACGCCACTGCCTCTCCCTATGTAAAACCAACAATTAACAAAACATAACAACAAAACTCCCCCCAAAAAACGCTGCTAACCAATGCTAACGAGCGCCATCATAGCAACATGCACGCCTTCCCGGACTATTTTTTTGGCTGCGTATTCGCTCTAATTACGAATTCGTCACAAAACCACATGACGTGTCGCGTGAACATTGATTACTCCGCCATTTTTGTGTCATTCGGACGCTATACGATATTTACCTTTTTAATAATTTTCTCTCCTTTTTTTTTTAAAGCCTTCACCGTCCCCTAAAGAGTGACATTATGTGCTGTTGTGGGAGCAGACTTTGCGTGAGTTGTCCAGTTTCCCGCCTCGTGATTCTGCATGTCCATTGTTTCTAGGGCTGACTGTATTGAGCGTGTACGTGCGTAGGCGTATTCTTTTTTTTTTTTGCCTGTCCGGTGAGGGGAAAGAAAATCTGCTTTTTAGGATCTTTTTTGTTTTTCTTCTCTCTCTTTATCTCTTTCATTCTCTCTCTCTTTTTTTTCTTATCCTCTTTTTTTTCTTCAATTTTTCTTTCTTTTTCTTTCTCTATTTCTTTCTTTTTCTATATTTCTATCTATCTATTTATTTCTCTTTCTATCACTGTCCATCTTTCTTTGGCTATCCCTCAATCTCTTTCTCTTTATATCCTTCGCCATTTTGTGTTTTGTTTTCCTGGTCTGCGCTAATTTATCTTCTACTGATTACACTTGACAGACAATCAAATGCAGAGTAAGTCTATGATGGACACTCGGGAACAAAATGACAGAAATTTAAACATGGGGGAAAAGGGAATTAAGCAAAAGCTTTACAAAGACACAAACATTTGTTATTTCAAATTCAAAATTCTAAATTCTTTAGGTCTTAGAAAACCAAACTTTATGTCGCATTGACCATGTATATTCAATGCATATTTGTTTAGCCCCCCTAGAGAAGCTTGTATTGAGCAAATGTTTGCTTCATTTATGTGTATGTATGTTGTGTGTGTGTTTGTTTGTTTACTTGTAGTCTTCCTTGTCCTCGCATGTTTATCTCAAGTATGTTATTAGTGTACATGGGCGTAGCCAGGATTTTTTTTCGGGGGGGGGTTTGGGGGGGGATTTTTTTTTCTTTCCCCCCCCCCCCCCCCCGTGAAAAAAAAATTATATGTATTTATGTGTGTGTGTACATTATTTTTATTAGGCCTACATTCTGACCCTTCATTCTTTCGGAAGACGTTTATTGTGACCTAGAATAGGTTCTTCCATGAGTTAGGGGAAAAATTGTAGATTCCCCGCCATTAATAGCAAAGCCCCGCCGCCAAGCACTATTTCTGATATTGAAAACTAACAAAATGCATATTCTGAGGTATCTACAGTGCATTTTCCTGCTATTAAAAAGTTTTATTTCAAAAACCTAATGTGATATTCTTACTGACTTAGACCCTCCCGCGCCGTTCGGCGCATTTGCTGTTAAGCTGTTTACATAAAATTGTAGATTCCCCGCCATTAATAGCAAGGGGCCTGGGGGGAGCGCTAGGAACTCCCCCAGCGCGGGGCGAAGCCCCGCCGCCCAGCTCTATTTCTGGTATTGAAAGCCAACAAATTGCATATTCTGAGGTATCTACACTGCATTTTCCTGCTATTAAAAAGTTTTATTTCAAAAACCTAATGTGCTATTCTTACTGCGCCGTTCGGAGCATTTGACGTCAAGCTGTTTCCATAAAAATCTGTCACTGGTAATGTCTGAAGCCTCTTACAACCTGCCATGAGGCCTCCATGAATGAGTGGCGTCAAGTTGTACTAGGATAT
Source organism: Biomphalaria glabrata (assembly GCF_947242115.1). Classification (NCBI taxonomy): domain Eukaryota; kingdom Metazoa; phylum Mollusca; class Gastropoda; family Planorbidae; genus Biomphalaria; species Biomphalaria glabrata. The sequence goes on from NC_074714.1 coordinate 44,375,735, forward strand.
CATTGCAACTCTTCTTATGCGTAATTTATTTTGTCGAAGAACATGTCCAGCAAACCTCATGCATCGCTCTCTCACAATCTTACTAATGGGTCGACTCCCAGTTCGGCATAGGATTTCCTTGATTTAGACCCGATCTCTATAACTGACTCCTAAAATCTGTCTTAGCCATCTTTGTTGAGCCACATTTTGTGTTTTTCAATTTCGGCAGATGACTATTCACTGCAGTTTATTAATGGAGCCCTGCCACTGGTAAAAATGTGTAACCTCTCTTGAATACGCTCTTGGAATTAAGTGACTGTAGTTTGCTTTAGATTTTTTATCGAAAAGAGAAGTTTTATCGTCAAAATCATCTGTTGGGGGTTTTCCACCTCAAAATGCTCTGTAGGGGGATCTTAAACTCAAAAACCATCTGGAGGGGTTTTAAACTTAAAAAAAAAGCCATCTGTAGAAGAGGGGTTTAAACACAAAACCCCCGATTAGATTGGCTACGCTCAAATAATTTTAGTGTGTAATTTGCTTTTTTTTTATAGCATCAAACCCCTCTGAATGGGGGTTTAAACTCAAAACCCCTTTTGGCAACGCTCATAGCATTTTGAGTCCATAATTTGCTATTTTTCTTACACTGAAGATGTATATTTTATCCTCAAACCCCCCTGGCGGGGGGTTTAAACTCAAAACCCCTTTGGCTACGCTCGTAGATTTTAGAGTGAGTAATTTGCTTTTATTTATATTGAAGAGGTACTTTTTAGCTTCAAACTCCACTGGAGGGGAGTTTAAACTCAAAACCCCTTTGACTACACTCATAACATTTTGAATGCATAATTTGCTTTGTTTTTATTATTAAAGAGGTATTTTTTACCTTCAAACCCCGCTGAAGTGGGGTTTAAACTCAAATCTGAGTCAAAACCCATTTAGCTACGCTCATAACATTTTGAGTGTGTAATTAGCTTTTTTTTATATTGAAGAGGGGGTTTATAGTAAATTTTAGAGGGGGGTTTTAAAATCAAAATCTTCCTTAACTGTGCTCTTGGAATTAGTAGATTTTCGTTTGCATTTTTTTTTTGTTTTGTTTTATAGAAGAGGGGGAGTTAACTGCAAAAACCCCAGGTAGAGGGTTTAAAACTCAAAACCCCTGGTAGGGGGTTTTAAACACAAAACCCCTGGTAGGAGTTTTTAAACTCGAACCCCTCTGGTAGGGGTTATAAACTCGAACCCCTCTGGTAGGGGTTTTTAAACTCGAACCCCCCTAGTAGGGGGTTTTAAAGTCAAAACCCCTTTGGTTGTGCTGGGGCAAGTGATGGTTTAGTATTAAAAACTCACCTAAAATAAACAAAATCAAAGCAAAAAAAATCAGTCATTAAATTCCGACTCCCCCCCTTTGGGGGGGGGATTTCATTTCGGGGGGGTTTGAACCCCAACCCCCCCCTGGCTACGCCCATGTTAGTGTATATTAAAGTCTCCTGTTAGTTTTTTCACTTTCTTGTCATGTCAATAAAAGGGAGTTTGTACCTTAAACTACAGTGTTGTTATTACATCGTAATTGATAATATAACAATGTTATTCTGTTTTTCAAGTCTTTGTTTGCTATACATTACCGATGGCTACGTCTGACTATTACCATTTGATTTGTTCAGTTGAAGGGAAGTGTTGCAAGGTGTGATACAAGAATTTTTTTTCTGTATATTTCACTTTGTCAATAGTTGCTCTGTTGATCTAACATTTGCCCTGAAGCCAAAGTATTCGGAGTAGTTTCCTTTTATGGTTCATCTGCTGACATTCTAGCTACGTGCACATTTGATGATGCCAATCTTGAATTATTGCTCTTATAGTTGGTTAATAAGCCACTCTCATCCTTTTGAGCAGACAGCGTTATACAAACATCTCTCCCTCTCATCACCCTCGTAATCTTGTTCCAGCTAACCCTTAAAGTCCTTCAGGTCAAGATAAAGATATTAAAAAAGTGCTTTTTTCTAATAAAGTATTAACTATAATTTTAATCAGTATTTAAAAAAGGAAACTAGATATATTCCATCGCCTGTTTTTCCCTATTGACTACAAAATGTGTCTTTGGAAACTGATGGTAGCATTGCGTTGTCTGAAAATGTTCCAGGTATTTCTAGTTTGGGCAGACACTTAAACTTAATGTGTTAATGCATTAAAGTAAGTGTAAGCATCATCATCCTTAAATTATGATGTGTGGCTAAGTTGCATAAACCCCTTGTCTGATTTATATAAACCCCTTGGCTGAGTTGTATAAACCCTTTGGCCGGCATTGGCTGTGTTCTATAAATCCCTTGGCTGAGTTGTATAAGCCTCTTGGCTGGGTTGTATAAACCTCTTGGCTGAGTTGTATAAAGAAGTTCTGAATCTTTTAACGAAGATTAGGCGTCGATTCGATCTATCAGCCACTTGTACTCGCTTTTCACTACACCCCTCCCTCCCATGTATATATATGTATATATATGTATTATCTAATTTGTCGTGAAAAACACTACTTTTATATGAATTCGTTTATTTTTCATTTAAAAAATTCATTGTTTGAGAACAAGAAAAAAAACTTTGTGGCTCTTTAAAAACTTAAAATTGTAATTTTTGGCTCTTCCGACTCAAAAGGTTGCCGACCCCTGGCCTAGAAGATACAAGAAAAATAATTGAAATAAATATCAACTTAAATTATCGTAATGCTTTATATAAAATGATCCTTAGTCCTTTAATCATTCAAATGAATGTGAAAATCAACATAAATACATTAATGATTATGTTGGCCACTCTATTAAAGAGGTTTAAAAAATCATTAAAAATAAATGAATGAGTAAATAATCTCATGTGGGGTAGTGGCTTCCTGTAATTCTCTTTAGCTTAATTAATGTATATATATAAAGTTATAACAAAATGCATGGAGAAGGTTTTCAAATAAGTTCTGCCACCATGGCTTGTTATAAGATTAATTAGTTAGTCCATTTAAATGTTCTATTATATTTATTATCATTGAATGATTGGCCGCTAAAGTCACACATGAAGTTGCTTAGGGAAAAGATCCTCTCTCCAGACATAACATGCCACACAGATTATTATTTTTAGTGTTTATTTTAGAAACGAACTACTATTCTTTATCTGGCACCGCAAATGTCGTGCTACGTTAGGGTAAGATAGATTTGGTTGAGTTCCAGGACATATTGCTGCTGATAATCTGGGAGGGGTTTGTCATCACATCTATGTCATCACATCTATTTATGCGGAAGAACGATTTCATGATGTTTATATTCATTTCTCTCGCCAGTTTGATCCTCTGGCTCCTCTTGTTCTAACGTTATTATTATTATTATTATTATTATGTTAGAAATGAATGAGTAGTCATTCTCTGGCGCTGCCAGGGTCGAGTTTCGCTAAAGAGAAACAAAATTCATCGTAGTCCCTTTAACAGTTTCCACTGAGGAATTTTCTGGTGATGTGGCAGGTAAATTCCAGGAATAGTTTTTGCCTATAACCTGGGAGAGGTTTATCATCACAAATGTTATTATTATGTTAGAAATGAACGAGTAGTCATTCTCTGGCGCTGCCAGGGTCGAGTTTCGCTAAAGAGAAACAAAATTCATCGTAGTCCCTTTAACAGTTTCCACTGAGGAATTTTCTGGTGATGTGGCAGGTCTGCAGCAGTACCGCCATCTGACAGGCAACGAAGATGTTCATAGGAATGTTAAGGGCCTTGAAGGTGTCTGTGAGGTCAGTTGTTATTATCCCCTTGGTTGATATAACAATGGGGTATATTGTTATTTTGGACAATTTCCATAGACGCTTAATCTCCAAGCCTAGGTTCCCATATTTTCTTTGTTTTTCTATCTCAGTTTTTCTTAAATTATGAGACAGTGGTACGGCGATATCGATAATGGTAGCGGTTTTTTCTTTTTTATCGATGAACAGCAGATCCGGGCGATTGAAATCTACCGTTTTGTCGGTCAGAATAGGCCTATCCCAGTACAGCAGATGTTCAGTAGACTCGAGAACCTCTTGCGGAGAGTATTTATAATAAGGGGGAGTGTCCTTACCGATCAATTTGTACGTCAAAGCCAGGTGTTGGTGTATTAACTTTGCAACTTGGTTATGGCGACCTAAGTAGGCTGATTCTGATAGGGCTGAACATCCTGCCATAATGTGTTCAATCGACTCGCCCACATTTCCAAATTTTCGGCATTTGTCGACAACATTGAGTTTCAGGATATGCTTCTCGTAATTTTTTGTCCTGATTACTCTGTCCTGTATTGCTGTAACAAAGCCTTCTGTTTCAGGGTAGAGATGACCTGCTTTGAGCCATGTTAAGGAAGCAGCCTTGTCGATGTTGTCCCCATGTAATGAAGCCGGAAATTTTCCGTGGAGTGTTTTTTCTTCCCATTGGCGAATCTCATGCCCTACGTCGTCCAAACCGATATTGACATCAGCATTGTGTAGGTTCAGAGGGGTTGCATCGGAGTCGTATTTCCGTAGGAAGGAAACTAATTTGTTGCTGGAGGCGAGCAGTTTTGATCGTATTTTTAAAACTTGCATCTTACACAATTTGAAGATGTTCTGCAATCCACGACCCCCATCCTTCCTGGGCAGGTATAACCTTATGGTGGAGGACTTGGGGTGTAGACATCGAAACTTGGTTAGTAATTTTCTAGTGAGTCTGTCAATGTCATGTAGGTCGGTGTCAGTCCATTTGATCACACCGAACGTGTAAAGGAGCACAGGGACGGCCCAGCTATTAATTGCAGTGATGAGATTACTGCCAGACAGTTTGGTGTTGAGGATTTTATTAACTCTTTGCCTATATTTGCCAAGAAAGTCCTCTTTTAATTTCTTATGGTTTATCTTGGCATTCTGGTTTATTCCAAGATATTTATAAATAGAGGCGGAGTTCAATTCCTCGATGCCTTCAAATTCAATGTTGGTGTTCGTTGCCTTGCCCTTTTTAATGCTTATGATGCCACACTTATCCAGGCCAAAAGACATACAGATATCGTCACTAAAGCATTTTACCGTTTTGATTAAGGTGTGTAATTTTTGCTCGGTTTCTGCATATAGCTTTAGATCATCCATGTATAATAATAATAATAATAATTTTATTTATAAAGCGCTGTTAACAAACAAAATGTAGGCTCAAGGCGCTGTAACAACATTACAAACATAAACACAACTGCCGAAATAACAGTTAATCTAAAAAAGTTTTAAACAAGTAGGTCTTAATGTTCTTCTTAAAAGTGGTATAGCATGTTGTCTGTCTGAGATCAATGGGGAGTGAGTTCCAAACCTTTGGTCCGTGAACTGAAAAAGCACGCAGACCGTAGCTTTTGAGGGAGAAAAAATAAGTGGGACACACATTTTGTACATTTAGTGTCAACCCTAAAACCGTTTGTAGAGTCTTGGAGTAATGTAGATAGAGGATTAATCGCTAGGCAGAACCAGAGTGGAGATAGTGAGTCACCCTGGTATATACCTCTTCTTATGTGCACAGAACCTAGTTTATCACGAATTAGGTGCAGGTTTATCTTCCAATTATCCATACAGACTTTCAATAGTTGTTTTATTCTTGGGTTGATTCTATGGATGTCCAGGGTTTTTAATAGCCAATCATGCGGAACTGAATCGAAAGCTTTTTTGTAGTCGATGTAACACATGTGTAAATTTCTCTTTCTTCTATTAGCTTGATGCAATATAATACCATCTATAGTTAGCTGTACTTTACAGCCCATCGACTCTTCAATGCAACCTTGTTGTTCATCTGCTAGTACCTTATGGGCAGAACAAAATTTATACATTTTACTTTTTAAAAGTGAAGTTAATAGTTTATACACCACTGACAGACAAGTGATAGGGCGATAGTTTGATGGTTGGTTCGGATCCCCTTTTTTGGGGAGGAGAGATGTTCTCCCTTCAGTGAGTTCTAACAGCATTGAAGACGGTTCTGATATTAGCTCGTTAAAACTTGATGTTAGTGGTGCATGTACGGCTGTAAGTTTTTTCAGCCAAAAGTTGTGTATATTGTCCGGTCCAGGAGCAGTCCAGTTGTGGGTTTTTGAAATAGCTGCGGAGACTTCCTCAGCTGTGAAATCCTCATCAGGCATTTCTGGTATTAGGTTGTTTTTAGTTTGGATTTCCTCGATCCAGTCAGCCTGCACATTGTAATGTAGCGGGTCGGACCAAAGCGCCGCCCAGTAGTCGGTAAAGGAGCCGTGTTTAGTGCTATCAATGGTTTGAATTTTGTCAGCACCATTATCAGCTAGTTTACGGAAGAACTGTTTTCTCATGTGCTGAAATAAAGCGTTATGCTCCTTTCTTTTGGTGGTTTCGTTGTAGCGCTTTAACCTAGCTCCCTTTAGTTTAGCTTTCTGTCTCAGAGTATCTTTCAAACATAAGAGTCGTGCGTGGCTATCACAGTCCGTCAATTTGATTCCAGTTGTTCTTAGTATTGTCTTCATTTTGTTAAGTATTTTCGCGGAATGGTTGTTTCCCAGATATTGTCCAATTGTATCCATTTGGCTCCTCAGTTGATTAATATTGTCTTCAAGGCGCCTTTTCCATGCTGGCACATGTTGTTTTGGTCTTTGATTAATTGGGCCTAGCTCGAAGGTCTTTTATCCAGAGAGCTCCGTGACAGCCACAGCGGAGCAGTATATAGCGAGGTGTGTCTCAAACAAGTTTCTCGGTGTTTCAAAATGGTTGGCTAAGACTTTATTTATTTCATTAATATATGTGTTTGTCTCTTTCTTGACGTTTAGCTTGGGGATACGAGGCCTAGAGTTAAGATTGGTGTTTTTATAACGGTCTATAAGATTAGAAAATTTTGAGTGTAGCTCATTGCTTATTGCCGATGTTGGGTCATTCTCTTGTTGGTTGGGTGTTCTACTAATGTCTTCGTTGGTCGGCTGTGTGGGCATGTCGTTTATGTCTGAGATGAGCTCTTGTATATGAAGCTCATGACCTACTTCCCTTCTTATCACGTCAATTTCTGCAGGGGTCAAATAACATTTTTTAATTATTACAGATCTTCTGTCTACAACATTCTGCTCTGTAAGGTTTAGATTAGGGTATAATTTGTTAAATTCCAGGGAGAGTTTTTGCCTATAACCTGGTAGAGGTTTATCATCACAAATGTTAACACGGAAGAACGATTTGATAATGTCTATATTCATTTCTCTCGTCCATTTGATCCTTTTGGCTCCTCTTGTTCTACCTCCAACAGCACCTCTCAATTGTGTGAGGTGCGAGTCAGGGAGTAGACCGACCTCTTGTGTTTGGTCATGAGGTTGTGAATTACCCTCAGTAAACACTCGACTCATTGGTGAATAATATTTACCGCCTTATTTATTTCATATTCATCGCTGTCCTGGATTAAGCAATGGGTCCGTTCTATTTCCTCAAAATTCAAAAATGAAGATAAAAAAAAATGAACGTGCGTTAACTAGTTTATTTTGATCTACTGTCTCAGTAAAAAAGCTTTTTAGATCTAGGTCTAGTAATTATTATTATTATTATTATTATTATTATTATTATTATTATTACTAATGTTATTATTATTATTATTTTGCAGATTACTTAATGGAGCGGATAATTTTCAGAAATTTTTCCTGTCACTGGCTCAGACTGTTACTGGTACTGGAATATTTGCAAACGTGAGTACTATCTATTTTTGCATATGCTCACTGTAGATGTCACCTGAGTAAAATAGTCTAAGAGCATTACACAGTAGTTTCTAGTATGTATATAGTCTCTAGTGGCCAGTAGAAATATAGACATTAGTGACCAGTATGTATATAGATAGTATAGGTCAATATATTAATCTAGACAGTCGTGGTAAGTATGGTGTTAGTCAGTAGTGGCCAGTATTAATCTTGACAGTAGTAGCAAGTATCAATCTGGACAGTAGTGGCCCGTATTAATCTGGAAAGTAGTGGTCAGTATTAATCTAGGCACTAGTGAACAGTATGTATTTAGTCAGTAGTGACCTTATGTAGCTAGTATGCTTATATCACGATGTTTTTTTTTCCTTTTATTTTGCGTGCATGACAAATAGAAGAGATCTCTCTGTTAGTCTTGTGAGATACATACTTACATAATCTCTCTATTTACTCTGAGTCCGTTGAGAAAGCAATAAATTATATTAAAAAAAAACAAACAAGATCAATACTAAGAATAAACACAGAGAAATCAAGATTTGAGTGGAACTATTCTTTTAGCACTTGTCAATCTTGTCGTCTGCTAGGAAATGAACAGCTTACATTTTTCTTTAAAAAAAAAAGTCTTTAAGAAAAGTTGAAGTTTTCAATCTCGAGGCAGGTGAAGGGCATTTTAAAAAAAAATGTCGACACAGCTTTTTGGAAAACTTTTTTTTTCATTGAGAATAACTTTAAAAAAACGTCCAAACATTGTTTAAAAATCCAAACCATGAAGGTCATTTATAAGAAACAAATGTTTCTTCTTAAACAATTTTTCTAATTATTTAAAAACAGAAATTTGTCTTACAACATTCAACAAAACACAAAACAGTTCTTTAAAAAAAGACTCCCTCCACACCCTGCCCCAGACACACACCTCCTTTAGACCTTATCCAATCTTCTTATGTACTTTTAAAACGCTCGCGCTTCTATGATCTAAATGATGCACTATTAGTTATCCCTCCTGACAAATGTAATTACATTCAGTCGCAGTTCATCCTTTGGTTACTATAGACGCTTGTTTTGACTCTTGTTTTATAAAACCTATTTCTTCCGTATTTCGTTGGTTTTACATTTCGATTCTTTTTGTTTTTCTTTCTTTTCTACTCCGCTACCCTCCCCCCCCCCCCGTCTCTTTACTCACCCTGTCTCTCTTCCTGTTAGTCATTGAAAACTAGGAAATCGTTGGTATTAAATATTCAACAGTAGTATCGATACGGCATTCAATTTCTAGTGTCGATTTCTAGTCCAGTGGGTACTTGGTACTTGTCGAGTCAATACTAACGACATGATACTCTCCCCTTGCATACCACTCTCTCTCCCTCTCTCTCTCTCACACACACACACATACACGCACTCACATTATATACATACACACGACAGACTTGATACAGAGCGTTTCTCAATTGTGAGCGTTTTTCTTTTCTTAACCTCTGTGAATGGTCAAACTAAAATACATTCGTCAGATGTTGCCAAAGTCCTATACCTTAAGTATCAAAACAGCAGAGGCAGATGTTCCCAAAGTTTGATGCCTTAAGTATCAAAACAGCTGAGGCAGATGTTCCCAAAGTTTAATGCCTTAAGTATCAAAACAGCTGAGGCAGATGTTCCCAAAGTTTAATGCCTTAAGTATCAAAAGAGCAGAGGCAGATGTTCCCGAAGTTTAATGCCTTAAGTATCAAAACAGCTGAGGCAGATGTTCCCAAAGTTTAATGCCTTAAGTATCAAAACAGCAGAGGCAGATGTTCCCAAAGTTTAATGCCTTAAGTATCAAAACAGCAGAGGCAGATGGACAGCGTCTTATTCCTTAAATAATATAGTCTTTAACCTTGAGGTCATAATTGCATGATTGTTGTGGTCAGTGTTGTGGTCAGTTTGTATGTGGTTAACAATGATCTCCGCGTTTGTCTTTCGGAAGGAAGAGAGAAGGTGGAGGTCGTACACTGCCCACTAGTAGCATATGACGCCTATGACAAATATGCTCATCTTCGACCACGAAGGAGGAGCTATATATGATGCATATACGAGGACGCGAGTTACGGCAGAGCTATTAGCAAGAGAAGCTTTCTGGTAGATGACACTGGCACTTTCTTTGTCTATTAGAGTATTTCTGTGAAGTACATAGCAAGGAGACATGAGTCTCAGTTTTTGACTTGATTCCTTCAAGTCATAATGTTACTACAGAATGTTCCTAATGAGAATTTAAAATTTGGCATATTGAGATGAACTTTATATATCTTTATATATCTTTATATAACTTTATAGTCCCATTATAAAATACATCTGAGCCATCACTAAATCTGGACAACGCTTTTGTTCAATATAACACATCAATTATATCTAAATTCGCATGGAACTTTTTTGTTTTGTTTCATAAAAAACCCGTCGCACAAAATATGCACCCTGAATGTCATTCAGTTGGGGGGGGGGGCACTGTTGTAGATGATAGTGTACGCTTTCCACTCCGGAAACAGAGGGGGGGGGCGTTGTGAGTTGTCTAACTCCTGGCAATGGTTCAAGTTACGATGAGCGAGGGTGAAGGCTGTTTAGAATAGGAGATCGTGAGAGAGGGGGGAAGGGTGGAATGGGGGCTGGAGATGCAAGATATTGATCCTGCATAGTGTCCCATTGAACCAGCAAACCCTCTCACCCCTCCCTGAACCGCAATGGTGGGTACAAAAATGGTGGAAAGAAAGAGCTATTTCAATGTTTAAAGTAACTTCTAGCCCCCCTCCCCCACCTCCTTTTCATTTTTTCCCTAACTTCTTTATTTATGTCTCTGTACCTTACTCCCGATGTACTCTATTCTATTGTGTTTAAATGTCGCACATTTCTTGGTGTTACGGCCGTGATATCTGGTCATTACATTTTGATACATCCAAACATCGCGTGACCAGGTTTTAGAGAACATATTGTGTGGGCCTTTTAATTGTTTGCTGCGTTTGTTCTTGTTTTCCTTGCTGTTCATGCCATAAAGTCTCTTACCTCCTTTGCTGTCGTGAGATCAAATGTATGTTGTAAATTTTTCTCCATCCAAATTTGAGTTGTATCAAAATTTGAGTTGTATCTGAATTTTAGTTCTTTCAAAATTTCAGGCGAATCAAATTTTTAGTTCTATTAAATTTTCTGTTCTATTCAAATTTCATTTATATCACAATTAGTCTTCAATATTGGTCTTGGCTGTGAACTAAGTGACTTTGGAAAATGGAAAATGGGGGGGGGGGCGCTCGAGCCTCCTGAAGCCAATACACTAACCACAATGCCAGGGAGTCGCTTGTAAAAATTAAAGATTTTTAGTTATCTTTTGTTAGCTTCAAAATTTAAAGCGTCGACCTACAAAGTATAAAGAGGGCTAGTTCAACTTGTAAGTACAATTTTTTTCCCTTTTTCGATACCAACTAAGTGACTTTATCTCAAAACAAACGAGTATTGGCACTTTCAACGAGCCAACATTTGTTCCAATCCAATGTTAAATGACCTCAGAAGGCTAGAACGTAGAACAAATAATAAAGTGTCCATTTCAATTTAACAGCAGTCAAATACACCTAAAGAAGACTAAAATCGAAAAGTGTTATAACCTCAGAAAAAAAAACTCACTTGGTTGTCTTGTCATGACCGACTACACGTAGTCTAGACTAGCCTTACACTGACCAGTTTGTTAGAATCAGTCAGACAGACGATCTATTTACTTTTTAGGACAGGGAGGGGCTTAGATGAAAATGTTACTTTTTTTTTCTCGAGTTGGTAATCCTAATGCTTTTGAATCTATCTATATAGATATTTACTGAGCTAAAAGCAAAATCTCAAAGAACCCTGTTGTTTTTTTTTTTGAGAAGTCAAGAATTTACTGACTAATTTATTAAATAGAAATGTTTCTAAGCATTTAAATATAAAATGGTACAACTTTTTACGTAGAATTTAAATATGTCAATAACTCAAATTTGAGAAACCATCGGAGTTTCCCTTTAAGATCTTCTCAACGAATTAAAATCATATAGATTAAATTCCTCAGCAGAAAATGGACGTCTGTAGAAGCTAAGATAATCTAGAATTGCTTAAGGACAAATCTAAATTAATCATAAGACCCACAGACGTTTTCTTTCAGGCTTAAGGTTTTAGATTCCCGGAGTACAAGATATGAAATTCCTCGGTAACTAGGCAGATAGTTTCCAGGATCGATCTTTGGCCCCTTTTGTTTACACCGGAAACGTGCATGGTTCGGAAAGATAACCCTCGCTAGATTACTTAATATCTTAACATCTGTCATTTACTGGTCAATTGTCGGAAACGCACTGTAATAACTTTTTTTTTACTTGTTTAACTTAACTGGTGGACTGTCTGCTTGGTATTAGGCCCTAAGTCAGCAGTTCGAATTCAGGTCGTTCAACAATTTTTTTTCAAGCATTTAAAAAGCGATCATTGGCAACATTCACTCAGATACTCCCTTCGTTCACCCCCCCGCCCCTCCACACCCTTTCACAACTGGTCCAGACCAATGATAGGATCGTAGCCAAACAAAAACAATTAGTATGAAGAAAAACAAATAAAAATTAAAAAAAAAAAAGCTTATATTAAGCGTAGCTGTAAGAATTAGTTTGGATCAGTCTTGTAATTAAATTTGTAAAAGATCTCGACTAACAAAAATAAATCTGTGCTTTTAGACATATTTTTTACCTGTTGTTTCTGTTTAGCGCAATTTCCTGCTTTTAGCTTTCTCGATAAGCTATGATCCTATCATTTGTCTGGACCGGTTGGAAAAAAAAAAGGAAAACGGGGGGGGGGGGGGGCGCTCGAGCCTCCTGAAGCCAACACACTAACCACAATGCCAGGGAGTCGCTTGTAAAAATTAAAGATTTTTAGTTATCTTTTGTTAGCTTCAAAATTTAAAGCGTCGACCTACAAAGTATAAAGAGGGCTAGTTCAACTTGTAAGTACAATTTTTTTCCCTTTTTCGATACCAAACAAAATAATTAATTACCAATAGTTAATTAGCTAATTGGTTAATTTATTCTTTTATTGATTCTTGTGTTGATCCGAGATTAGGTGTGGGAGAAATAGAGACAGAGTGCGAAGATATAATTATATTTCTAATCACAAAGATTTATTATTGTTAGTCTAGATCAGTGATGCCCAAAATACGGCCCGCGGGCCAGATACGGCCCGCGACGTGGTTCCATCCGGCCCGTAGAAACGTCGACACAAAGTGTAGAAAATCCCCCCTCTTTTTTTAAAGTTGAAAAGTATCTTGAAGTACGTTAGGGCCTCCCTTTTTCTCTGATGGATTGGTACAAGGGACTTTAACATTAGTACATGTACGTTATGTAATGGAAGACCTGAAGAAACTCTATATTTAGAATCTACCTGGAAAAGTTGAACGGATCTTTAATTCTATTGTGAAACGTGATAATAAGCTAACATATTTGATTTATAAAGAAAGTTTGGCTGTTTTAAAAATAAACAATATATAAACGGCATTATAAAACAAATATGTCGTCCTTCTTGGTTTGAGTATCAGATACAAAGATTGTTAAACTTCGCCTAGAGATTGGAGGAGAAACAAAAGAAGAAAAGGATTTGTTGGGAAGCTGGCTACAATGTCGCTCGACTTTTAAGTAGAGGCGCGTAAAAACAAAAAGATACATTTCAGATATCCAATTAATTAATGTAAGCAGGCTACTAGATCCAGAGGTTTCTAATGAAATTGTTTCAGTTCAATTTTATTTCGGTTTTGTACCTTTTCGGTCTTGTGGCCCGCGACACGAGTGTCGGAAAGTGAAATGGCCCGTAGGTCGAATTACGTTGGGCATCACTGGTCTAGATGTATTACAAATTTAACTAATGACATGATTAATCAAAATTAATTGATACAAACACATTTAATATAAGCTTTTCTTCTCTTTTTAAGTTTTCTTTTATTTTTCTTGTTTAATTCTATGAAGAAATTATAAGCTAATATTAGAAATTGCACTTTTATAAAAAGCCGAGACCAAACATTGATAAGAATGTGCTCAGCCATTCTCTAAAAGCAAACAGAAATCGGAGACAGAAAAAACAAAGAAATTATTGAGGATTAAAAAAAAAGATGAAATTAGAGAGAACATTAGGAAGGGAGAAAAACAAAGTAATAATTAGAAAGCAAAAAGCAGAGAAACAAAATTGGGAAGTTAAAAACAAAGGGAAAAAAAAGACCCCCAAAAAATTTAGACAAAATTCGAAAGCAAAATACAAGTTTCATGAGAAGCAGGATACGATTTTTAAAAATGGTGACTTTTCTTCTACATTAGAGTTTCCTTTACCGAAGAGATAATTGTATCCCACGCATATCTCTGTGGCAATCTATTCGTGCATGTTAGTTACTTTAACTCTACTAAGTTATATTGTATTCTGAACTGATTCAAGCGCGCTCATTTTCTAGTGGCAAAATGGATGAAAAAAAAAACAACTGTAAAAATATTTTCATAATAGTAAAAATGGCGAAGAAAGCTAAAAAAAAAAGGTTTCTCTTTCCATTATGTTGTAGAAGTTTATCTTAGAGAGAATAAAGATAACATAGAAGATAAGCGTGGTCTGTCAACATAGTTTTATTCAACATATTAAGTCTATTATTGTGAATCTGCTATTGAAATTCAGTTCCATTAAGTGTTTGCAATGTGTGTTTAATCTTTTCACGATTTCAACGTGTGGAGTTTGTTTTAATTCGTGCATTATAAGAATTATGTTTACCTAAACAAGTATCTTCGGCATCGCAATGGAATGTCGGGTCATATAACATAGTTTCTGAAACTACGAAGACGTATTACCCCACACCATTCCGTCCTTACAGTTAAAATCCAGGCTCCTAAACATCAACTTAGAAACTGAAGTAGAATCAGTGACGAACTCACAATATTACCCAAACATTTTTAGTTACAAACGCACTCTCATATACTAAATTTTACACACACATCAGTTATACAGACACGCATTGCACAGCGTTTCAGACAAACGATTCACGGGCAGCAAAAAAACAAAAATGCGTGCCGTAAAACCCTTCCGCTGTGGCCTCATTGTGGGACGAGGCCGTAGATCATTGCATCACGGACCGGAAACGGCCAGAGTTAGTAGTTTGAGCGTCACTGCTTTAGAACTATTTACTTAGCTTTAAAAAACTGAAGGTCTGATGAGTATGACTACTTGTTTCACCAAGTAGATTACTCACATATGTAAACATGTTATAACCATTTTTAGAACATACTTAAACCTTATTTAAAACATTTTAAAATGTGTTGTACTAGTAGGGAACACTGTTATAACATTTCATTTATAATAGTATAGGATATTTATATGAATAGACAATTTGAGATACCGACCGCCCTTTTTCATCAGATTTTATATGCTTCTGCAATAAATATGATTATTTAATTTTAGAAACAAAAGAACAAACTAGACGTAAAACCCATTTAGATCACTATGGAGTAAAATTGGAATTTGAAAACCACTTTTAGTTTTTGAGATAAATGTGATGGACAGACAGACACCACATATCCCTAATTATTGTTATAATCTCCTTTTGTTTTGTTTTTTCCTCTGTTATGCATAAAAAAATTTAATGATTATGTAAATGAGATATTATACATAAAAACGCGTTTGAATTTGTGAAACAATAAGAAATTCAAACAAAACATTGCCAATTGAAGGTTTGAATTGATGTGTCTGCCATCTTGTTTATGTCTGCCATTTTGTGTGTGTGTGTCTCCATGGAGAACAGGAACTCTAACCACTTGAACAATTATTGATAATGAATCCTGTCTGTTCCTGTTCATCTTTTGTTAGCTGATGAACTGTTAAGTGTGTGAATAGCTCCCCCCCCCTTACCCACCCACCTCGCAGCTGTCCTTTCAATGGCGATGACATTCGTGTGTGTGTGTGTGTGTGCGCGCGCGTATTGACATTTGTATCATATTTGGTAATTAGATGAGGGCCTTTATTAAAAGATGATTAGTACCACGTTTAAAATGAGTTTAATTAATACAATTATCACAATATACAAACTATATGATATATACATTGCATATAATTATGGTCGTTATCCAAAATAGTTACATAAACACCCATAGTTATCATCATAACCAACAGACACATTATCATAAATATGTAAACACAAAGGCCCTGACATGCACTCCCCGCTTACCTATCACTAATGGTAAACGAAACAAATATGAAAATAAACCTGAAATTACTTACCGTCTACCTAGAACAACTCAACCATTATCACGACTGAAATCGCAGCAGTAATATAAACATTAAAAATACAGATTTTTTAATCTCCGCACCGATCCAATATGTATTGTAAAGCCACATATGAAAAAGTATTATTTAAATTCTTTTTGTGGGTAAATTTCAATAGCACTGATTGGCGCGTAACATGCTCTTGTAGTTATAATATTAAAAAAAAATATTTTTTTTGTCAAATCTAAACTAGGACAGTTTCCATATTTTTATAAAGCCGGCAACAAAAATGGGGACCGACTGTAGAGTCTATCATAGAACTTATTAAATACTTAAATGTTGAAATAGGAAACCAAAGAAAAGTCAGTAAAGTTTAAACTAAGAATATTTTTGCTAGGGGTGGTGACCGGCTTTACAGGATAAGATACAAAGAGCCTCATTGAGCCTTTCACACATTTCCATAAAGAATTGAAAAGCAACGAATATTCGGATATTGTATGTAGGACTATTTTAAGGCCTAGAGAGGGGGTGGGAAAGAAAAATATGATACCGGCAATCGAATTTACGGAAAAACAATAAAATATTTTTAAAATACTTTTTTTAAGCATAGTTGTATCAATTAGTTTGGATCAGTCTTGTAACTAAATTATTTTATAGATCTAGATAGATCTAGACTAACAATAAAAAGCATTTATAAAAAAAAAAAGAGGAACGACCTTAATTCGAAGTTAATTCAAACTCGTGGCTCAAGCCTTCTCAGGCTACTCAAGCCAACACTGTAACCACTCTTCTAGTAGAATGCTTATGAACATGGAATATTGTATAGTTATCTATTGTTTCTATAGTCTCGTCCTATTTTTCATGTTGTGTTCGCAAAGACTCAGACGACGACCTATAAAGGGGACTAATTCAGCTTTTACCACCACTTTAGTTAAGTACAAATTCTTTCCCTTCTTTGAGATTCCAAACAAAATAATTATTTACCAATATTTAATTAACTAATTGGTAATTTTTTTTTATTGATTCTTGAGTTGTCAGGTAAAAGAAATAAATGTGCAAAATTTCAGCTTGATCCGAGATTGGGTGCCGGAGAAATAACGTATACAAACTTTTTACCAGACAGACATTGTTGATATACACTTTTGAAAATATATGTTTAGGTTTAGTAGACGACTTGTCAAGTAGGTTATTTCAATTCTAGGTAAAAGATAATGAAATGTGTATTTTTTAGGTAAGAGTTGGAGAGGAGGGGGGTTTGATGGGGCCGGGAAGGTAAAAAGTTAGATTAGAATTCACATACTAGAAGTGAGTGTGTTTGGAAGGGCGTTTCTACGCGGGCTGTTCCAATTTTACTTTTCTTACAAATGTTTTCAGCACGTTCCAAACACTTTAGAAGTTTAGGGTGATCTTTTTAACATTTTGTACCGAGACTGTACCACAGTGGTGTCAGCACAGGGTCGTATAATTAGATCAGTTCATATTGAAGAACCATTTAAATTTTCTTACGAACCTCTCGGAATCGGAGCACATAATTTTTTTTTATCAAGGACCACTAAAGAGTTGATTACGGACTACTAGGGAAACGATTGCAACATTTAGGGTCAAAGTCGCTGACCACTTCAGTTGATGGGAGTAATTGCGGACTAAAAAAGGAGATGGTTTTAGATCGAGGCTTGAACAATAGTGCATCACGTCAGTCACTGGTGAGTGTTGAAACAGGCAAGCTCACTGTATAAAAGCAATAATGATATTTGCTTTTAAACTCACATAAAGTTGCACTTTAAACTCATCAACTCTTTTCCTCTATTTTTTTTTTCTAATTCCTTTCATCACTTGAATTTCCATGCTAGAAACTAAAATGTTGGAATGTTAAATTGTGAACAGATTGAAGGATTGTGCACCGAAGTTCTTGTCATTTCGCCATTTGTTTCTTTTATTTCCCCGTTTTGTTTTTGTGTCAAATGATGAACTAATTACAACTAGTCTTTCGCTTGTTCTTTTTGGCCATTTAGAACCATATTGTTGGTTCATCTTATCTACTTATCTTATAAAATACAGACGTTACTTCCTAAGCGTCATGCATGTAGTCACGGATGTTAACCAATGACTTAAATTCTGCCAAGTCATTAGTTTTCCTTGCTGCCTTAGGCATTTCATTCCATTCCCTAATCTTAACCCCAAGGAAGAAGGAGCATTTGTACAAATTTGTCCTAGCATATGGAACGAGGAATGTGTCGTTATCTTTGTGTCTTTCTGACTATTTTATTAGGTTTTGTTTTTGTATTTGAAGATTATGGTTCAGTGTTTTATGTATAATTGTTACATTACTTTTAAGTCTTCCATCCTATAAGCTTTCTAAATTTAGTACCAGAAATGACACGCTTTAGCCAACTTCATCAACATCAATAGCCACATCATCAACTACATCCAACTAGAAATGAGTAAACCTAAACCCAGAAAACAGAATGTGCTGTAAAAATTGCTGTATTTATCTTCTTGAGATTCACTCTCTTCTCTTTGCAATTCTCTGATGAGCTGTTTCCGCCTCATTGGAACAGGACAAACAAAACACAAGACAAAACACGCTAACAAACAAAAGAGTTTTTAAAAAATAAGAACTTGACATTTTGTTTCTTAGAAACGAAATATTTTTCCTCGGGTTTTTTTCATTCCTTGCATTAATCTAAGAAATAATTTCTTTTGATTATCCCTGTACAAATGGACGTGCTGAAAATGAAGAGCTGCCATGGACAACAGAAAACTAATGAACCTGGCGTGAGCAATGAATCAATGTCACAGGATGAGCATTACTAATGAAGATAAACGACACAACATGGCTGCCTTGTCTAGGGTCTAGGAGGAAAGATCAAAATATAAATCTTTTTAACAAAAGTAAGATTGTGTTCAATGGAACAAAATGCTTAAAATATCAACATTTGTTGAAGAACTAACAAGACATATTTTGAAGTTATCTTCGTGAAAAAAGTTATAGCGGCCCCCGAAAGGGGAAAAGACGCGACAATTTTTTCTGGTTTGTCTGTCCGTCCGTCCGTCCGTCCTGTTTAGATCTCGTAAACTAGAAAAGACAGTGAAAATCCGACATTTTATACAATTAATGTAAAACAACAATTATTTAAGTAGTTTTTCATATTATCACGTAAACGGCAGTGCTGCACTACAGGCTTTGAATAAGAGATTGACCCTTTGCAAAACAATTAGATAATCATTAAATGACATCAGTTAGGCCATGTTCATATCTAACTTCACATTCACGTTTACCTATCACTTGGTCTGCTGAA
Source organism: Biomphalaria glabrata (assembly GCF_947242115.1). Classification (NCBI taxonomy): domain Eukaryota; kingdom Metazoa; phylum Mollusca; class Gastropoda; family Planorbidae; genus Biomphalaria; species Biomphalaria glabrata. The sequence continues at coordinate 44,394,933 of NC_074714.1, forward strand.
CCCTTGGGGCACCACACAAGATCTGTCAACCTTCTTTCTCCATTCTTCTCTGACGTTTGCATTTGATAGAATTTCATTCTGATATTATTTCTGAAACTATTGAAACCTGCCTTTTTACCTGCCTGGGTGGGCCACACCGGGTGCCGATTTTGAGTTTGTGTTTCCACACAAACTGTCTTTGTAACCTTGTTTTATCATCTAGTTCATTTCCGTCATTATATTACATCACCCCAGAGTTACTTTCTCCTATGCTGAATTCAAACCAGATGAACTTTTTTGCAGCATATTTACTAGATCTAGTTAAAGTTTCATTTTTGTTACGTCATGCTGGCATATTTTTTAAAGCAATTCCTCCTATTAGCGTGCAAACTCCTAACGTGTGTAGATAGATCTGTAACTTGTTTGAAAGCGTCCTAGTATGCCTCGTTCTTTTGCACTTTCTAAATCTTCTCAATAGTTAAAAGCCAAAGAATATTCTAACTATTGTAAAAAGACGAAAGCTTAAAACCTATGGCCACATTACAAGATCTACGGGGCTCGCAAAGACCTTCCTTCAGGGAACTATGCCAGGGAAAAGAAGAAGAGGCAGACAGAAAAAGCGATTGGAGGACAACATTAAAGAATGGACGGGCCTGCATTGAGAGAGGTTCTAAACAAGGCAAAAAAAAAGGGAGGAATGGAGAAAGACGGTCGACAAGTCTTGCCTGGTGCCCCAACGGTCCAACAGACTAAGGGATAGGTAAAGGTAAAAAGGTAAATCTTCTCTGCCTGCTTCAGCATTTCTTATTGTGTGTTTACAGAGCGCTCCTTGGTTATGCCTAGGTGCCTAGCTCACTTAAATGTGTTTACATAGATTTACTATGTTATTTTGGTGATTATTAACAATAAACTATGCAAGAATATATATTCTTAATATTTTAAAACTGTCTTGAAGTGTTTGCTCGTTTCACTAGTTGTCTGTCTTGTGTGGGTGCATTCTTTTATCCCCCTTTTTATTCTCTCTCTCTTCCTAGTTTTGGATCAAGTTGAAATTTGTAACAATCATTCATTGTCGTTGACAACACACGAATCAATCAAAACATGAACCAACTAGTTAATCAATTAGTTGTAATTAACTTTGTTTCATATCTAAGGGGAGATGATACTTGCAATATCGAGAAATAAAGCAGCGATTTTTAGCTGGTTTAAAAAAAAATACTTTTTTGCATTTTTTTTTTACAAGACCATTTTATTCCTCGTTTGAATTGAGGTTGAACACATGAAATGTAACGTCCGAAAGGGAAATGATTGTATCCTCTTCTCAGCAGCGATGGTTTATTTTAAAGTCAAATGTAAGCTTCTATAAATAGCTCTTCTTATTAATATCCTACCTGTGGATTTTAATTTGGTTTCTTTGACCCACCAGCCAGGAGACAAATAGTTTCATTTGTATCAGTGTAACAGGCTAAGAGTCCAAATAGACAAATTGAATATAGTATGTTATTAATACATGAAGTCCCTTTCAAATACGAACTTTAAATAGTTTCAACATATATATCTAGGGATATAACTTTTAAATTACTTTCAGATCCATTATATACACATATATGAAACAAAATTTATGTTTTTTAATTTCATTTTTTAATTTTTTTTCTTCACTATTCATGACAGATTTTCAATGAATTTCAGAGATTGTTAAAAATAAAAAAAAAGGATTTTGCAAGGAGGTAAATAATGTGCACAGGATAAAGAATATGAGTGTCTGATAATGTGCACAGAATACAGAACATGTGCACATAATGCAAAATTTTGTTGGTCTTATAATGTGCACAGAATACAAACGAATTTGTCTAATGGTATAAACAAAGTGACATCGACATTGGAATAAATTCAAGTCGCACGAGAATGTTATTGTTTGAATTTATTTTTTAATGGCAGCTATTTCCATGGCAACCAATATTTGCATTTAAAAGACATATATATTTAATGTTGTCATAGCTACGCCTATAGCTTCTATGTAAATCCTTTTTTTGATTTAGACATAGTATAGATTCTGCCCCAAAACCCTCCTCTCCCATAACGTCCTTTGTTTGTAGTTAAAGAGAGAAAAAAATAGAATTTAGAATTGTTTACCGGTTGTACAGCTACAGTAAACAATGGCCTCCTTTACCCGCTTACATTTCATTCTAAACCCACTTCTAAATCAATCTGAAAGAGAATTGCTTGAGATCAATTACTGACCCCTGGCTATTACACAGAGGGACAGCATCATCAGGAGGACAATTGTCCTCAAGTCTGTCCGTTCTCACCAAAATGTATACATCCCTCCCCAGCCCCTGTATTCCTATACTCACCGTATCCATCTCCAGGGCTAACGTTTTTAAATGCTGCCATTAGGGGATGGACGATCTGGGACGTTTACAGATGACCAGGCCGGGTGGGGGAGGATAAATGAAACGATTAAGACCAGTGATCCAGCTTAGCAAGCTTATATATTTATGTAATGGCTGCTGGGGGGAAGGTTTGGACTGATCAGGGATCTCTCCAAGGCTTTAGGCTTAATGGGTCTCTGTCTCTGAGTGTCAGTATTTTTCTGCTATAGCTCCACACTTAGCTACTTCTACAGAGTATTTGAGATTAAGGTATCGATTGAGAAGAACTTTAAACTCTTGAGCTTTTAAAGGGTCTTTCCACAATTCCTTATACTGAGCCTCACTCCGTACTTTTTATCCCTACATCTCTGTTGTGTATATTGTAGGCGTATTATATTGCACTGTAGAGTTTTTAATAAACGTGAAAAGACGTCTTTGATAAAAAAAAATATAAATTCTTTTTTAGTAATAACTATACCCAGTTTCAAATTCAATGCATATGTATAAAGAGACACAAAATAAGCATAATCTTGAACAATTTTAAAGAAATAAAAATTACTTACTATACTTAGTATGCTTACTTACTTAGTTACTTAGGTCCTCCCGCGCCGTACGGCGCACTTGGCAGCAAGCTGTCTCCGTAAAGATACTTAGTATACCACCAAAAAAAAAAAAAATACTTGTAAAAAAAATCTTAAGTGAAGGAAGGAAGTATTTTTCGTTCCTGTATCACTTTTTACAAAGCTTTATAAAATAACTCTGTTTATTTATCTGTCTGTCTGGCCAAATGTTTGTAATGTACACGATAATTCTCCAACATTCAAAATCTCGGATCAATCTGAAATTTGCACAATTACCTGACAACACAAGAATCAATTTAAAAAAAAAAATTAACACATTAGTTAATTAACTATTATTGTTTTGTTTCGTAATTCGAGCAAGGGGGGGGGGGTATAAGCTGAATTAGTCCTCTTTATAGGTCGTTGTCTGAGTCTTAGTGAACAGAAACATGAAAAATAGGTCAAGACAATAGAGACAATGGATAACTTCACAATCTTCCAAGCTGTCCACTAGCAGAGTGGTTACCGTGTTGGCTTTAGAAGCCTGAGAAGGTTTGAGCCATGAGTTCGAATTCAGATCATTCCCCTTTTTTAGCGGCCCCCGAAAGGGGAAAAGATGCTATTAGCTTTGTGCCAAATGTCTGTCCGTCTGTCCGTCTGTCCCGTTTAAATCTCGTAAACTAGAAAAGATATTGAAAATCCGACATCACAATATTTTAGACCATTCAAAGTTCTGATGCAACGGCTACTTTTTTTTTTCTGAAAGCGAAAAATCTAATTTTTTAAATCAGTTATGCAAGCAGTTTTTTAAAGAGAAAAAGCTAATTAGTATGCATTATAAGTTAGACCTAATTAGAAACGAATAGTAATCTTGTACATTTCATTTTCCTAAACTTTTTTTTTTATTGCAGAATTTTTTTATTTTTTTTTTTGATGATTCGAATAAGAGATTGAGCCTTTTCAAAACAATTAGATCAATTATAAGACATCAGTTAGGCCAGGGAGGGGGGGGGGGGCGGGTGAGCGGTAAAGCGCTTGGCTTCCGAACCCTGGGGCCCAGGTTCGAATCCTGGTGAAGACTGGGATTTTCCACTTTGGAATCTTTGGGAGCCTCTGAGTCCACTCAGCTCTAATGGGTACCTTACATTAGTTGGGAAAAAGTAAAGGCGGTTGGTCGTTGTGCTGGCTACATAACACCCACGTTAACCGTAGGCCACAAAAACAGATGAGCTTTACATCATCTGCCCTATAGACCACAAGGTCTAAAAGGGGAACTAGTTAGGCCATGTTTACATCTAACTTTACATTCACTTTCACCTATCCTTTGATCTGCGGGACCGTTGGGGCATTACACAAGATCTGTTAACCTTCTTTCTCCATTCTTATCTCTCATTTGTCTTTGATATAATTTCATTTGGATGTTCTTTCTGAAAATATTGAAACCTGTCTGGGTGGACCACTTCGGGGGCCGATTTTGAGTTTGTGTTTCCACACAAACTGTCTTGTAACCTTGTTTTATTTTATAAATGCTTTTTTATTGTTATCTATTACAAATTTAATTACATAACTGGTCCAAACTCATTGATATTATTAAGCTTTTTTTAAAAAGTATTTTTTTTATTTTCTTGTTTTTAAAACTTGCCAGCTTCTTCTTTTATTAACTCGAGTTTGACAAAATTTGATATAAAATTAAATCCCAGAGATTATTTGAAATTAACAGATTAAGATTAAGATTAAGATTGCTTTGATGATCATTGCTGGAAATTTGTTTTGATGACAAAGACTATTTTTGCAATTAGATTAAACAACAATGCTTGAACGCACAAAATTCTACTTCTTTTATTGAGCACTCCTTCACACTATTTTTGTTATTATGGCGTTCTGTTCGACATAGTAGACACTTTAAATAATGTATTTCCTTTTTTTATTCTGTTTAAAAAAAAGGTGCAAGAATATGTGTGAGTGAGTGTGTTTTGTTTGTTTGTTTGTTTGTGTACACAAAAGTAGAAAAAGAAATGGAATGACCAGTATGGTCCTTTTATCGAATAACAGTTTACTTTTTTTTTTCTTCTATTTTGTTTTATGGATTAACTTAATTCATTTGTTTAATCTCAAAATATTCTGATATAATTTTGAATGTTCGCATCTGCGTGACAAAGAAATGAATTTTATTAAGTTTGTTTCGGTTTAAGTGTCAATCAGATTGGTTATGTTCCTAAGGCATAGACACAATTATTTATCATTTCATAACTCTCTAAATTGTATAAAATATGTTCAAAAATGATAAATTTAAGAATTAATATATTTAGAAATTGCTCTATGGGTATGATGTAGAGTTGCATGAAGTGATGCAATGTGTATTTGTGACTTTGATAGTGTTTTATAATGGGGGAAGACAATCACGAGAATGCAATTAGTTATGAATAAAGTAAGAAGTTAAACGTCATTTTATTTACATATATTTAAAAATTATTAACAATGTAAAAAGTTGAAATATACTATTTTCGGTTAGATTGAAAGTTGTTTTTAAAATAATAATAATAACAATAAATATGAAAATTCAATAAATAATAAAATATCGAAGATTTATTTTCATACGGAAAAGCTATAAATAGAAAGTTTCACAACATCGAAGAAGAACAGTAGGGCCCAGTTCTGTTCCAAAGTTTTTTTAGATTATTTTGTCATGTTAGCTGTCGTGATTATGATTGTAATGTTATCACAGCGCTTTGAGCCTACATCATGTGTTTGTCAACAGCGCTCTATAAATCAAATTATTATTATTGGTGTGTCCTGTGATCAATATAAAGGACGTGTTGCTTAGCAGTTTTGTAAATGGTTTATTATAGGATCATTTTTGTGTGTACATTGTTTGAACTTTAAGCTCCATCGTTTGTAGCTTAAAATAATTTCAACATGGAGGCAATATGGAGGAGACAATATGGAGGCAATATGGAGGAGGCAATATGGAAGAGGCAATATGGAGGAGACAATATGGAGGCAATATGGAGGAGACAATATGGAGGCAATATGGAGGAGGCAATATGGAGGAGGCAATATGGAGGCAATATTACATTTTTACTCTATGACCTAAAACTTGTCTAAACTCAATTTGGCAACTATCTAGCGGTAATAACGGAGATGTGATAGGCTACGAACTGCTTTGTCTAGAGATATTGTTTACATTATGGATCAAGTCAAATCTTTTTTAGTTGGCAACAGTTAGCGTCCTTGACATTGTGTTGTATCTGTTAAAAAAAATATCTCCAATATTTGCAAATGACGCAAATAACGTATCATAAAATTAGTTTGAATTCGTAAACATTCTACATCGTTTTATCAGGTCTATACAGCACAGCCATTGTGAGTCAAAGCGTGTTTATAACATATGTCAAGGTTTTAACACAACAGCCATTGTGTGTTTGTTTCTATTTCACAGATCTATCAAAATCAGGATTCCGCCTGTAGGAATAACAACCAGTTAGAGCGGCATCCGAAGGTAGGGGGCGCCATACATGTTCAGTGTTTTAGATGTGAATAGGTCTAAAGGGAGGGGGTGCGTCCGACTGCTTCAGATGTTAATTAAACAGTAGGAAGTCAGGAAGACGCTATACATGTTTAATTTTTTGATGTGAAATGCTATGATTTTGGCTCTCACTTTACCAAATTCAACCATGTACGCATGATTACACGATTAACACATCAGGAAAATCATTCGATCTAACAAATTTAGCTTTAAATACATTTTTAAAAATCTGTTTCCAGGTTTTATTGATGTCTCCTCGGATCGATTTTTACCCCTCCCCCCTCGATAATACAATTTTGAAATGTAACAGCGTGTATATTTTCTTGAACTATGACTAACGCCCCCCTATGTTAACAAAAAGTTTTATATTAGGTATTGAGATATACGAATAATGAAAAGCAGCATACTATTTAAGTTTTCCAGGCATGGAATGTTGTTATTTGAATATTTTTCTTTATTGATTGTATCTTTTGTTCTTAATTTACAAGTCGTCTTTAAAACAAACATGTGATATGATGCATAATTAAAAGTTAGTCTAGTCTTTTGTTTTGCAAGTATTTGTTTTGTTCCAGGGTTATTTTTTGTACTCAGTTCGAGTCAAATCCCGTTTAAGAATTTCTTCCCTACAAAAGGGGTTCGATCTTGACCCCCCCCCCTTTGTTTAGCTAGTCAAGCCACTCAGACACATATCCTACATAAATCTAAATCTGTTCTGTTGAAGTAAGTTGAGTTCCCCTTTCAGACCTTAAGATCTATGAGGGCAGATGAAGCGAAGGTCATCTGTTTCTATGGTCACCGGTTAACGAGGGTGTCATGTGGCCAGCAGAACGACCAAACGCCTTTACATTTTTCAAACTAATGACAAATACCCTAATGAACTCAGGGGCGTCCTAAAAATCCTAAAATTAAAAGTGCCAGTCTCCACCGAGATTTGACCCCGAAACCCCTTGGTTCGGAAGCCAACGCCCTTGCCACTTGGAAAAAGGGATCTATTTTTTAATAATTTTTTTGGTCCCAGCTAATTAAATCAAGGATTTTTTTCCTTTTGCGTTTCTTTAAGATGTTTTATAATCACCGTTTTTTTTCTTAGTTGCAAATCTAACAATACGCTAGTCTGGTTTAAACCCAAATTCCCACATCATCAAAGACATTCTCTTTCCATTTTCGCTTCTATTTACAAAGACTCAACGTAAATATTTCAACAAACAAACTTTGTAATTAAATACTTGCAATCGTTTTTCGCTACATTAAAAATACATCTTTCTATTGGAGATGCTACAAACATTTTGAATCTTCAGCTCATACATTAAATATATATCTATATATACACTCGTCAAGGCTGATTCGTCAATCGAATTTTTTCTTAAGGGAAGTTTCAATTAATATTATTTTTCTCCGATATAGCTTATACAAAATATAGCTACTACTAGATAAGATGTTTTGATTGAAATCTAACGTTTTAATTTTTTTTAATGTTATATTTAAAAAAAAACAATCTTACTCCTCATAAATTACAGATGTTACTTCAGAGTAAAAATAAAAAAGATAATTACGTCCTACGCAATTCATGTGTCACTCTAGACATTCATGTCACTCTGCTAAGTCTTTGGTTTTCCAGACTGATTCAGACTAACCAAATTAAAAATGTTAACCCTTGACCTTATTAACGCACTGTTGGCGCCACGAGACAATGAACGTGCGAGAAACGTTTCGGATTATTGTACTTAAAATATTCTGATTTAAATGTTGACTTATCAATTAGAGGCGGTCCTAAGTCGTCAGCCACCTTAGTCTCTTTGTTATAAACGAAAATAGAATTGCTTCTTTTTGTCCTACGGATCAGCAATGTAGACATTCTATTTAGAGTCTATTTCTATTTAGATTCTATTTCTATTTAGATTCTATTTCTATTTAGATTCTATTTCTATTTAGAGTCTATTTCTATTTAGAGTCTATTTCTATTTAGAGTCTATTTCTATTTAGAGTCTTTTAAAACTGAATAGAAGTTGTTTATTTGTCCACTACCATTTTAGCTAGCATATCAAAATGAGCGAATAGTCACGTTGAACTATGTATTCATTTTACAAGCCGGATATGACCCGCAGGCCTTAGTTCGGACATCTCTGACCTAGTACATTGATTTATCTCAACATGGCGAGATGGTCTTAACACTTTTTAATTTACCCTTAATGGTGGGTCCGTTATGCCCGTTTAACGGACATATTTATAAATATAAAATAAATTAGTGTGAAAAAATGGGTTTACTCGATTAGTATTATAACACGGTTTCTTCCTTCTATAAACATTTTTGTTATTTTTGTGTCCTCCAGTTGTGCGATGGACATTCCACTTCTATACTACGAACTTCGCCATGATGTAAGGAACATTCATGCCGAGTTTCATAAAGACTAGTCTAATGGTGTTGGTTTCAATGATTTCTTCTTCTAATCCATAATGACTTTTGTCATAGGCTCATTACCTTATCCATTCGCTCTATGTACGAGTCCATTTATGTACAAATATACAGTGTCGCAGTCTGTGCAACGACCCTTTTACTTTGCCCAACATAGATGGTTGAGTTAAACTAAGCAATGGCAATATAGGATATTTATGGGTACAGGACAAATTTAAAATAATCTTCAGGCGTTAGACAATATAATAACTTAATAACTATTGTATTTGGTGGAACTTTGCAAATAAAAAAAAGGCCATTATGAAAAAGTATAAAAAAAAAATTAATTAAATCAATTACTCCTTGCTCCAAAGGAACTCTTTTACTTAAACCGTTTTTTTTTCTACTTTAATAGTAGTGAAACCACTACAAGTTGACAGAATGGTTTCCATTTTCTAATTGTCAAAGAATTTTTATCTTGTTAATAGATAGATATGTAAGTTATTCTGAATAACTACAGCAAATCCGAACATAGATATTGATAAAAAAAAAAAAATTTTTGGTAAATTTACAGTTACAATATTCATGAAAATATTGGTGTTTGTTGTTAATATTTAAGCTATTTTATGAATGCGCGAATTAGTTTTGGATTCCTATATATATTTCGCTGATTTAATTTCATCGGAACTAAAAAAATTATGGATCTACCTACTTTAAACAGGGGGGTGGGAGAGGATAGGGGACGCGACTTCTTCACAAGGAGGGCGTGACATCCTTACAAAAGGAGAGAGCGACGCCAGTCACTTATTTTATAAGGGGAAAAAAATATTGTGTACCGTGGTAACTCAGTAAAAAGACATCATTTCCAATCAGGGCCGGCCTAAGGCATAAGCAAACTCTTATTGGTGGTGGACCTCGCACAAAACTCAAAACAATTATTTAGAGAAGAAATAGTGAAACTTGTGCCTTGTGTTATTGTTAGAGTACACTTTGTTTTAAATTTATTGCGTCATTTTACTTTCTACTATATATTTCTTATATTTCTATTTTATTTCGGGCCACCAAATTCACTTCACCTAGATACAGTTAAATATGTAGGGTTTCGTCCCCTTAGATAGTTGAGCATGTCATTTCTCCCACACCCATTCTCGGATCAAGTTAAAACTTTAAACAATTATTTATTGTTCTTAATAAAACACGAATCAATTAAATAAAGATAACCAATTAGACAATTTATTATTGATATTTAATAAATATCTTTAAAAGTGAATAATGGAAATTACTTCTATATTTTTAAAAGATATAGTTGTATGAGCAGAGTTATTTCCCTTAGATAAGCTTTTTTTTTTTGTTTAAAAATTACTAAGGATATAAAACATATTTTGCTTGTTTTACGCGCTCTTTTTACTAGAAGAACCTTGTAGACGAAAGGAGAATAAATGCCTGGAGTTGATAACGCAGGAGAACACAGGGCGCCGGAACCCGCTGGATGGAGGGGACCTCCATAACTATCTCAAGAAACTTGGGATACAAAAAGCTTATACGCTATAAGCTTATATTTATGAATTACTTAATTTAATTAAAATAATAAAAAAAAAAAATTATTTTTATCTATGGAGGCTCCACCGTTAAAAGTTTGAGAAACACTGTTCTAAATAGATTACTCTCTAAATAAAACAAGACATTTCTGCTTGTCATAGGAAATACTCTTACAATTGCGCAACGCTTTTCGTCGCTCGGAAATATTTGTGGCTTACATTATATTTGTCCACGATGTCGTAGACCAGGAGATAAGCCTGTGTGTATTGATTGCTGTCTCTTTCAATTTTGGAGCTTTCTGGAACGACATGAAAGAAATAGGAAATATTTTTTTGTAGGCAACGAAACAATATTCCAAGTGGATACATGTTTTTTTTTTAGTGGCGAGATGTGTTCCCTGTACTCTTACCGAAATAAATATCTTGGGACTTGGACACTGACTTTGAGACTTGGGCATTCGAACAAGTCAACGGAAGGAAGTAGAGGTTGTTGATTAAAATATTCCTCCAACAGAGCTTTTAATGAGACTTGCTACTTACTGTTTCTAACAGTTAACTCCCTCCTCCTTAGAATATTAGATGGTGTTCACACACTCGTCTTCCAAACTGTTGGTAACACTCCCTCCACCAAGCTTATAATAACATTCCTTCATCCTTAGCTGTTGTAACACTCCGTCATCCCACTAGACTCATCCTTAGCTGTTGTAACACTTCCTCATCCTAAGCTTTTGTAACACTCCCTCATCCTAAGCTGTTGTAACACTCCCTCATCCTTAGCTGTTGTAACACTTCCTCATCCTAAGCTGTTGTAACACTTCCTCATCCTAAGCTGTTGTAACACTCCCTCATCCTTAACTGTTGTAACACTCCCTCATCCTTAGCTGTTGTAACACTCCCTCATCCTAAGCTGTTGTAACACTCCCTCATCCTAAGCTGTTGTAACACTCCCTCATCCTTAACTGTTGTAACACTCCCTCATCCTTAGCTGTTGTAACACTCCCTCATCCTAAGCTGTTCTAACACTCCCTCATCCTAAGCTGTTGTAACACTCCCTCATCCTTAACTGTTGTAACACTCCCTCATCCTTAGCTGTTGTAACACTCCCTCATCCTAAGCTGTTCTAACACTCCCTCATCCTAAGCCGTTGTAACACTCCCTCATCCTTAGCTGTTGTAACACTCCCTCATCCTAAGCTGTTGTAACACTCCCTCATCCTAAGCTGTTGTAACACTCCCTCATCCTAAGCTGTTGTAACACTCCCTCATCCTTAGCTGTTGTAACACTCCCTCATCCTAAGCTGTTGTAACACTCCCTCATCCTTAGCTGTTGTAACACTCCATCATCCTAAGCTGTTGTAACACTCCATCATCCTAAGCTGTTGTAACACTCCCTCATCCTAAGCTGTTGTAACACTCCCTCATCCTTAGTTGTTGTAACACTCCCTCATCCTAAGCTGTTGTAACACTCCCTCATCCTAAGCTGTTGTAACACTCCATCATCCTAAGCTGTTGTAACACTCCCTCATCCTAAGCTGTTGTAACACTTCCTCATCCTAAGCTGTTGTAACAGTCCCTCATCCTAAGCTGTTGTAACACCTCCTCATCCTAAGCTGTTGTAACACTCCCTCATCCTAAGCTGTTGTAACACTTCCTCATCCTAAGCTGTTGTAACACTCCCTCATCCTAAGCTGTTCTAACACTCCCTCATCCTAAGCTCATGTAACACTCCCTCATCCTAAGCTGTTCTAACACTCCCTCATCCTAAGCTGTTGTAACACTCCCTCATCCTAAGCTGTTGTAACACTCCCTCATCCTTAACTGTTGTAACACTCCCTCATCCTTAGCTGTTGTAACACTCCCTCATCCTAAGCTGTTCTAACACTCCCTCATCCTAAGCCGTTGTAACACTCCCTCATCCTTAGCTGTTGTAACACTCCCTCATCCTAAGCTGTTGTAACACTCCCTCATCCTAAGCTGTTGTAACACTCCCTCATCCTAAGCTGTTGTAACACTCCCTCATCCTTAGCTGTTGTAACACTCCCTCATCCTAAGCTGTTGTAACACTCCCTCATCCTTAGCTGTTGTAACACTCCATCATCCTAAGATGTTGTAACACTCCATCATCCTAAGCTGTTGTAACACTCCCTCATCCTAAGCTGTTGTAACACTCCCTCATCCTTAGTTGTTGTAACACTCCCTCATCCTAAGCTGTTGTAACACTCCCTCATCCTAAGCTGTTGTAACACTCCATCATCCTAAGCTGTTGTAACACTCCCTCATCCTAAGCTGTTGTAACATTTCCTCATCCTAAGCTGTTGTAACAGTCCCTCATCCTAAGCTGTTGTAACACCTCCTCATCCTAAGCTGTTGTAACACTCCCTCATCCTAAGCTGTTGTAACACTTCCTCATCCTAAGCTGTTGTAACACTCCCTCATCCTAAGCTGTTCTAACACTCCCTCATCCTAAGCTCATGTAACACTCCCTCATCCTAAGCTGTTGTAACACTCCCTCATCCTAAGCTGTTGTAACACTCCCTCATCCTAAGCTGTTGTAACACTCCCTCATCCTAAGCTGTTGTAACTCTCCCTCATCCTAAGCTGTTCTAACACTCCCTTATCCTAAGCTGTTCTAACACTCCCTCATCCTAAGCTGTTGTAACACTCCCTCATCCTAAGCTGTTCTAACACTCCCTCATCCTAAGCTGTTGTAACACTCCCTCATCCTAAGCTGTTCTAACACTCCCTCATCCTTAGTTGTTCTAACACTCCCTCATCCTAAGCTGTTGTCACACTCCCTCATCCTAAGCTGTTGTAACACTCCCTCATCCTAAGCTGTTCTAACACTCCCTCATCCTAAGCTGTTGTAACACTCCCTCATCCTAAGCTGTTGTACCACTCCCTCATCCTAAGCTGTTCTAACACTCCCTCATCCTTAGCTGTTCTAACACTCCCTCATCCTAAGCTGTTGTCACACTCCCTCATCCTAAGCTGTTGTAACACTCCCTCATCCTAAGCTGTTGTAACACTACCTCATCCTTAGCTGTTCTAACACTCCCTCATCCTAAGCTGTTGTCACACTCCCTCATCCTAAGCTGTTGTCACACTCCCTCATCCTAAGCTGTTGTAACACTCCCTCATCCTTAGCTGTTCTAACACTCCATCATCCTTAGCTGTTCTAACACTCCATCATCCTTAGCTGTTCTAGCACTCCCTCATCCTAAGCTGTTGTAACACTCCCTCATCCTAAGCTGTTGTAACACTACCTCATCCTTAGCTGTTCTAACACTCCCTCATCCTAAGCTGTCACACTCCCTCATCCTAAGCTGTTGTCACACTCCCTCATCCTAAGCTGTTGTAACACTCCCTCATCCTTAGCTGTTCTAACACTCCATCATCCTTAGCTGTTCTAACACTCCATTATCCTTAGCTGTTCTAACACTCCCTCATCCTAAGCTGTTGGTAACACTTCCTCATCCGAAGCTGTTGGTAACACTCTCTCCTCCTAAGCTGTTGTAACACTCTCTCATCCTAAGCTGTTGGTAACACTTCCTCATCCGAAGCTGTTGGTAACACTCTCTACTCCTAAGCTGTTGGTAACACTCCCTCATCCTAAGCTGTTGTTACACTCCCTCATCCTTAGCTGTTGGTAACACTCCCTCATCCTAAGCTGTTGGTAACACTCCCTCATCCTAAGCTGTTGTAACACTCCCTCATCCGAAGCTGTTGGTAACACTCCCTCCTCCTAAGCTGTTGGTAACACTCCCTCATCCTAAGCTGTTGTTACACTCCCTCATCCGAAGCTGTTGGTAACACTTCCTCATCCGAAGCTGTTGGTAACACTCTCTCCTCCTAAGCTGTTGTAACACTCCCTCATCCTAAGCTGTTGGTAACACTTCCTCATCCGAAGCTGTTGGTAACACTCTCTCCTCCTAAGCTGTTGGTAACACACTTTCTTTTCAAGCTGTTGGTTACTGAAAAAGATTATTTCATCCCCTAGTAAACTAACCATCATACAATAATGCATGCGGGCCGCGGGGCGTATACTGAGTATCACTGTCTAACGACATAGACCCAATAGTTTTGTCTTCAATATTCGCAAAGACAATTGTTCTAAGACACTATTGTTAAAAGATATTTTCAAAATGTATTTTTAATGGTACAGTAAGTGCGCACACACACAGACCACCCTGATGTCGCTGAGCATTCAAACACACAAACGCACATTAATTCACTCACACTAGATGGCGCTTAGTACACATACAGACACACAAATACCAAAAAAGAAAAAAAAAATAATTCCATTCATTTATTCATGCATTTAACGTTAACTTCTGGCTAATCAAATCCTGGTCAGTTTACTCTCTAATTGACAGATAAGGGTCGTGTGATTGCTGGAGTTTCACTTTTGATGTTAAAATGTGGGCCGGAGTAACTGCGCGGGAAAATCGACAGGTCCTTTGATGTCCTTAACTTTTCACTAATTAAAATGTAAAGGGCAATTTACCTGACGAACATAAGAGAAGGTTGTGTGGATGATGGTGTAAACATGTCTGTAGGAAGATCTGTATGCGATGACAAGATATACAGATGTGTTGACACACATATGTGTTTATACAAATCTGCATGTGTTCACGTGAATCAGGAAATGAATCCAACTTTTAACTTTACCGTTTAATATTCATGTTGGTATTTTCTAAAGAAGGGAAAGGGAGGATAGAGACTAAGTAGTTGTCGTGCCTTGATATAGGAGCGAGAGACATTCTTAGACAAACAAAGCAAAAATAAGGGAAGAACCACAGAATCACTGCCATATATCTCAATAATCCATTTGGAAAAAAATGGGGGGGGGGGAAGAAGGGGTATCTGATTAAATGTAAGCGTGATCGTAAATATACTTATTAAAAAAAAACAACTGAATTCAAATTTGAGGGCTCGAGCCTCCTCAAGCCAACACACTAACCACAGTTCCTACGATTCGCTTGTAAAAATTGAAGATTTTTAGTTATCTTTTGTTAGCTTTAAAATTTAAAGCGTCGACCTACAAAGTATAAAGAGGGCTAGTTCAACTTATAAGTACAATTTCTTTCCCTTTTTCGATACCAAACAAATTAATTCATTACAGCTACTTTATAAACTAAATGGTGGTTGTTGTTTTTATGAATTCGTGTTTTGTCATCGACTATAAATAATTATGCAACATTTCAGCTTGATCCAAGAATGGGAAGTGTAACGGTCATCTATTAACAATGGTATCGTGTGGCCAGTACAACGACCAACCACTTCACTTTGTCCATGTCAGGTACCCTGAGAAGTCCCGAAATAAAAAATCGCAAGTCTTCACCGAGATTCAAACCCGGGACCCATTGGTTCGTAAGCCAGTTATATCTGAAATGTTTTTTTACCGAAGCTGACAGAAATTTGCGATTATTTCCCAATCTAAATACGAAGTGGGCATTAAGTTGCTCATCGAAATAAATATGAATTGCGTCATAATCGGCCATACCACGTAAGCTAACATTCACATTACTTATTCTTTTATATATATATATAATATACATAATGATCTCCACATAAAAGCCTGGAATACAGCTGACAGAACTGTTATCCTGTTACGAGAATCGTGATGTAGCTTAGGATTGATTCTGCCAAACAGCTATAAATCGGTAATCGAAAAAAAAAATTTAAAAAATTAAAAGAAACTAATTGAATTTCAAATTTTTCGCATTAAGTAATTTTGAAAGAAATATGGTTATTCTGATTAGTTATAAATGTAAGCGTTGGGCTTTAAAATCAAATTAAAATTGAAAGTTTTATTTGTTTGGAATTGCTTATAAACACGTGTATATATTTTTATATGACAACGGATACTTTGTTCAGCATTGTTCGAAGCCTGAGAAACAAAGCTTAAAAGAGATGGATGCGTTACAAGATGTAACGACATCTAATAATAAAGCTCGTCTTCCAGTCCCAAAATTAGTAAGGAATGCAGTATTTCCCGTGGCTACGCAGCCCCAACAGTGACCTACATATTTTGCCACATTCATGGCAAGAATAGCCATTGTCCGCCGGTGGTCGATTAAGATTTTCTTTTCGCCATCTGCGTCTGTCCTCTGCAGCGGATTTTCTTTTGGTCTCAAATGTGTATCCCGTGACCTCCCGCTGTCTCGTTCCGAGGCCGCATGCAGCCAGTTGCTCTCTTCTATGTCAGCTAAGGCAAGTTGGTCTTTAAAGCGTTTCCGTGGGGCACCTCTATTACGTCGACCACCTTTAAGCTCACCAAAAAAGACTGCCTTTGGCATACGTTCGTCTCCAATACGGGATACGTTGCCCTGCCCAGCGTAACTGTCTGACCATAAGAAGTCCCTCTATACTGTCCATAATGACATCTAATCTTAAGATTTTAACAGTTCTGAAGACAGCAGACGTACAGGTGTGTGTGTACGATCTTTGTGATATGCATAAGCACCAGTTTTTACCTGCTGTCCAGCTGCCTTTTTTGTTGATAAGGATGATTTATGAGAGTGATTGTTAATATATGTAAGGAGTTAAGATTATCAAGCCGTAGAATTTATATAAAGGCTTTTAGTTTAATTACTGAGTTAGTTGCTATAAGTTGTTTAGTGATATGTTGGTGAGTCTTTCCATTAAGATGCTATGTAGCGTATGGCACAAGATATTTGTTTATTTGTATGACAAAGATCTCCTACTTTGATCAGTTCCATTACATGGTAACTTAAAACTGCTGCAATTAACGGCTGCCACATGCATACTCTAACCCGAATAAGACAGCAAGATTAAGAGTACTCACTTACTCTTTGGCAACATCACAAGGTCGTCCTTCCTTCAGGGAACAGTACCAGCCAAAAGAAGAAGACGAAGATAGAGAGAGCTATAGGAAGACAACATCGAAGAACTGACCTGTCAGTAAATGAAATTCTATGCAAGACAAAGGACGGAGAGAAATGGAGAAAGACGATTGACAGATCTCGTGTGGAGCCACAACAGTCCAACAGACTAAGGGACTGGTGAAGCGGAAGACTTATCCACTTTACATCTGGGTATCTGGGTATATGGGTATCTGGGTATATGGGTATAAATAAACTATTTTACGGGGAAGTCATAAATAACTGAAATAAAACACAAACAAGTTCCACATTTGACCTTGTCAACAAACAAAAGGGAGATTTGCTCACAACACTTCTGTGTAAACTCACTGGCCTAGATCCGTTACATCCGTACCACAACAATACAAACGGCATGCACGACAATAAGTCAAAGAAACATTCCGCGTGGAGTGACCACAAGGGACTAATCGACCACTAGCAGAAGCAAGAGTTTAAAAAAAAGACAGGACAAGAGTGACGGTTAATCCATTAGCTAACTCTCTTTTCGGTGCATGTAAACAAAGACGTTACTTCAGAAATAGTTTGTACTTTTAAGTATCTTTATATTAACCCTCTACCTGAGCAGAAGCTTTGCTTCCGCATGGGCGTGTTTCGGGGTCACATGGGAGGGCGGGTACTAGAATGGCTAAAAGCAAAATGTTATATATATATATTTTTCTTTGTCATAAAAAAGTACATGTATGCGTTTCTGTATGACCTTTGAGTTTTTAGATGTTGATTTTCTTTAAATGTTCTTTTGAGTTTCTGAATATCCTTAAGATTTTTGAAATGTTCATTTAACTATCTCAATGTTCTTTGTTTCTCATAGTTTGAATTATTGGATGTTCTTTCTTTCTTTAATTTTTTTTTAAATACTTTGGGCAAGATTAATTGTCGTATGGTACATCAATGAAATGTGTTTGATAGTTTGAATTTTTAGTCCAGTTTTAATCCTGTAATAGTTTTTTGTCAACAAAGTATTATCATTCTCTACTTTCATCATCATCATCACTCCTTTGAGTTCCTCATGGAACATAGGGCCTCGACAAAAACATGCCACTCTCCACGGTCTCTTGCTAGCTTTTTGATGGTGTCCCAGCTCTTCCCGGTCTTCTCTGCTTCTTCGAGTACACTGCGTCGCCATGTTCTTTTTGGTCTTCCTCTGCGTCTTGTTCCCTGGGGGTTCCACTCTAAGGCCTGCCTAGCTACTTTGACCCAGATAATTTGCTGTTGTCTAGATCGTGAGCGCGAAGTTCACATATGAAAGAAGATAGTAAAAGACATTGAATCACAAACACTAAACTTCACTTAATATGGCGAGATTGCAACTTCAAAATAAGCAGAATTTAAAAAAATGGATAACTTTTCAAGTACATAAACTAGATAAATAGATAAAATAGATAAACATTGTCTTATAGAAGTGGAAGAAAAAAAAATCTCAGTGTTTCTTTTTAGTTAAACAGAAAGAATGTTTATAACTTATAACAAAAATAAACAGTTGCTACTAAATAGAATGTTTGGAAGAAAAAAAGAACAATTATTAAAGAAATCAGGACAATCGGAGCTGGAGAGAATTAGATAGAAAAAGAGAAGATAAAAAAGAGTGTGGTAGAGAGAAAAAGAATATAAGGAGGAGGTGACACAGAGAGGGATAGAGATTAGAAACACGACCAACTAACGAGGAAGTAATGAATCATTAACATGTGACAAAGAGTGGTCTGTTTTCCGGAAACTTTCTGCCCAGAATTAATAACAAGCAAAAAAAAGTGTCTTCTTTCTGTTTCTGTTATTAATCTTAATTGTGATTGTAAATAAAAATGGAATCACGTGATCTCCGATTTGCTGCTGTATCTAAACTCATTCATTATTTTTTCTTTGTTTGTCAACATCTATTTCTTTTTTTTTCTTCTATTTCTTTCTTTCTGTCATTCTTTGCTTTGGACATGAGTCTTCATTAGGCAATAGCCTCCATTGGAACTGCAGTGTTTAGTGTCGACATAAACTTTTTTCCCTACAAAATTAATAGAATATAAACTAGACCTTACATGGAAATACAAATGCTCGATAAATGTGTACAAGCTTTGGACATTTTTGGGCCAAAAAAAATCTATGAACGACTTTATACTACGAATTTATTCTGCCTTCAGATAAGCACAGCCCGCCCACCCTCGTCCTCTACCGAGACCAGTTCTTACACTCATTTCAGGAGACCACAGTAAAACCACAGTAAAGATGCTGGAAGATATTGAAAGTGATGATAAACCCATAGATACCACTGTTGCTCTCTCAGAGACCAGGATGTAGTGCGTGGGAATCCTAAATAGCATTTCAGAGTTTGTTGCGTTTTAGTGATCATTGTTCCATTTCTTTTCCTTATTGTTTTTTGTTTTTGTTTGTTATTTGTCATGATTCGAAAATAAAAACGAATAAAATATTGTTTTAAAAATACATTGAAATAAAATGTCATAAAAATATCGCTACTTTTCATCGCTGCTTCCGCTCGCATTATTTCTCTCTCTCTCCATCCATCTGTGTCAGGGAATGAAATTAATTTTTTTTTCTGCATTCTTTTACTTCATGAGTTTAGTTTTTTTTTTTGAAAGGCAACGTGACATGTTGTCTGCTTGATCTTTTATTTCCTGTCTCTTTACTGAGATGCTCAGCTCTTTCTTTCTTTTCTCTCTCTCTCTCTCTCTTTCTCTCACTGTTTCTCTCATTCTCTCTCCTTCTCTCTCTCTCTCTCTCTCTCTCTGTCTCTCTCTCTCCAAAAATACTTAAGCATAGTATTAAAACAATTTGATTTGTGTGATAAGACGCCAAACATCTTCTCGCTGACCTACATAACTGGATACTTTAAACGTTTGGAATCCTCAAACTCATCTTTATGTTCAACTTCTACAGTCTGATGGTGAGACAAAAGCCTGACCATATTTAGGCCACAAAAAATATTTATTTAAATATTGCTCCTTCCTTCTTACTGCAGCAAAAACATGTCTAACAGCAAGACTACATTCTATATTTAGCAACTGTCACGTGAACACAATTCCCACGGTCGATCGTAATAATTCCCAGAATTCATCTGACATCATTCCCGGTTGAGCTAGTGGTATTTATTTTAGCGCCGGAAGCTGAAATAACGCGCCGGTCATTCTAGAAACCGAGACAGTCATGTATTAGACATCGCTGAATGAGTGTTTCTAAAGTTTGGATTTTTTTTTCTAAGAAGAGATGCGATGACATTTAGGGATTGTTATATTTACAGAAACAAAACTAATTGTTGAAAGATGAATGTTGAACGGGGATTGATGATCTAGGAACAGTCAACGACTCTGAGCATAATGCTTTTTAAAATGTGACGGAAAATCCCATGGGAATCGAACGACAAAGAAGCGCCGAGTGAAAACCTGGCAGTGAAATCTATTTCTTATATTGTCTTGTGATGTTTGGGAATTATGCTTATGTATTGTTGGAGGGGATTCTAATGTTACTTTTTGACAGATGTTGGATAGGATAAAGACATGTGAAGAGAAAAATACAATTGTTTAATTATGTTAACATCCAAGTGACAAAAAAATGGACTTTTGAATGTCGGCACCTGACCTTGAGGAAAGTAAAGGCGGTTGGTCATTGTGCTGGCCACATGAAACCCTCCTCAACCATCGGACATAAAAGCAAATAACCTTTACCAGCTTGTTTGTAAAATTAAAGTGCTTTTTCCTGTTAAAGCTAGTTTTTGTTTTATAATTTGTTTACAATTAACACAGTTAAACGTAAATGCTAAATTGTTGTTTTTTTAACTCACTTTACTGTGGCAAACGTCATTCGTACAGAATCCTTAGTTAAATGTAATCTTACACAGAAGCACCACACGCATACATCTTTGTCTAAGGGAGAGAATTCACTCACGTCTGGAGGTTGTAGCGAAAAGAAGCCAGACAAAAAACTCTTACCTACAACAATGTGACAAACGGGAAAAGAAACAGAGGGAAGGGAGGTAGCCAAAAAAAAAAGTCCGATCTATATTTAATTCCATTCTACACACACACACACACACAGGATGACGTCTCTATTTAATCTCAGATCCCAAATAACATAAAGCTTTTAGCCCACCCCTTTCGACGTAATGTCTAGACCAGGTTTGGCTTCGTCAGACGTGAAGACGTTTTGGCGCGCATTCCTAGGAACCGACACAATTAACTTCAGAAACAATTAAATGCAGAGATGTGATTACATTAATTCGTCTGGACAATGACACAAGAAGACGTTTTGGAAAGTATTCTGTCTGGATCAAATATCTTAGAGGCCCCGGCTAGACTTTTAGTCTACCAGAAGGGAAAGACACGGAAGAAGAAAGAAAACGTGTTCTTGTCACATCAAACCGTAGATCTATCTACACCCGGACGGTCAGTGACGACCGACCTTTTCCACCAGGGGGTCCATATACATTTCTAGCACGCGCGTCATCGGCCTGTTTAAGAAATTTTCCTTCTTTTACTTATTAGAACAGTTGTCGACGGCGGAAAGAGAACCTAAACCGACCACAGGCAGACAACGGTTATATCTGCAGTGGCGTAGCTAGGGAGGGGTCCAAATTGGAAAATCCTCCAAGGAAACCCAGTTGAGGAGGTCCCCTCCCTGTCCGAAATTTGTTTTTATATTAAATATTACGCCGTTATCTCATGTCCTGAATGTCGAAACGCAGGGGTCCCCTCCACTTGCTTCTCCAACCTTGATTATAAGTCTCACACAAAAAGCAATTTTAAAAAATATGATTCAATACCATGCATCGCCTCCATGTGATCAAATTCCTTACTTTAAGAAACAACTGTGACTATAAATATAATAATAATTATAATTTAAAAGCAAAAACATAATAAATAAGTTCCGGAAACCATCAGATGAGTTGGATTATTCAGAGTCAGAAATATGCTATACTATAGAGATTAGCATTTCAAAATTTAATAGATAACTAACCAGGAAGAAAAGTTAATGCACACTGCACACCAATACTTACACAATGATACATACATAACCATATATATATAGATAGATAGATAGATAGATATAGATATAGATATAGATATACCACATTAAACACGTATAGTGTTACGACAGATCCTTGAGGAGACTGCTGGTGTAGTAATGACTTCATTTGTTCAGCGATCCTTAGTCAAATGACCTTGTTTAAAATTAACTACTGATTTGAGTGGATTTCTCGGTACTTAGGACATTACGTTTGTTGGAAAGTGTCTGCTAGTGGGCGATCTAATTCACCAGAAATAATGAACACTTAGTGAATAACATATGGCTTGCTATCTCTCTCTATCTCTCTCTCTCTCTCTCTCTGAGGACATTAACCTTGCCAGTGTTTGTCTTGTGTTTGATGGCATTGTAATACTTTGTAAATAACAGAAAATAAGAAAAAAAAATAAAGTAAATGATCATGAACTCAATACAATTTCTCTATAACCTTGACCTCTCGTGAGTGTGGTTTGGTCTTGACCTGGATCCGTTAACCTGTTTGTCTTGTATGTTATTGGAAGTGAAAATATAAATCTAAATAAACCACTGTAACAAAAACATATGAATCCTTAATATAAAAATCTATTTTGTTGCTATTTTTATTGTTGCTATCAATATCTTCACTTTCTTCCTCTCTCTCTCTCTTCCTCTCTCTCTCCCTCTTTCTCTTTCTATCTCCCTCTCTCTCATTCTTCCTCTCTCTCTCTTCCTCTCTGTCTCTTTCTCTCTCCCTCTCTCTCCCCCTCTCTCTCCCTCTCTCTCCCCCCTCTCTCTCTCCCCTCTCTCTCTCCCTCTCTCTCCCCTCTCTCTCTCTCCCTCTCTCTCTCCCACTCTTTCTCTCTTTTTCTTTCTCTCCCTCTCTCTACCCCTCTCTTTCTCCCTTTTCTCTCTCTCTTCCTCTCTCTCTCTCCCCTCTCTTTCTCCCTTCTTTCTCTTCCTCTCTCTCTCTCTCCCTCTCTCCCCCTTCTC
This sequence comes from Biomphalaria glabrata, assembly GCF_947242115.1. Taxonomy (NCBI): domain Eukaryota; kingdom Metazoa; phylum Mollusca; class Gastropoda; family Planorbidae; genus Biomphalaria; species Biomphalaria glabrata. The sequence continues at coordinate 44,418,174 of NC_074714.1, forward strand.
TCTCCCCTCTCTCTCTCCCTCTCTCTCCCCTCTCTCTCTCTCCCTCTCTCTCTCCCACTCTTTCTCTCTTTTTCTTTCTCTCCTCTCTCTACCCCTCTCTTTCTCCCTTTTCTCTCTCTCTTCCTCTCTCTCTCCCCTCTCTTTCTCCCTTCTTTCTCTTCCTCTCTCTCTCTCTCCCTCTCTCCCCCTTCTCTCTCTCAGACTTTGCCATGATCCACTGCTAAGCAAACAATCCATTTACCCTCCACTGCTTCCCATGTCCACAGCAACATGCCAAGATGAGCGTGGTGGCCAGGACGTCACTGGACATCAAGGTCCTGCTGAGTGACGTCAAGCGGAAAATGGAAGATCTCCTGGACGAGAAGAAGAAGGCAGTGATGGTGAGTGACCTCCCCTGTTTGTATGAGCTAATATGCATATATATAAACAAACAATGTTTTGTATAAGGATAAAAATACATTGTATATCTATTTGGATTAGTTCATGGAGTTTATATCAACCCAATCCGTCTATCAAGTTGAAATTGTTCGTATTTATTTATTGCCTATAACAAAACATAAATCACTAAAAAAAAAAAAAAAAAAACCCAGTCAATTAATTAGTTTATTAATCAATTAATTGATGCTTTTTAGTCGTAAAATGTGCTTATTTGTATGCAGACAACTGACGATTATCTCACATTCACACCCCGACAACGGCGACACCAAAATAAAATGTAAACTTCGTAATAAAACTTTCTGTTGTTATAAGTACTTGAATAGCTCAATGGAAAGACACGCCTTCCACAATGGAGACTCGAATTCGATTTCATTGTTTTTAAAATAACTTTGAAATGGCAGCACAGAAACCTTTTTCCCAGAGTGCCCTCCCTTGACTGCGCATGACAACAAGCTCCATCCAATATATAGGTACAAAGGTCAACGATAATTACCAAGAGGATAACAGAATACATTCACTGACTTAATAAATTTTAATGCCGTATTTTCGTGAATATGCCCGCATACGCGTATAACCCACACGCGCGTATACCACGCAAAAATGACAAAATAAGTAAAGACAAAATTGTACAACTCTCGAATGATGAACTGTAACAAACAACAAAGCAGCAACCCACTGAAGTAGATATCCTTCAGTGACGCTGGAGATAGATAAGCCACAGCCTTCGCAAGTCTACATCCAACATTATAAGACAACCCCCTCACCTGGAACCCCCAAGGAAAGAGGAAAATGGTACGGCCCAGAAATACATGGCGTCGCGATTTGGAAGCAGATGCCAAACAGATGTGCAAGACGTGGGGACAGTTGGAGAGACTCGCCCAGAACCGAAACGTCTGAAGGAAGCTGGTTGTGGCTTATACCCCGGAAGGGACCACAAGAAGATGTGAAATTAAAGTTAGTACCAAGTTTTAGACTTGTTCAATTTAACACTGTCACTAGAGTACCAAAACTAAACCATTCAAAACAACATAATAATTAGCCACACTTTTCTTCAATAATTAACAGTCTAGTTAGCAAGCCACACACACACATTTTACACTGGACATTAAAAAGATAAAATAATATCATAGAAATACAAAAAAATATAAATACCTAAATAGGCGTCATTATTCATCTTCATTTTTTTTTAATTATACTAAAATTTTCTTAGTAATAGTTCAATATCAAATCAATCTATCTTATCTCCATGACCAAGCAATCTAATCTCCATGACCAAGCTATCCAATCTCCATGACCAAGCTATCTTATCTCCATGACCAAGCTATCCAATCTCCATGACCAAGCTATCCAATCTCCATGACCAAGCTATCTTATCTCCATGACCAAGCTATCCAATCTCCATGACCAAGCTATCCAATCTCCATGACCAAGCTATCTTATCTCCATGACCAAGCTATCTAATCTCCATGACCAAGCTATCTAATCTCCATGAACAAGCTATCCAATCTCCATGACCAAGCTATCTTATCTCCATGACCAAGCTATCCAATCTCCATGACCAAGCTATCTTATCTCCGTGATTAAGCTATCTTATCTCCATGACCAAGCTATCCAATTTCCATGACCAAGCTATCCAATCTCCATGACCAAGCTATCTTATCTCCATGACCAAGCTATCTAATCTCCATGACCAAGCTATCTAATCTCCATGAACAAGCTATCCAATCTCCATGACCAAGCTATCTAATCTCTATGACCAAGCTATCTAATCTCCATGACCAAGCTATCTAATCTCCATGACAAAGCTATCCAATCTCTATGACCAAGCTATCTAATCTCTATGACCAAGCTATCTAATCTCCATGACCAAGCTATCCAATCTCTATGACCAAGCTATCTAATCTCTATGACCAAGCTATCTAATCTCCATGACCAAGCTATCCAATCTCCATGACCAAGCTATCCAATCTCCATGACCAAGCTATCCAATATCCATGACCAAGCTATCTAATCTCCATGACCAAGCTATCTAATCTCCATGACCAAGCTATCCAATCTCCATGACCAAGCTATCCAATATCCATGACCAAGCTATCTAATCTCCATGACCAATCTATCTAATCTCCATGACCAAGCTATCTAATCTCCATGACCAAGCTATCTAATCTCCATGACCAAGCTATCCAATCTCCATGACCAAGCTATCTAATCTCCATGACCAAGCTATCCAATCTCCATGACCAAGCTATCTAATCTCCATGACCAAGCTATCTAATCTCCATGACCAAGCTATCCAATCTCCATGACCAAGCTATCTAATCTCTATGACCAAGCTATCTAATCTCCATGACCAAGCTATCCAATCTCTATGACCAAGCTATCTAATCTCTATGACCAAGCTATCTAATCTCCATGATCAAGCTATCCAATCTCCATGACCAAGCTATCCAATCTCCATGACCAAGCTATCCAATATCCATGACCAAGCTATCTAATCTCCATGACCAAGCTATCTAATCTCCATGACCAAGCTATCGAATCTCCATGACCAAGCTATCCAATCTCCATGACCAAGCTATCTAATCTCCATGACCAAGCTATCCAATCTCCATGACCAAGCTATCTAATCTCCATGACCAAGCTATCTAATCTCCATGACCAAGCTATCCTATCTCCATGACCAAGCTATCTAATCTCCATGACCAAGCTATCCTATCTCCATGACCAAGCTATCTTATCTCCATGACCAAGCTATCCAATCTCCATGACCAAGCTATCCAATCTCCATGACCAAGCTTTCCAATCTCCATGACCAAGCTATCTTATCTCCATGACCAAGCTATCCAATCTCCATGACCAAGCTATCCAATCTCCATGACCAAGCTATCCAATCTCCATGACCAAGCTATCCAATCTCCATGACCAAGCTATCCAATCTCCATGACCAAGCTATCCAATCTCCATGACCAAGCTATCCAATCTCCATGACCAAGCTATCTAATCTCCATGACCAAGCTATCCAATCTCCATGACCAAGCTATCCAATCTCCATTACCAAGCTATCCAATCTCCATTACCAAGCTATCCAATCTCCATTACCAAGCTATCCAATCTCCATGACCAAGCTATCTTATCTCCGTGATTAAGCTATCTTATCTCCATGACCAAGCTATCCAATTTCCATGACCAAGCTATCCAATCTCCATGACCAAGCTATCTTATCTCCATGACCAAGCTATCTAATCTCCATGACCAAGCTATCTAATCTCCATGAACAAGCTATCCAATCTCCATGACCAAGCTATCTAATCTCTATGACCAAGCTATCTAATCTCCATGACCAAGCTATCTAATCTCCATGACCAAGCTATCCAATCTCTATGACCAAGCTATCTAATCTCTATGACCAAGCTATCTAATCTCCATGACCAAGCTATCCAATCTCTATGACCAAGCTATCTAATCTCTATGACCAAGCTATCTAATCTCCATGACCAAGCTATCCAATCTCCATGACCAAGCTATCCAATCTCCATGACCAAGCTATCCAATATCCATGACCAAGCTATCTAATCTCCATGACCAAGCTATCTAATCTCCATGACCAAGCTATCTAATCTCCATGACCAAGCTATCTAATCTCCATGACCAAGCTATCGAATCTCCATGACCAAGCTATCCAATCTCCATGACCAAGCTATCTAATCTCCATGACCAAGCTATCCAATCTCCATGACCAAGCTATCTAATCTCCATGACCAAGCTATCTAATCTCCATGACCAAGCTATCCTATCTCCATGACCAAGCTATCTAATCTCCATGACCAAGCTATCCTATCTCCATGACCAAGCTATCTTATCTCCATGACCAAGCTATCCAATCTCCATGACCAAGCTATCCAATCTCCATGACCAAGCTTTCCAATCTCCATGACCAAGCTATCTTATCTCCATGACCAAGCTATCCAATCTCCATGACCAAGCTATCCAATCTCCATGACCAAGCTATCCAATCTCCATGACCAAGCTATCCAATCTCCATGACCAAGCTATCCAATCTCCATGACCAAGCTATCCAATCTCCATGACCAAGCTATCTAATCTCCATGACCAAGCTATCCAATCTCCATGACCAAGCTATCCAATCTCCATTACCAAGCTATCCAATCTCCATTACCAAGCTATCCAATCTCCATTACCAAGCTATCCAATCTCCATGACCAAGCTATCTTATCTCCGTGATTAAGCTATCTTATCTCCATGACCAAGCTATCCAATTTCCATGACCAAGCTATCCAATCTCCATGACCAAGCTATCTTATCTCCATGACCAAGCTATCTAATCTCCATGACCAAGCTATCTAATCTCCATGAACAAGCTATCCAATCTCCATGACCAAGCTATCTAATCTCTATGACCAAGCTATCTAATCTCCATGACCAAGCTATCTAATCTCCATGACCAAGCTATCCAATCTCTATGACCAAGCTATCTAATCTCTATGACCAAGCTATCTAATCTCCATGACCAAGCTATCCAATCTCTATGACCAAGCTATCTAATCTCTATGACCAAGCTATCTAATCTCCATGACCAAGCTATCCAATCTCCATGACCAAGCTATCCAATCTCCATGACCAAGCTATCCAATATCCATGACCAAGCTATCTAATCTCCATGACCAAGCTATCTAATCTCCATGACCAAGCTATCCAATCTCCATGACCAAGCTATCCAATATCCATGACCAAGCTATCTAATCTCCATGACCAATCTATCTAATCTCCATGACCAAGCTATCTAATCTCCATGACCAAGCTATCTAATCTCCATGACCAAGCTATCCAATCTCCATGACCAAGCTATCTAATCTCCATGACCAAGCTATCCAATCTCCATGACCAAGCTATCTAATCTCCATGACCAAGCTATCTAATCTCCATGACCAAGCTATCCAATCTCCATGACCAAGCTATCTAATCTCCATGACCAAGCTATCCAATCTCCATGACCAAGCTATCCAATCTCCATGACCAAGCTATCTAATCTCCATGACCAAGCTATCCAATCTCCATGACCAAGCTATCTAATCTCTATGACCAAGCTATCCAATCTCCATGACCAAGCTATCAAATCTCCATGACCAAGCTATCCAATCTCCATGACCAAGCTATCAAAACTCTGCACGATGAAATCTAATTACTTCCTGAAGATACACAATCTTGAGCATGAAGATCTAGATCTAAAGATTAGTGTAAACAATCAGAAGCATTATGTACATCTAGAACTAAGGCGACTGAAGTCAGGCAGGCACAATTGATAGAACACATCACACAGCACTAACGCATGTATCGAGAGCGACTATTGAATTAAAAAATTCATGCCTCGGACAAGGTGACCAGTAAATGGGATTAGATCAGTCAGAGCCAGGGATCGATGGTGTCCCCTTGTTTGATGGCTCATCTCTTTCTGAAGAAAGAAACATTTCGGAGTGGTTTCCCTTGTATGCAAATTAATCTGTCCGTCTAATTTTGTTCTTCAAGTTTTTTCTGTGTTTATTTTTCCTCGTGGAGTGGTTAGATTTGGAGTTTATTAAGTGTTCTGTACATGACTATGTATAAGCTATATTATAGCATTGCTTTATTATCAGGAGTATTAGCGCACGTCTGGACATATGAACCACTGTCGTTTTAAAATAGATCAAATGATTTCTTTGCTTTGTAAATTAAATCTGTTTTAGTTTATATAATGTGAATATGTGTTTTTGCGTAGGACATAACTATCTTCTTTTTTGAAGTAACTTCTGTAATCTATCTATAAGATAAGAAAGGAATACGATACTTTCTGAATATATTTACAGAATAATATAAGCGGGCTCTGTGCATCAGAAATGATTTATCTGCCTCTGATTACGAAACTTAACTGCCACCACGGTCAGAATATTAAAGACATTTTGGGGAAAAGATCAGATCTCTGGCAAACCTTGAATGACCAGCAGATTTCGCGTTGCCGTTGTGCTGATTTATTTTTCGGGCTGGATAAACCCAGGATAAACTCAGAGATTATCTCGTTTCTGCATTTTTGTTTGGTCTATTCGAGGAAAACATTTCTGGAAAGATCATCAGATTTGTGAATTTATTTTTACATAAGCTTTCGTTTGTAATGCAATGGCTATTGTTCGATTTACCCAAGGAAAAGAGAGATATAGAAAGAGAGGAAGAGAGAGAGAAAGAGAGGAAGAGAGAGAAAGAGAGAGAAAGAGAGAGGAAGAGAAAGAGAGAGAGAGAGAGGAAGAGAGAGGAAGAAGAGAGAAAGGGAGACAAAGAGAAAGAGAGAGAGAGAAAAAGAGACACATAGACAGAGAGAGAGAGAGAGCCTGTGCTTAGCGGAGGGGAGTTACATTTCTTTACAAACTGACTAAAATTAAGACTTCTTGATTGATCTTAATTGGGCTTGTGTTCTGATTGTACTACATTGGCTCATTTTCAATAAAATAAACAAAACAAAAGAAAGACACGAGAAAGAGTTTAATTTCATCGAATTGATCAGACTTCTTAGTAGAATTTAGTTGAATGCTTATAGCTGGACGACTCAAATGTTTCCAACTGTTTACAAAAGGTTGATGTGAACATCTTCCCACCTGCATCAACTGCCTCAACAAATATATCAGGTAATTATTTCAATCAGAACGGCTCAAACTACGTCTTAACTCGCCGTGTCCTATGCATCTACTTGACTACCATTCATATTCTAATTAAGAATTCAATTTAAATAAGCGTAAATTCTGAGATGTACCACTACAGCTTCAATGTAAAAAAAAACAACAATTAAGCACCTCAGCGTACTAATAGTGTACTTCTTGAATCTTTAAATGACCACATACACCTATACACTCTTTTTAATCTCAGTGTGCTAGTTTGAAGTCCACTATCGAGATCTGGATGTCCATTTGAGTGACTCCAGTGACACAAGCTCGCATCTCTCGATGCCGAAAGTGGGAGAATAGTTTTCATTTCCAGCGACACACTCACATAAGTGTGAAGCGTGTCACCCACGCGCACACACACACTCACGCGGCCACACACACACACACACACACACACTCACACCCGCTTCATTCGGCCCGTTGATGTATCATTCCCTGTCAGCTCAGAGGCTAGGGATGATAATTCGCTGTGAATATTGCATAGGTTTTCCAATATGGAACTAACGTTAGAGACCTTATTGGGGGTGAAGTGGGGTGGGGTGGGGGAAGAAAGCGTCCACTTTTCAGCTCTCTAGGGACATTGAATTTTTATTCGTCTGTTTGGACGAAGGCAGGCACGGTGAGGCTTATTAGCATTAGAGTGCTCCTGACACACACACACACACACACACACATACCCATACAGACACACGAAAGATAGCTAGAACATTACTACACTAGAAATAAATTAATCTACAAAAGAGGCAATCTCAAAGACGTTAGCGTAGAACCGTCTTTGCATTCTTTAGCATCTGTATTTGGTTGCTGAATTAGGGGATTTTGTAAAGGGATAGATGTTGGAATTAACATACTACTTAATGTTATATTTACATTTTGTTTTTACAAAGCTTAGGCCTATATCAACACACTCTGTCAGTCAGTCTGTCTGGTAAAAAGTGTGTTATTTCTTCCACACCCATTATAGGATCAAATTCATACTTTGCACAATTATTCATGAATATGGCAAAAAACAATAAAAACAATTAACCAATTAGTCAATTAAATACTTTACTATATCTATATATTGGATACCAACAAGGGAAACTAATCCTTCAGTATCCACAGATATGGCTACATTTATTGGGTTTAGTCCTCTTGAATAATTGTTGACTCTATTTCTGCCTCACGCATTCTCCGAACAAGTTGATACTTAAAACAATTATTTATTGCACCTAACAAGACATAGATAAAAATAATTACCCAGTTAGCAATTAATTATTGTAAATTAATTAATTGTTTGATATCGAGTAAGGGAAATAAAGTGTATATTACTTATAGATATAGCTTTAAGCTTGGAGTTCTTCCCCTTTTGATAAACTTTAATTATTTTTTTTAAGATTTTATTTTAAATATTTTGCTTAATGGTTAGCGGGGGTGTCCCCAGCTGATGTAGCCGGAGCATGGAGAACTGCCTCCCCTTCAGCAGTTCTGGTTGGAGTGTTTTTTTTAAACGTGTATTCTATACACACATACACACACACACCAAAAAAAAACAACACATTTTACCATCACAAAGAAGATACAAGACCCCGTCCACAAAAGCAGACTTCCTACCTCTTATGTTTCCTCAGCAATGAGGTCATTGAATAAACTCCATCTTTGTTATAGTTACCAAATTTTTGTTACTTGTAATGTAAAGCTGTAGAACGACTTTATGGAAGATGAATAAACATTATTATTATAGTTATTATTTTTATTTATCCATCTTACCATCTCACATAGTAAACAGATTGAGCTACGCCCATATGTTGTATTTTTATGGAGTTTTTCCGCCGTCATTGTTCATCTTATCGCTGATATCTCTTGTCGAATGTTAGCTGTCATATTTAGTTTTCTTTGTTTGCTATACTGGTTTAACTTTTTATGATTGCGTGAAATAAAACATTAAACTAGTAGGTGTGCCATTAGCTCATAGGACATGTACTCATCTTGCCGAAACAAACCTATGCAGGTTATTGTTCATATCCTTGTTTCACTTCCGGTGCCAGACCATGAATATCAATGCGATTTAATTAGCCTCCCTTAATTCCCAGCTTCTATAGTGTCTCCCTCTGGTGGCGATTCCGCTTTGCTCACATGGACATGACCAGAATAAAATTCTCTGCTTCTCTTTTTTTTTTCCCCTTTTGGAGTTTTCCTTTGAGTTTTTTCGTTTCTGATCAGCGCATGTGAGGTTTATGCACCGTAAAAATTATCAATTATTTTATTTAGTAGTTATAAATGTATTTCTACTGACTGTACAGAAATAGTTATCATTATTTCGTTAAATGTTTTTTTTTTAGAAACATGATAATTGTCAATTCCTATCATTCAAGTTGTTGCTATGATTTCTTATTAAATATTTCATGGCCTGATGTTGATACTCGCTCGTTGATTTTTGGATGCAAACGACTTGGCCGGTGTCCCCCCCCCCCCCTCTTTCCTTTTTAGACCTTGCGATTTCTTAGGGCAGACGATGTAAAGGTCATCTGTTTCTGTGGCCTATGATGAACGAAGGTGTAATGTTACCAGCGCAAAGACCAAACGTCTTTACTTTTCCCCAACTAATGTCACGTACCGATTAGAGCTAGGTGGACGCAGAGGCACCCAAGGAACCCGAAATTAAAAATCCCGTCCTACAACAAGATTTGAACCCTGGACCTCCGGTTCAGAAGCCAAGCACTTTGCTACTTAGTCACCGCGTCTCCTCCAAACTGGGGTAAGCGTTATATATTTTTAATGTAGAACCTCTGAAAAAACTTGAATTCCCTATTTTCAACAAACTTGAATATAACTTTCATTTAGGAATATACATAGCTTTCAACTTCAGAGTGTAGATACACAAGTTAAAATTATACATACAATTCTAAAACTACATGTCCTTCTGTTGCTTGCTCCATCTTGCTTAAACTTTTACTCCATAATTTATTTACTGAGTGATGCCCAAAATACGGCCCGCGAGCCACATTCGGCCAGCGATTGACCCTTAGAAATTCAGTCCATAATACAATCAAAGGTAAAGTAAAATATATGATAAAAAAAAAACGTGTCCTTGCCATTTTTAGTTGAATTCTTTTGGTAGCAACGTGAGTTGTAGCTTGCTGGTCAACATTGGAGTGCTGATGAAATGGGACTGCTGACAAACTAAAACTTGGCTTTGATTGGACACAATAAAAAGAATAGTGGACAGATTTTCACTTTTTGTACAACATACATCAAGTATGTCTGTTTTAATGGAGTATTTGCATTGCAGCCTGCCATTCAGAAGTTGGTTTCGGTAAAATAACTTAGAACATCCAACTAATTGCTACAGAAATTATGTTGGATTCAACTTGCTTGTACTTTAAAATGTCGTCTGCTCTATTGCATTTCCATTTTCTCAATGATTTGGCCCGCGACAACAGTTTGGGGAATTAGTGTGGCCAGCGGGCTGAAGAAGGTTAGGCGTCACTGTATTATCTTGAACGACAGACTACCTCGTGATTTCATCAGAATCTATTCAGCCAACCAAAGCATCCACTTCCCTTTAGTCGCAACCGTATCAGAGACTGTCACTTACACTCCATAAGACCATAACACCTGGTTTTACTGCGATAATCTTGGTTGAGGTAATTTGAATGAGTGTATTTCATTTAGATAAACACGATTTAGCATTCTATATATACTATTTTCTTAGTCCTGTATTATTGTTAAATATGTATTGCTATAGCTCCATGATATTTCATTCAAACATTCTTATATATGTTATAAGTTAGAGTTAAAATACAACAGCATTTTTGTTTTAAAAGCGACTACTTTTTACAAATCTTATTTATAACAAATGACTTTCTATTTGTGTTTCTGGTACAGATCTTGTCCACATTATTTCTCCCACTTCCCATTCTCGGATCAAGTTAAAACGTAACACAATTATTCATTGTCGATGGCAACACATGAATCAATAATAATATTGACATATAATTTAAATATTTATTGGTAATAAATTAATTCAGTTTTATACATAAAGGGAGATAGATATTGCATCATTTTGAGAGCTATGGCAGTAATTGTTCGGTTCTTGTCCTTATAAAAGCTTTATTATTTTTACAAAGCATTTGTTTTTTATATTTTGCTTTTTCTTGTTTTTTTTAAATCTTCTGAAACCCTGCACTGACTATTAAGATTTAACATACTGGGGTGTTAGTTAAAAATTCTATTTAGAAGAAATTTGGTGCTATTGTTTCTATATTTTTCCTGCATCATTTTTATCTGAAAAAAAAAGGACACAGCGTGGACCTGAGCGCCTTGTTGTTCGCATTGATGAAATACCTCGTTCCTGATACAGCACACGTTTACCTAATAAAGATGATAGTGGCCTGGTTTGTAAACTCTGGAACTAACTAGAACACGAATTTATTTCCATTACTGTAAGCTACTTTGTGTTACAAAAAAAAAATCACTCTTGTCGATGGCGCCTTCCGACAGAAACTCATCTGTCTAAATATAGGAGAGACGTTGTCCACACTACATCAAGGAACACGTGAGATCTCTTACGAAACCTCGGCGGCTAAAGTAGGTTTAGATTTGAGGCAAGTCCCCAGAGATCTCGCGTTGATTTCTCGTCTCCAGATTCAGAAGGAGAAGAGAACTGAAATGAAAAAAAAATTGTTTGAGGATGAACATACTGTGTGTTTATGTGTGTGTGTGTGTTTGTGTGTGTGTGTTTGTGTTAGGTCTAGTGTTCACGGTGTTGTACCTGTCCAGTCTGCGTATTACAGAGCACGAGCGGCGAATCGGCATTTCAATTCTCATGGTGATGTTTGCAGAAAGACGGTCACGAGATTAAAACAGTGGACTAGACGTGTGTGGTATGTCTCTTTGATAGCCTTATGGTCTAGCTGAGTCTAGATAAAGTCTCAGTTGCTGGTCTGCCCTATAGTCTAGAATAAGTTTGTTTGGCTGTTCTCTGCAATTGTCAAGACGAAGTCTGTGGGCGATGTTTTTACAAAGCTAATATTAGCTCACTCTGTACGGTGCTGCTATGTTGTTCAGATATTTGCAATCGATTTCTCGGCCACTTCTACTCATCTAATCGTAATCAAATTTTGCATATACGCTCATGCTCGATGACAACACGTGAATCAATAAATAACAAAATCAATCAATTAATCAATTAGTCGTAGTTAAATAATTTTGTAGCGGTTTTATTTTGCTGATATATTTTATTATTTTCTCTCTCTCTCTCTCTCTGTTTCTCTGTCTGTCTCTGTCTCTCTATCTTTGTCTTTTGTATCTGTCTATCTGTCTTTCTGTCTGTCTGTCTCTCTCTCTCTCTCTCTCTCTCTCTCTCTCTCTCTTTCTCTCTCTGGTACGTTAACAATTGAGCCACTAATTTTCAAATTGAATAGTATGCTTTTTACAAGATATGGCCTGTTCGGAACTCCGTAAATGCATAAAAAAACAAGCAAAAAAAAAAAAAAAAAAAAAGCTAAATCACGAAATAGATAAATTACGTAACCCTAAACATAGCTTCTTATGTTTTGTTTTATTGGCCATTAAGTGCAAGACGAGTTGGTGCTTGCTGTTTTGTGACATTTAACAATGTGTAACACTCTTCTGAATTAAAGATATGTTTCCAGTCTTGACATAAACCAGTGAGACTTTTGTAACGTAGCTGTAGAGTAACCAGGTGAGAAATAAGACGAACAATAAGATCACCAGGTGAGAAATAAGACGAACAATAAGATCACCAGGTGAGAAATAAGATGAACAATAAGATCATCAGGTGAGAAATAAGATGAACAATAAAATCATCAGGTGAGAAATAAGATGAACAATAAGATCACCAGGTGAGAAATAAGATGAACAATAAAATCATCAGGTGAGAAATAAGATGAACAATAAGATCATCAGGTGAGAAATAAGATGAACAATAAGATCACCAGGTGAGAAATAAGATGAACAATAAAATCATCAGGTGAGAAATAAGATGAACAATAAGATCATCAGGTGAGAAATAAGATGAACAATAAGATCACCAGGTGAGAAATAAGATGAACAATAAGATCATCAGGTGAGAAATAAGATGAACAATAAGATCATCAGGTGAGAAATAAGATGAACAATAAGATCATCAGGTGAGAAATAAGATGAACAATAAGATCATCAGGTGAGAAATAAGATGAACAATAAGATCACCAGGTTAGGAATTAAGATGAACAATAAGATCACCAGGTGAGAAATAAGATGAACAATAAGATCACCAGGTTAGGAATTAAGATGAACAATAAGATCATCAGGTGAGAAATAAGATGAACAATAAGATCACCAGGTGAGAAATAAGATAAGCAATAAGATCATCAGGTGAGAAATAAGATGAACAATAAGATCACCAGGTGAGAAATAAGATAAGCAATAAGATCATCAGGTGAGAAATAAGATGAGCAATAAGATCACCAGGTGAGAAATAAGATGAGCAATAAGATCACCAGATGAGAATCCAAGAGGTTCATAAATCTAAGGATGACATGAGGCGATTGCAGCTGCTCCACCTCGAGTGCCTATGACCATTAAAACACAAACTACATGAGTCTCCTACTAAAGATAGTTATTCAGGCAACGTTAAAGGGATAGAGGGAGACCAAGAAACAGATGGATCTATAACAAGGCTACAAGAATTTCTTGTCTTACCTCTAGCACGAAACCAAGCAACAGACTAACTACATCTAAACGTCACACCGATTGTTATTTTTAGTGCAGAAATGTAAAACAAAATTTCCTCATGGACAATTAGATTATTATTACTATTTCTATGATTATTATTACTATTTCTATGATTATTATTACTATTTCTATGATTATTATTACTATTTTTATGATTATTATTACTATTTCTATGATTATGATTACTCTTACTACTATTATTATTTCTTTGGTACAAATGGCTATTTATGTGTATAGGTTTCGGTTTCTCTTGATAAGCTACATCTGATGACCCAATATCAAGTTTGTAGGCGCGGTATTCTTGTCTATACAAGAAGATAAAGGAATAACTTTTTTTCGGAAATATAAAAATGTAATCATTCAAGAAGAAATAAGACAGGATTATATTAAGGCTTGTCTTCGAGTCCGAAGATATAAAATACTGTATAGCCTCCAGCTTGCACTATGTATTTTTAAAGTAATAATTTGCTCTAGCAGACCAATACCAATCTTTATAAACTGAATGCAGTCCACAGTGGCAAGAGATAATTATAAAGAGACTTTTATAATGCATTATAACTTAATTTCACTAAAAGGTTCACAAATTAGACTTAACACGAAACTTTTAAACTATTGACTGACCCAGCCTTTTATCTTACCTTATATTTTATCCTATCCCTGTCAGGATTTTGTGATTTTACCATCACAAAAGAGATACAAGACACCGATAGTAAAGACAAACAGACACAAACACTCTTTTGTCGTCCTGGCAATCAAATCATTAAATAAGAACAATCTGGTATAAACTTTGTCACATGTAAATTATGAGTGAGTCTGGTGTGAATGTACACTTTGGTTTCTTATAGTTATAATGTTTTTTGTTTGGTGTAATGCACAAATTGTAAGGCAAATTTCCATACGGACAATAAAGATTATTATTATTATTATTGTTATATCTCATACTATTTCTAAAATAAGCTTCTCAAATTGACAGGGGAAAAAACTCAGAATCTGGGACTGAAAAGAATCCTGCTTATTTTTTTTTTTTTTTAAACTTTTTGGGACGTTTCCAAATTCTGTTACTTTTTTTTCCTCGAAATGTAAACATGATGTTTATAGTTTATACAATTAAAACAATATTGAAACTTATTATCGCGTGACAATCTGAACTAAACTTAGAAGCGACGGAATGAAAAAAAAACAACAATGTGTTTTCAACAATACTTCTCACATTCTCCCAGATTTCACATCTACAGAATGTATCAAAAAGTTTGCACCTCGGTAGGACCTATTGTTGTGTGTACAGGTCCATATGCCCAAGGTTCAAGCAAGTTCAAGGATTAAATGTTCTATTTCAGACAAAACTCTGCAGTAAAATTATTTGACCATGTAATTAAAGTCTCTTAACCTTTCGATAGCGTAAATAAGTTTTTATTTCAATTATTTTTTTTTCATATTCCAGAGATTGAAAGCAGCTGCTCAGAACTCCATGAAGAATTACGGAGCGTACACAAACACCATTGACTTCAATGTAAGTAGGAAGTGAACTCTGTGTAGTCATTTCAAAGTAGTGCAGTTTTATTTTGTATTGTAGCTATCAGAGATTTTCATATGCTTGGAAATGTCGTTGTGCTGGCCACATGGCACCTTCGTTTAACCGACGGCTAATCACAACAAGTTTCCGTAAGGATCAATAAAGCAGTCTTAGTCTTAGTCTTAAAAACAGGATTCGTTTACTTTTACATACTTACTGTCACCACGTGTTTGTGGTGTCAGATGTTACGATATGCAGCGGTATGCATATGCATTATATCAGAAACACTCAAACAATATTGTGATCCCGGAGATCCTAGTTTAAATGTAAACTCAAAAAGAAAATATTTTTTTAAATAAATAAAAATATGTATTCTAGAACTTAGAATTACTATGACGATATATATACTTCATAAATGCACATTACAAATAAATTTTAATACAATATTTTACAGTCTCTGAAGTCCCACGAAACTGATCATGGCATTTCTTTAAATACTCTCCGATATATGTACGTCCTTGACCTTGTTTTGAACCTCTGAACTGAGGTCCCGTGTTCGAATCCTGGTAAAGACTGGGATTTTTACTTTAGGGATCTTTGGGCGCCTCTAAATCCACCCAGCTCTGGTGTGTCATCGACACATGATACCATCGTTTATTGTGGGCTTCAGAAACAGAGGGCCTTTATATCATCTGCCCTATAGATCGCAAGGTATGAAAGGGAAACTTTACTTATCAACAACATACAGCCATGACCTTGCGATGCAACTAGTCAATCTAAAAATAAATCAGCGCAGGAGTAAACAACTTCTTTACGTTACGTGACACTTACTTAACTTAAGTAGATATTTAGTTTAACGACATTCGACTGTTTCCCTTCATTCCCTGTCCGTAGTCGAGAGGCTAAGTTCACTCAACTTGGCTTGACTTGGCTACCTATAAAGGGGGATCGAGGTTCGACACCCGATTCGAGCAGAGTTGTGTTTACTGAACGCCTAAAGGCAGCACGGAAAACCTCCCAGATGCCCGCTCCCCCCACTGGTCCACAAAAGAGTTTGGACCACAGCGCTCTGAGCATGCTATAAGCATGAAAGTAGCGATAGATAAAAGCTATAATTATTATTATTATTATTATTGAATTAGAGTTTGTATGTTGTATTCACATATTGGGCCTGACCTCAGGATGTAAAGTACTACAACGCCAAGAAAGTGGTGATAGAGACGGACCTGGAGAACATGGACAACGACACCAAGGACGCCATCAAGGAGACCATCAACTATCTGCCCACGGAGCCGATGTGGAGTTTCAAGAAGGAAGAGATGCGGCCGAAGCTGAACGTCAACCTCAGCTCCATCCACGTCCCTACCAACATCTACGACAAATGTGAGTACCAATAAATGTAACAACTCTAGGATAACATGCGGCCGTCCACGAAATGGATTCCATTACGTTAGGCCTTCGCAAGGTTTTGGTTTCTTCTTCTACTTCTCTCTTTCTCTCTCTCTCTCTCTCTTTCTTCCTCTTTCTCTCTCTTTCTCTTTCTCTATCTTTCTCTTTCTCTCTCTCCCTTTTTCTCTCTTTCCCTCTCTCTTTCTCTCTCTCTCCCTCTCTCACTCTCTCTCTCTATTTGTCATTCATCTCTGTCACTTCATCTCTTTTTTACAAAGCTTATTACAACAGTCTGTCTGGGTGGAATCTTGTACTCTATATTTCTCAATGTTCTAAATATCTGTGGCTAAAGACTTCTCATTCTCTTTAAACTATAGACGAGCATTAAAAGGAAGACTAGGATTTAAGTTGTAACGAAAGTAAGCACAGAATACTTCTAACAGCTTTAGAGAGAGAGAGGTCGGCTTTAAGTTTCTGAAGAAGATATTTAGTTTAACGACATTCGACGGTTCCTTTTATTACGTATTAAACGCATTATTTGACATCACTTCTCAGCGTCGAGTATCTTTGTATTGTTGGCCTTTCACCTGTGTGATTGATTGGACTTTGGTTATTTGAGTGTTACCTCCGTTCTCTGCACAATACACAGCACTGAGGCGCCTAACAACAGCTTGTCAAAATTATAATCTTTGGTTGGAAAATCGAGGGGGGGGTGGCTGTCTTATAATCTTTTTTTTTCCCTCCACACTACAAAAGCAAGAGGCGCGGTGGCTGAGCGGTAAAGCGTTGGCTTCCGAACCGGGGTCAAGGGTTCAAATCCTGGTGAAGACTGGAATTTTAATTTCGGTATTTTCGGGCGCCTCTGAGTCCGCCCAGCTCTAACCTGACATTAGTTGAGGAAAAGAAAAGGCGGTTGGTCGTTGTGCTGGCCACATGACACCCTTGTTATTCGTTCTCCACAGAAACAGATGACCTTTACATCATCTGCCCTATAGACCACAAGGTCTGAAAGGGGAACATTTTACAACAGAATCTACATGGTTTGAACGTAGGTATGTCTTCTATGAAGCATGCTTCGAATATTGATGGCAGACTTGATCTAATTCCCCATTTTCAAAATGCTTACAACCATGTGCGTCTTATAAAAACTAACACAAGTTCATTTTCCACTCATGCTTGTAGCTTTGTGTAGGTTTAACAAGAAAAACATTTTTTAAAAAATATATTTAAAAAAAAAGACAATACCTCCATTATTTAACTTCAACTATAATAAAATAATTTTAGAAAAAAATCATTTTAAAAAATGTATGATTCAATTCGGATATCGAACCCGTGACACCGTCATCTGCTAGAACTTATGTTCTGATTCGGCCAACAAGTAATGCCACTGTGTGCGAATATTAATGGTATGTTCATTATATGGACATCTAGTTTGAATGTAAGACCTAAAAATCTGATTTAGAACTCTTAAGATCTAGTCTAGGTCTATTTCTAGATCTCGAATCTAGATGTAATCTATATTATGCAACTCAGTTATAGCATAATTACGGTAATACCGCTGAGTACGCCATGTTGGCTCTAGACCTAGATAGAATCTCTAGCCAAATTTACATTTTTTTTTTTATTTTAAAAATTATAGCGGTCTAACTAGAGTTGTCTCCACGTGGCCAACGAGCTAGTTATTCTTTTCTCAACGATTTACATCAACGATTAAATTTCTAGGAAAATTGTTAGAGCCGTTTTTGAGATCAACCGTCCGCCCACCCAACCAGGTTTCTCCATGAAGGAGTGACTTGAATAGATGTATTGTAAATATATATATATATATATTTAAACTCTTGTTCATCTGATGAATACAGACAAGTGTTAAATATCAATAAGCTCTCCTTCCGTACATTACCTACCTCTATTGTCATCGTGTAGAGATATTGATCCCTGATGTATTCCTAACGATTCGCTCCTTGCTTCAACCAGTCTTGGGAGGATTATTCCATAGGCTAATCCTTTCCTAGAACATAAGGCTCATCCATTCCATCTGAACTTTTATCAAGAAAAAACAAAGAATGTGGAAGTCTGTGAGAAAGGGTAATTAGGTGTATGACTCGAGGCATGGAATTGACATCAGTTAAAGACATTGACCTTAGTTCAATGTATGCTAAAGAGTTTTTTAAAGTC
This sequence comes from Biomphalaria glabrata, assembly GCF_947242115.1. NCBI lineage: Eukaryota > Metazoa > Mollusca > Gastropoda > Planorbidae > Biomphalaria > Biomphalaria glabrata. The sequence goes on from NC_074714.1 coordinate 44,437,116, forward strand.
CATGTATTGGTTTGACGTTCTAAAATATAGTCTTTGTTGACAAATGTATTCAAGCTATGGTCTTATTTATCATTAAGCAACATAAGAGAACGCATGCTCCTATTTCAGACAAGCATTTAGGCTACACATCTTGCATAAGAATATGTACTAGATTTATATTATATACCTGACATTTGTGTGGTGGTCTGTGTGTGGTGGCCTGTTGATTCTTATTTCAAATACATGTATTTCTTTCTCAAAACTAGGCGACCGCTACGACCACTACGATCGTTAATACTACTACACATAATAAATTTGAAAAAAGACCTTTATAAACATACTTGAGATAGATTCTACACTATCAGGCATTCTGGTCACTAGAACTATCCAGAGAGGACTTTTACACTACCAGGCAGTCAGCTATAAGTGAGCTATAAGTCAAGTGAGACTAACCTAGAGAATGCTTCTACACTATCAGGATGTCTTTTAAGATCTATTTAGACTAATCCAGAGATGACTTCTATACTATCACCCAGTCAAGCTACTAGATTTATTTAGAGGTGACTACACTATCAGGCTGTCAAATTTAAAAGATCTATTTAGACTAATCTAGATATGACTGATATAGTGATTAGAGAGTCCAGATATTAAATCTAGATACGTGATTATTTTACAATGAAAACGCTACAAAAGTCAACTGAATACTAATTTATTTATATTTTTCTTTTGCGTTTTATCCTCAACGTCAAAATTCTTGTTACGTCATCGTCACTAAGCTTATGAGAGCATTTCTATATTTAGAATTACATTACCAGTTTCTTGTTCTCTAAGCCCTAACAGTGAGTCCCTCGTTTCCAGTTTTCGTATTTGTACAAATATCAGAATGACATAAACCAGTGTTTCTCAAACTTTTTCCTTAACGGAGCACTTCACACATTCTGAGTATTTAGCGGTACACTTTGCTTAATTTTGAAAGAGAGATAATTCACGTGGTGGCCTCCTAGAAGTTTATTATTCCAGTTGTTCAGAAACTAGAAGAGAAAATGAAAATCGGACATCATGATATTTTAAATCATTCAAAGTTCTGATGCAAGGGCTACTTTTTTCTTTTCCGAAAGTGAGCCATCTATTTTTTTTTAATTATATATGCAAGCAGATTTTTCAAAAAATTACACCGCTTTTCAATGAAAATCTTCAGGGGAGGTAATTTTTAAAAAATGGTCATGGACTTCTTCATTAATAACTCAAGCTTCTTTCATAGATTTGCGCATTGGTACAAAAAATTGCATCTAAGGTCACAATGGTAAAAGTGTCAATGGATCATTATAATATATATTTTCCATTTGATAACTAACTCGTTGAATAGAATACTGATTCAAATGTTCTTTTTAAAAAAGAATTTTTATACGAACTTCGTTTTAGTTATAAGTTTCAAAAATAGCAAACTACTTTATAGCGCGCAGTTTTGATATATTGTCAGTCTAAAGAAGACTAAATAGAGCCCAGATCTAGATATATTTATAATTTGAACAGCTAATTAATTATTAAGGCAATAACTTATCTTCTGACAGCTTAGGGGTGCAGATTTATTTATTATGTAAACAGTAGTATTACATTAGGAAATCAATCGGATACGAACAGCATATAGGTCACAATTACCCGGTAACAAAAGGCATACTATTAATGATCATTACTTTGGCACAGGTCTAGTAATTTTAAGATTAAGGGGAGGTATCCCTGAAAATCTTATTTTTCTTATTTCTGAAGCTAGGCCTTTGAAATTTGTTATGGTAACATATAATGATATTCTAAAATAAATAATGCTAAAAAAAAAGTTGTTTGAATGATGGTTGCCATGGTAACGGCGGCCATATTGTTTATTGTATACAAATTAAAACTCTGAATTTTGTAAAAACTATTGATCAAAATTACATGAAATTGAATTTAAAGATAAGAGAAAAGGATCCTCTAAATTGGTACAACGTCAGAATTAAAGATGTAAGTATGGTTTTTTTTTTACAAATTTTTGAATTTTTAGTTATATTTTAGGCATAAAAAACAGGATAAATATTAATTAAAATTACTTTAAAAAAAAAAGTAAATAAAAGTTTGAAAAAAACTCATTGTACGAGTAAAGTAAATGATGTCCTTAAGAAGTGTTTCAAATTTCATTGAAATCTATCAAGTAGTTTAGGAGAAATTCCTAGTAAGGCATAATGATATGTGCAAAAAGTAACATTTTGAGAAAAATGAGTTTAAAGTATAGATTTGAAAACTTAGAAAAAAGTATTAAAAAGTTTCACAAAAATTCATTATACAAGTAAGGTATATCATGTCTAGAACAAGTGTTTCAAATTTCATTAAAATCAAACAATTAGTTTAGGAGAAATCATGTGTACAGCTAAATGACCTACGTGAAATTTATATTTGTTGATTTCTGAAAAAAGAAGAAAAAAGCAGAAAAAAAAACAGCTAAAACTGTCCTGCTTCATAAGTAGGTCCCTCTGCATCTCTTAACTCAAGTTCCCTTCGAGCTTTTGCATCTTTCCTCATCTGGAGTCGTCTCATGACCACTTTACTTTTTTTATACGCCGACCCACTTAATCGTTGATTCTGTCGACTCAAACCAAGACGATGGGCATGAAACGTGTTTTTGCAGAACAGAATATTTTTCATTATTTTTGAAGCAGCAAATCCAAAGTTAAAGTCATAAATAGAGGATATCACTGAAAATGTTACCTTGTTCCAAGAAGAAAATTTCTTTTTATCACAAGTACTCCAAATCTTGGAATGCAAAGACTCGTTGGCGTTTTGGGTAGCACCTAGCAAACAACGTTGTAAGAGGGCTGGCTCGGAGAGGCGTTTATATATTGGTTTTAAGTGGTCAGCTAGTAGCTTATAATTTAGAGGAGTGCAGAGAAGCTTGCTATGTGGACCAGGAGTCTCATTTTTAGCAACAGCAGCATTGTAGAAGCACCACGAGCCAGATCCAGTTGGACACAATTGATGTTTCGGTGATTTGTCAGTTGACAAGCAATGATAAAGAGATGCCATTATAGCTTTCTGCATATCAGAAACATTTTTATGCTTTCTAATGGCTCTAGAGTAATAAAGTGTTAACTTTTTTATAGTGTTTTGAGTTAGTTTACCATGCCCTTTGCCTCCAAGAGAAGTACCTTTTTTGCTACAATCAGCAACTAAATTTCGAAGTGCAGATCCCATCCTTTTACCAACATGGTTGACACATTCTTCTTTTACTATGGGAATGTCACCATAAGGTTTAAGTTCAGTTACTCTTTTGAAAGATTTAGCATCTCCATCAGATAACATTGATGTGTAGCGAAGCTTAAATTTTGTAACTGACCTCAGCCATAATACCTCTGCGGCATGTGTTTCCATCATAGCTGATGAACCTGTAAATATAAAGAAAATCAAACAGTTTAGAAACTTGTTAATATTATTTAGTGAATCTACAAAAAAAGCAAAGCTAATAAAAATTTAGCGAAGAGAATTTAAAAACTATACACAAAGACTTGATAGAAGTGTAAATTATATTTAATAGACCCTCACCTGTGTAGTTGATTTCACAAAAAGGCTTGTGTGTTTCAAACCATTCTGAATACTGTGATGGGGATTTTTCTTTAATCTTTCTGCCAGTGGTTTGACAGACCAAACAAAATGTTGAAACTATGTGGAAATCCAAAACATATCCTGTTAACACATCAACAACACATCCAATTCCAATATGTGAAGTGTGTCCTCTGGTTAGCCACGAGCCATCATATGAGACATCAATATCAATGATATCTTCTTCGTTTATAGAAACTCCACTTTCCTCCGCATGCTTTCGACGAATAAGGTCAACAGTTTTAAGTTCTAGGGCCTGTCGGATATCATCACCTTTATTGTAAATTAGTTTAGTAATATTTAGAAAGTTTTTTTTACACATTCCAGGTATGTCTAAATGTTCACACAGTTTGTTAAATGTGTAGGAACCTAATCCACATAAGATTGATGATAGAACTGCAGAATTGTTAACAGAATATCTTTTATTTTCTTTAGAATAACCTGATGTATGGTTGCTACTTACAACTGTCCTGCATGTTTCACAGTTAATGCTAAGTTTAACAGACAGGCCTTTGCGACATTTTTCATCAGAATTTAATTTTAATGAAGACTTATTGCAGCCAGGACAAAGTAAAGGCTGTATAAGGGCCTGAAGTTGGTCAAATTCAACTATTGTTCTGTTAGTGTGTGGAGTGGTGGATATTAAATTATCAACATCTAATTTGGGAATGTCAATAATTTTACTTGTTTTACTCCTGGTATTGAGATCTAAATGAAGTTTACTAGACTTAGATCTAGATGCCAATGCCTCACTTTTATTGGCTTCGGTAGACACATTCTCAATTTCAACTGCTGCCGTAATATTATGTCCAGAAGATGAATCAGATCTAGATCTAGTAGGGCTAGGTGTTGATGAAGATATAGATCTAGAACTTGTTGTGGAAGTACCAGATTTATCTAGATCGACTAGAGTCTTAGATTTACCAGTAACTCTTTCTAGATCTAATTTGCGACTCATTCGAGCTTGCTTCAATTGAGCTAGCCTTTTGTTGAGTCTAGCCATTTATAAAAAACAAGGTGAAGCAGATCTAGAATATTTGATGAATAAAAAAAGAAATATATATACTGTAACTGTTGAATAAATAAGAAAATGCACACATGAACAGAAAAGAAAGTCAACGTGTAGACTTCGCCATTGAAATAAAGTCTATTATCGATAGTCGGAAATAACAAAAGTAGTTACGGGGATTCCGACCACGGGGGCAAAATCAACCAATGGCGTTTCTTTATTTATTAGCAAGGCTAAAAATAATCTAATTTGCTTCAAAAGTTGACCGAAGATTTCCGATCATTACCGAAATTGAATGAAACATAGAGCGAAAACGAGGCGTCTTTATAAAACTAGAGATCGTGAGGAAAAAAACCATACCAAACATCGATAGTCAAACAATGATTTGCTTATAATAGAGATGGCGTAACCAAGGGCCATTTTTGTACTTTTCAAGAAATTTTATAAAAATTTTGTCTCATAGGCCTTACAAAAACAACATAAAACATGTTTTAGACACAGATTTAAGCAATAAAAATGATTGTAATGTAATGAAAAATGGTTGATCTACTTAATTATGTTATTAGTTAAAAATCGATATCCTAGACCTAAAACTCGATTTTCTCTAGGGATACCTCCCCTTAAACGTGTAAATTCATACGAGTTCTAGTCTAGATATAGTAGATTCTATATCAAGATTCTATATCTAGACTTAGATCTAGTTCTAGACCTAGACTTAGATCTTGAAGCTAGATTTCGATCTAAAACTAGGTCTAGATCTAGCTAGATCTATGTCTAGTTTATATGACACATGACAATGGAGATATTAATTTTTGTTAGCGATGGGAAAGTCTTATTGTTAAGTCATGTATATACTACTGTAGCTAGCTAACTAGCCTAGCTAACATAGGTCAAAACATTTTTTCGTGTCGCCAATTTATCTAATTTTGTAAGAAGAATAAATCTTTTTTAGTTTCTCTTTATTACATGTAACATGTTATTAATTTTGAATGTAAGGCTAAGGTCAATAATTATTATTTTAAAAATTATAAGTGTACGCTAAATAAATATATGGAGATGCTGTAGCTGAGGGGTAAAGCACTTGGAACCGAAAGTCCCGTGTTCGAATCCTGGTGAAGACTCTAGGTGGGCCACTTCGGGGGCCGATTTTGAGTTTGTGTCTCCACACAAACTGTCTTTGTAACCTTGTTTTTAATGAACAATACCCTGATATAATTGCGCATTTTAAAATTATATTCTAGAGACGCTATAGCATTCAAAAACAGAATTACACAAACATTTTATTTCGGCTGGCATATTGAGGTTGAACTTAGTTTAGTGTTAGGACCCTATATTAGCTTGAAATCAACGTGTGTTTAATAATTAGGTAGAACTATTACTTGTACCTTTTAAAGTCCTATTTTATTGTATAAAATCTAGACTGAAAATCCGATTAGTTTTGAGTGTCTTATTATATTAAGGTGGCAAAATAAAATAACCAAATGAGGAAACGCTACGAAGAGCAGGTTGCCAGGACATCCGCTGTGTTATCAGCAGCAGACTCCATGGATGGCTTGGCCACGTTCATAGAATGCCAGTAGGTCGACCTCCACAAGACATTCCGTATGGCGATCTAACAGAAGGCAGGAGAGTCGCTGGTCGCCCGCTTTTACGGTATACGGATGTATGCAAACGCGACATAAAGCTCTTCAAAATCGACACTAGCAGCTGGGGAAAAGTGGCACTGGATAGTTTCGCATGGAGAGCGAGCATAAAGGAAGGGTCTCGGTTTGCAGATGCCATACACAACAGTAGTAGAAAGAAGGGTGAAAATGCGCCTGGTGATTATATATGCCCAACCTGTGACCGCAGCTGTGTATTAAAGATTGGCCTCTTTAGTCACACAAGAATTTGCAAAGGGGAAAGATCGCCTCTCAAGATGTAAAATGCCACAGACAGATAATAATGTATGACTTCTCACTATTCTATAGCTATCGAAGAAAAAAAAAGCGTATTCTACAAGGTTTATACAGAACAATTAACTTATCATTACGTATTTAGAATGTAGTCAGTGTGTGCTCAACCCAAAACATAGTTGCAAAACAACCTAGAAAAACACACAAGTGTATCCTCTTCTAAGCTAAACACTCGTTTTTCTTTTTTGGCGTAAGGGCACGCAACCTTTCGGTAACCACTGCCTTTGGAAAAAACAAAACCTCTCCACTAATGACTGTAATCACTACTAACCGGGCCTTGATGATAAAACCAGCGGGCAGCTGACATTCCGCTTAGATTAGATATCGATGGACTTAATTTCAAAGCGCTTCCATTTCCGGCGTTGACATCATCAGAAATTGCGGTCTTCGTCTTACTTTTGTGTGTAAATTACAGAGCATCGAGTGTCAGTCTGGAAAGATAACTCTAACGTCACGACACAGACCCAGATAACAGTTTAAGACACAATGCCTCATTAGGTTTATTGTTTTTTTTTAATATAGTTTTTTTTTTCTCGGCCCACGCTCAATGCAGCCCCGGGCATTTCGAAGACTGTCAACTTCTAATGGACTTGCCATAAATATTAATGAGAAAGAATAGGGGAAATTAGAAGTCTTTAAATTTTCTTTTTAAATCGTAGCCTTGAGCTAATAGGGCAGGCCTTTTCCATGCTACTCAAAATGCCGCGTTTTTTTTATTTTTTAAAGTAATATAGGATAATACAAAGAAAAGAGCATTTCATCTCTTTCAATAATTTCCTGTTGTTTGTAAATTAATGTTTACAATTACATTAAAATGTTTTTGTTTAAAACTGTATTTCGAATCCATTAAGTTTCGTATATTTAATTGAAACAAAGTATTGAAAAGCCTACAGGCAAGTAATAAAGAAAATACATTTATACAAAGATTAATACAAAAAAATGGTGGCCTATTAGTGACATATATCCCGACTGTGTATAGCCGAGACCAATTGTTTTGAAGGCGTGAACACGACCTGCGACGTCATAACCTGTGTGCAGTGGAGACCAATATACGTAGTAGCCAGGTCGTACAGACCTGTGACTTGGTAACAAGCCATTGGTCTCCACTGCCCACAGGTTGTGACGTTGTAGATTAGTGTTCAGGCCTACAATGATGATTGGTCTCAGCTATATCGTTATAGAAGGCATGATCACTCATCCGTGATATAGCGTCGACGTCACTGAAGGCTGTCGAAGGTTTATACGCCTGGCTATTGGTGTGTTCTGTGTTTTCTACAAGATTGAAACCACTTTCCATTACTGCACATGATGTGTACATCTTAACATTAAAGTACTTTATACCTTGTATACTCTAGTTTGTACATGTTTGTAAAATGTTGAACATGTTTCGGCTATTAATTCAGAGTTGAAGATAAACTACTTCCTAGTCCAAACCTCCCGCAGGACAACGGAGGATGGCAGCGGGCAGGCTATGACTCCTGCACCATCGAGACAACCGAACGATAGCCCAGTGCGCTTACCTCACGACCAGGCACGATTGGTCTCGCTATAGCAGTGATACCGTAATTCGACTCCACAAGACCTCAGTCCACATATATAGCGTGATGAAGTGGCACAAGTTCATTGCACATGACGGCATATAAATTTGCTTCCGCCACAGGCCGAAAACTCTCAGGCACAACTGGTCTACAATTTTAGTGGCAGATGGTGTCAGAGGATACTTACCAGTAATAAACTCTTCAATTATCTGAATACATACATAGAGACTTATTAGAGTTACCACACAAAGCTATCAACATGTAATAAACTTTAAAAAAAATAAATAAATAACAATTCCTATTATTTCCGGGTCAGTTGTGAAAAGTATTTAAGCAGACAGATATTTCAGTTAAAAGCTAAGCCCCCAGTATTTCAGCCATTCTACTCCGCTGTAGCGACGCATCAACTGGCTTAGATCTTTCGTGATCACTCCTAACAAAAGCTAATGGTCACTAATGCCATTAAGCTTATCTGCTCTTGGCCACTAGGTGGCAGCACGAGGTTTAGTGATAATCAGTTGTTAATAGTGACACATCATTGTTTAATTTCGTTAGATATTATCGTCTGTATCTTATAAGAGAAGATAATATGACGTCCTTCTCCTAAATTCTTGTATTTAGACTGTCCCCCCCCTTTCTTTTGAAATAAAATAAGTTATAAGCTACAGACGCTCCTTCAAAATAGAAGATAATTGCATCATTCGCGTAGTATATTGGTCTGTTAATTAGATACCGTAACTGTAAATGAGTGATTCAGTGAAACTCGTTCTATGCTCTAATTGCACTAGGAAAGGAAAGAGCAATGTTACGAATTTATCTTAGAATATGGAATAAGAAATGTGTTTTTATCTTTGTATCGCTGTAATTGTAACATTAAATACACTTCAGAAAACTAAGAGCCAACTGGATCAGTGGTTCTCCAATTCATTGAATTTAGGGCGCATTATAGACCACATCAACTATTTTGTGTTCCCTTAGGCGCCCTCTGCCAGATACATCTATGACTGATTCGTAAAAGAATATTTTAGTGACGTGTGCAAAGACATTCTCGATGAATAGAAAGACGACTCTAGTTTTTCCAAGAAAGAAATAATTAAAATAGGGAAGCGCTGAAATGATGAAACAAATAAAACGACCTTGATGTCTTTGTTCTAATCTTTCGGACGGCCTCGTGAAACAACGCGCTGTCATGAAGAGTCTTGGCTTTCATTCTAATCTCCAGCTGAATAGTTCAGGGCTCTAGAGTATCAGCTTTAATTAGACACACATCTTGAAATATTAAAATGAAGGTTAAAAGACGGTGTGAATAACACATTCTGACATTCATTTCCTTACGATAATTATTTTCACTTGATTGACAAGCTCCTGTTGAGTGTTAGCCTTGGCTGGTTTTCTCGAGAGCTATCGATGCGTAGATTAAAGACCAGTGCTTTTACTAAGAGACTATCATAAACTTAGGTTTAGATAGGAATTCTTATGTATGTCGAACTTAAGATTTAACTTATTAGGCTTGAGTTAATTTGTAGGGTTAGTGTCACGTGGTCAGACGATGCTTGCTACTAAGAACAACGGAAGTTATTCGGAGATATATCCATTCAAGAAAACAAAGCAATTTTCCCGGTAAAGCTAAATAGCTCAGATGAGACAATTGAAAACTTCAGTTTATTTCCTACTCTGTACTGTCAGTGTTCAGACCTTCTTTGACGATTGGTCTAGATCAGACAGGCGACAATTAGGATGTCAGGGATCGCAGGGAAAAAAAAGTAGTTTTAAATATAGGTTTCATATCGTCAGATAGGACTGCGTTGTTTTGTTTTTATAATAGTTCATACATTTCTGATATTCACACAAAAAATGTTTGCTATGACTTTGTGTTAACCGAAAGATACTCTTAGTTCAGTATATATTAACCCTTTGTCTCCTAAGGCAGTTCAGAATGTGTTTACATTATATGCCTAAAACTGTCTGAAACGTTGTGACACAATTATTGTTTTCTAAGAAGAGCTCACCATGCCTCGTTTAGTGAAAACCGGATGTGTATCTTAAGCTCTATTAATTTTAAAGAATTTTTTAGAACGAATAGACACGTAGTATAAGCCCCCAACAAGAAAAAATGAGTATTTTTTATGCTTTTTTTTATATTCCAAAGGTATTAAAAGTAATTGCTTAATTAGAAATAACGAACTTTTTTCTTTTCAAATAGTTTATGTATTTATTAGTATGAGTTCTTAAGATTTGTTTAAAATTACTTTTGAAGATTTATTTAACATTCGGAGTTACCACTCTTGGCTAAGGACTTCAGTATATAAATAATATATGAGCTATTGGGTAACAACTACTATTGCAATATGACAACTACTATTACAATTTTGTCATTTATTTTCAACCTGTGTTCGTTTGTTTGAAAAAATAATAATTCATAACCTGACCTTTGACCTGTATTGCCATTACAAAATGAACCCACGGAGACCTTTATCTTGTATTAGATATATTTGTATTTTGTTTACTTTTTTTTTGTTATTTTGTATTAATTTTCTGTCTTCAAGTATATTTAAGTCATTACCATCACCTGTGCTTTATGTTCCTGGTGAAACATAGGGCATGATAGTCCCTCAGTAAAACCACGCCATAAGGGATTGGTCATATAATAGAATAATTGTAATTTTTTTAACCAGTCAAATCCATTTTGATCTAATAACAAGTGTGATTTTATTCATGTTATGTAGTCTGAGATAAAGAAGAAATACTGCCATCAGTATGTATGCATATTAAATATTTATGAAATAATATACACTAAATTTTAATGTGACAATATAAAAACGTAAAAAAAAGTTAATTAAAAGAAATAATTTCGTTTTCAACATACTAGTACAAACACTTTTGTCAACTCTTTATAACAATCGGATATTGGAATATACTGTCAGTTGTGCGTAGGGGTTATTAAGCTCTGTAAACATTATCTGTGTCTTTATGACCACTGCGGAAGAGCTGCCCTACATGTGTGGCAACGGTTCGAACCTGGAGAGAGAAAACATTAGCAATACGTCATCATGCATGTCATTTTGGACTAGTGTTATTTTGGACTAGTTTCATTTTGGACTAGTGTCACTTTGAACTAGTGTTATTTTGGGAACTTTTTTCTTTTCAAATAGTTTATGTATTTATTAGTATGAGTTTTTAAGATTTGTTTAAAATTACTTTTAAAGATTTGTTTAACATTCAAAGTTACCACTCTTTGCTAAGGACTTCAGTATATAAATAATATATGAGCTATTGGGTAACAACTACTATTGCAATATGACAACTACTATTACAATTTTTTTTGTAATTTATTTTCACCCTGTGTTCGTTTGTTTAAAAAAATAATAATTCATAACCTCACCTTTGACCTGTATTGCCTTTACAAAATCTTGTATTAAATATATTTGTATTTTGTTTACTTTTTTTTTTGTTATTTTGTATTAATATTCTGTCTTCAAGTATATTTAAGTCATCACCATCACCTGTTCTTTATGTACCTGATGAAACATAGCGCATGATAGTCACTCAGTACAACCTCGCCATTATCCTCGGTCTCTTGCTGGTCTTTTAATGGCGTCCCATCTGTTTCCTGCCCTCTCACATTGATCTAGAACAGCGGTTCTCAACCTTTTATGCTCGGCGACCCCTTTATACAATCCCCCACTCTTCCGCGACCCCCCCCCACACACACACATACAGCAATAGAAGATAGACAATAAATAACATTCCTTATTTTCGATGGTCTTAGGTGACCCCTGGCAAATCGTCAATCGACCCCCAAGGGGGTCGCGACCCTTATGTTGAGAACCCCTGATCTAGAAACACTGCATCAGAAGAATGTAAAATGCCGCGTTCTTTTATGACATTTGGACTTGAAGACTTTGTCTTTTATTCTGTAGAATAGATAAATATTTGAATTTATTTTGTGTTTCCCCCTTTGCTCACTGACTTGACCTGACCTTTCAGTAAGACTCTCTCCTCTTTGTTCTCACTCATCTTTATAAGTTTCAACGATTCCTAAGACTAGACTTAACCATTTAACCTCTGGAGTGGCTTCTTAAGCTTGGTCGTGTGATATTAAATTTGGGCTGTCGACTAGATGGTCATTGGTTCGAATCCTGCCCGTTGCCATTCCTCGCCAACTTGCAGAGTTTTGGGATCATATGTAATAATGTTAATTTCTGAAGTAACCTCCAAAGCAGTGGCGTAGCTAGAGTGGGGGATGGGGAGGAGAATTTGAAAATTCCCCCGGGCCCCCATTTGAATGGGGCCCCCTAATGAGTTCAAAATGCAGAAGTCCCCAAAGAGGTAACCCCCCCCCCTCCCGGGCCCCCAAATGATGGCAAATTCCTAGCTATGCCACTGCTCCGAAGCACCTAAGACCTGGTGTAAACTTAAATACTGATGCCTCCAACTTATGCATTCGAATACCGGAAAAACGAAAGTTTAAAAATATGCCCTTTATAAATGATGTTAGCGGAACCATTCTAAATTTCCTTACCACGTGAAGTGTACACATTTGTATCGTTCAAAGAGATGACACGCCCACTATTGTATCTATCGACCGTTATGTTCCAGAGAATGACAGAGTGTGAGCGTCTCTGTGTGTGGGTGGGGGTGGGGGAGGACTAAGACCAAATAGAAGAACCTGTCCTAGCTATTTTATCTCGTACATGGCTTCAGGCCTCGTGGCTGTAGATCAACAGGTCCGCGGAGACTCTTGCTAATGTTATTGCTTAGTGGGATCGGTTGATCTTACAAGTTGTGTCTTGGGGGTCCGATGGGACGCAGCCTCGCTACCCTGCCCCACCTAATGGTACCCTTTCCTTATTGGTACCACGTCGACGTTGTATTGTGTTGATCACGTGACCTCTGGTAGTGTGTTAAATGGAGCGGGATAAAAGTGTAAAGGTCAATTGGATGAATGTGCTGATAAGGCCAGATAAGGACATGGCTCAAAGCAAAATATTGATCGAAAATAGTAAACTAGCTGTTAGCAGCTCAGTGGCTGGTGGCCGCCTGGCTGATGCGGCTAAAACATAATAAATATAAAGGTTTGAAGTTGTAAATGGTCAGTTGCTAGGTATGTCTTTTGTGGTTATGTATTTCAAATCTTAATGGAGGCAAGAAATTGTTTTCATTCGATATTTATATCCAGGATGCCCGAAAACTCCTAATACATTATACACTGTAGTTTTAAGTGTCAAAGGGTTGGATAGCACTACGCCATAGCCCATGGGAGAGATACAACCTACGATCCGAAGTTAGGGCATAACTGGTCTCAATCACACACATATTGACCAATATTTGTTTTTTCCTGCACGATTCTATATTTCATCTTTCTAAATAAGATGTGTAACAAAATATGTAGGTCACAGCTGGGACTGTGTATCCAGGGGAAATGCTGCACTCCTCGTTAATCTTGGGACTCGAACACAAGCCTTATTATTATGTATTATACATAAACACTGACTGCTCAACACAATTAGGCTGTTAGCTCTCGATACAACCTTTGACTGAGAGAGAATTAAACTGTTGGGTTTTTTTTTCGTTCCCAGCTGTCCACATACTCAATGGTGTGCAATGGAGCTCCAATCTAACTGACCAGTTTGTCAAGAACGCCCAGGCTGACCCGACCTTGACCTGGCAATACTTCTGTAGCTCCGATGGCTTCTTTAGAATTTATCCAGGTATTGAACTTGGCTCTTCTTGATGCAACAGTTGTACTTTAAAAAAAAATTAAAGAAATGACAAGATTAGAAAAATGGTTCATTTTGACCTAGGATTAAAAATTTTTTTTAAATTATTTCCATAGTGTAAACATACATTTTCAAGGCATTTCTATTTCAAGAACACTAAAACATCGTAAAATTTGTTTAAGGTACTTTTGACCAAATGTATATCGACTCACTCTGTGTGTCTGGTAAAAAGTTCGTTCACCTTGTTTCTTCACCCATTCTTGGATTAAGTTGAAATTTACACAATTATTCATTAGCATAAAAAGACGTACATGTTATTTAAAAAACAAACTACCAAAATACTTAATTGACTGCTGCTAAATGATTATTTCGTTTGAAACCGACAAGGAAAATTAATCTTTCAATAGTCATGGAGATGGCTAAATATGTTGGGTTCGGTCCCCTTATATACTTGTTCACATTAGTTTCTACACAACTATTCTCGGATCAAGTTGAACTTTTAAACAGTTATTTATTGCACCTAAAGAAACAAGGGTGCTATGGCTGAGTGGTTAAGCGCTTGGCATTTGATTTTGTGTCCTGATTTCGAATCTCGTGAAGATTGAGATTTTGAATTTCGAGATTTTTAGGGCGGCCAGAGTCCACCCAACTCTAATGGGTACCTGACTTTAATTACTTTAGTTAGGAAAAGTAAAGACAGTTGGTCATTGTGCTGGTCACATGACACCTTGCTCGTTGACCGTTGGTCAAATAAACAGATGACCTTAACATAATCTGCAATATTTATCGCAATGTCCGAAGGGGAACATTATTTTTACAAAAAAATGATTCAATTTTTAAAAATTAACCAATCAGTCAATTAATTATGGGTAATTATTAGTTTGATATCGAACAAGGGAAATAACCTTTACATTATAGAGAAATAGTTGTAAGTATTGAGTTCTTCCCCTTGTAAAAGCTTTGTTTTTATTATTATTATTTATTGCTTGCTTGTTATAACATACAATAATAACGATGTTGTTTTTTTTTACAAACTCTACTTGGTCACAATATATAAGGTAGATTCGATCTATATTCAAGCGATTTGCACAATGTTTACTTCGATTCTCAATTAAAATTGATGATAAATAAGTTTCCCGAAGCTCACACCAGAAGAGTCTCATGTTGTGATATTTATTCTGTTTACATTGTCTACAGCCATGCAGTGGCCCAGAGAGGCCGACAAAGTGGACACGTTTGATTGTAGAATACGAAAATGGTAAACAATATTTCTTCTCTAGTCCAACCATTGTGTTAACTCTACTACTTTAAAGCTTTATTAAGAATGTATTTAATTATATTCCAGTTACAATGGGACATATCACATATTTATGTTAGACAAGTGATACAAAAATTTCGATAGCATGGACATTTCATTTATTAATTTTTCAATATTTAAACGATACTTTGTTATCGTGTATGAAATGACAAACGAAATAAGTTTAGTGAGGTCCTGGTGGCAGAGGGATAAAGCATTTGAATTCAACATGAAGATTTCATGTTTGAATCCACAAGAAACTATGACTTTTTAACGAGATTTAACACTGAGCCCAGCATGTTCGAATGAGTACCGGATATATTAGGAGAAAGTAAACGCAGTTGGTCTCGGTGCTAGCCCCCATGACGCCCTCGTTAGCCGTTGACCACTGATCATATTATTATCTGCCCCATTTCTAGCTGTCTCCATTTCATTTTTTTTTATTAAAATGGAAATTACAAACGGACAAATGTCATGAAACTCTTAGAACACCATCGCACCCTTACCAAGACACCCTTATTCTCCCTTACCAAGACACCCTTATTCTCCCTTATCAGGACACCCTTATTCTCCCTTACCAAGACACTCTTATTCTCCCTTACCAAGACACCCTTATTCTCCTTTACCAAGACACTCTTATTCTCCCTTACCAAGACACCCTTATTCTCCCTTATCAGGACACCCTTATTCTCCCTTACCAAGACACTCTTATTCTCCCTTACCAAGACACTCTTGTTCTCCCTTACCAAGACACCCTTATTCTCCTTTACCAAGAAATTATTCTCCCTTACCAAGATACCCTTATTCTCCCTTACCAAGACACCCTTATTCTCCCTTACCAAGACACCCTTATTCTCCCTTACCAAGACACCCTTATTCTCCCTTACCAAGACACCCTTATTCTCCTTTACCAAGACACCCTTATTCTCCCTTACCAAGACACCCTTATTCTCCTTTACCAAGACACTCTTATTCTCCTTTACCAAGACACTCTTATTCTCCTTTACCAAGACACTCTTATTCTCCTTTACCAAGACACTCTTATTCTCCCTTACCAAGACACTCTTATTCTCCCTTACCAAGACACCCTTATTATCCTTTACCAAGACACTCTTATTCTCCCTTACCAAGACACTCTTATTCTCCCTTACCAAGACACTCTTATTCTCCCTTACTAAGACACTCTTATTCTCCCTTACCAAGACACTCTTATTCTCCCTTACCAAGACACCCTTATTATCCTTTACCAAGACACTCTTATTCTCCCTTACCAAGACACTCTTATTCTCCTTTACCAAGACACTCTTATTCTCCCTTACCAAGACACTCTTATTCTCCTTTACCAAGACACTCTTATTCTCCCTTACCAAGACACCCTTATTCTCCTTTACCAAGACACTCTTATTATCCCTTACCAAGACACTCTTATTCTCCCTTACCAAAACACTCTTATTCTCCTTTACCAAGACACCATTATTCTCCTTTACCATATAATTTCCCTGCTCTGGTCTTAATAAAAGTGACACTTCGTGATAGGTACATCCAGGCAGCGTCGTCACCCAAGCACATCCTGATACTTTTGGACTCTAGTGGGTCAATGAAGGGTCTGAGGTTCGCCATTGCCAGAAGTACGGTCAGCAAGATATTGGAGACGTTGAGTGACGAGGACTATTTCAATGTCATTGCGGTGAGTGTTCTGATATGGCAGTGTTCAGATATGGCAGTGACATCATTGGGATCTGATTTGTAGAGATATTCAATGGTATTGTCAACTCTAATCGGTTAGTTAAAATTTATCTAAATATTTTTGTTTCTGTTAATTGCCTTTCAAAGAGAAATTTGTCTGCTAAGTTGGACATGTCACTTTGTATAAACACGGGAGTTAATTCACATAATATTAAACTGAAAACTTATTAGAATTGTCTCCCTTTTTGTAATATATTCATTCCATTCTTTGGTAACTTTCATACTGACTCTTTAGCACTAACAAAGCTTATGTAAACATTTACAAGTCAGGAGTAATATGTGATCATTACAGGAGTCTCTAAGATGTGCTGTTACAAGGGATTTGTCATTAATTAGAATTATTATAACTTTTTAAAGATTCGAATCCTGTTCTGCCTAAATCAAACCAGATTTTTATTCATGTTATATAGTCTGAGATAAAGAAGAAATACTGCCGTCAGTATGTATGCATATTAAATATTTATGAAATAATATACACTAAATTTTAATGTGACAATATAAAAACGTAAAAAAAAGTTAATTAAAAGAAATAATTTCGTCTTCAGCATACCAATACAAACACTTTTGTGTCAACTCTTTATAACAATTGGATATTGGAATATACTGTCAGTTGTGCGTTGGGGTTATTAAGCTCTGCAAACATTAACTGTGTCTTTATGACCACTGCGGAAGAGCTGCCCTACATGTGTGGCAACGGTTCGAACCTGGAGAGAGAAAACATTAGCAATACGTCATCATGCATGTCATTTTGAACTAGTGTTATTTTGGGCTAGTGTTATTTGGACTAGTGTTATTTTGGACTAGTGTTATTTTGGACTAGTGTCATTTTGGACTAGTGTCGTTTTGGACTAGTGTTATTTTGGACTAGTGTTATTTTGGGAATGCAGATTAACACTTATATGTTTTTTGGGAGAAATTCTGAATAAAATTTTGTTTTCTTGTTTCCATGGTGACAGTTCTCTGAGGAGGCCAGGTACGTGGACGAGTGCTTCAACGACACATTGATTCCTGCCAGTGTGGACAACATCCGTCGTGTAGAGGAGAAGCTAGAACGTCTGGAGGCCTCCAACAACGCATACTTTGATAAAGCCTTGAGGAGAGGATTTCAGTTGTTTAAAAAAGTAAGAAGTGAATTTTTTTTCTTGTTGTGCTTTAAGGCAAGAACAGAGGCAACCTTAGGGTTGCTGTTGTTATGGCACGATTAGGAATTAATTATTAGTTTTGGAAAAAAGGTAAGTTTTGACTTATTGACAATGACGTGACTTGTAAAACAAGGATTGGGTTTTGGAGACAGAACAAAAAAGAAGTCGACGTAAACAGACTACTTCCAGGTCAACGTAGAAATAAGTCACAGTTTATGAACGTAGAGAGTTAGCTGACATTCGATGGTTCCCTTCATTGTTATTAAACTTGTTGGACATTCAGTATCAGCGTTGACTAACTTCTATTGATTGATCAGCCTTTCGCTGATGTTATTGGATTCTGCATTACGTTGAGTGTTACCTCCGTTTGGTTTGTTTGCATTAGACACCTCGGAAGCGCCTAACAGTGTCTACAGGTGTTGTTAACAAATGGTATTACTCAACCCTCCAATCAGACATCCCTCCATAAAAGGTCGTGGCTATCAAAACGCAGAAAACGTTGTATAACGTCCGCCCTCTCCCCTCGCATCCCCTAGCGACGCTACTGGGCGATATATTTTAATATTGATTTCTTTATTTAAATTTATTTCCATTTTCTTCTCAAAATAAGAATTGGTGACACGTAGTGATATAGTTTCTATATTACATTTTTAATCATAATAGTAAGTTAGTAAAAAGCATCTTCTTTTAATTGCCAATTTTGCCTGTGATATTAAAAACGTTTCCATTGGCCAGGAACATGTTGAGTATCAAGACCAATGTTTGTGTAACAAAGCCATCATGTTGGTTACAGATGGAGCTCCGGAAAATTTTGATTCCATTTTCGACGAATACAACTGGCCAAATAAAACTGTAAGTGGGGTTAAGGGGTGGGCTTGAGATCGCTAGATTGTCTTGAAATAAATGCATAGCCTAATATGGAAGTTTTTTTTTTGTTGTTTTTTTTTGCAAAAACCTAGAAATAGATATATAATATTATTAGATATATGTGTTTACTTAAAATTGTGCTGATGTTTTTGGAAGACTTACATGCAACTTTTTCACACTAATAAGTCCAACTATCGAATTTAACCCATATCTTGCGTTGTGAGTGATCTGAGACGAAACGAGCCACCAAAGCATTTGTTTGGATGGAGATCAGTTTAGACTAGATTATAAGAGACTGACAGTGCAAGCCTTCTTGTTGTCCAACTCTGATATATTATTTTACACTAAAACAAAGCTGAAAAAAAAACATTCATCAAAAGCTTATAAATTAACAAGTGAGATTCAATTTACTTAGTTGTTTTGTTGGGTTTTTTTTTTTGTTATTTTTTAATATAAAACTTTCGATGGTGATTATTACATTTTTTACAAATGGTTCCCGGTCATTTCATCCACGGTCACTTCAAGCCCGGTCACTTCATCCCCGTTCATTTCATCCCCTGGTTACTTCATACCCGGTCATTTCATCCCCGTTCATTTCATCCCCGTTCATTTCATCCCCGTTCATTTCATCCCCTGGTTACTTCATACCCGGTCATTTCATCCCCGTTCATTTCATTCCCTGGTTACTTCATACCCGGTCATTTCATCCCCGTTCATTTCATCCCCTGGTTACTTCATACCCGGTCACTTCATCACCGTTCATTTCATCCCCTGGTTACTTCATACCCGGTCATTTCATCCCCGTTCATTTCATCCCCTGGTTACTTCATACCCGGTCATTTCATCCCCGTTCATTTCATCCCCTGGTTACTTTATCCCCGGTCATTTCATCCCCGTTCATTTCATCCCCTGGTTACTTCATACCCGTTCATTTCATCCCCGTTCATTTCATCCCCTGGTTACTTCATCCCCGTTCATTTCATCCCCTGGTTACTTCATCCCCGGTCACTTAATACCCGGTCACTTCATCCCCGTTCATTTCATCCACTGATATTTTCATTATCTGATCATTTTTATCTAACAAATTGTAATTTAAAAAATCATGAAATGAGCAATATTTAATGTATTCATTTGTAAGTTAAGTGACAAAATTGTAACAAGTTAATGTTTAAAAGGAATTAAAGCAAAACTTATACAGACGACATGATATCCCGAGGATGGGTGAACTCCGCCTTATTTGAAAAAAAAATAAAACCTTATTTCAAGGCTAAAAATGACGCCCCCATATTCAAGAGCGATTGAAAAATAAAATAAAGTGAAACATGGTCGTACTTTCACCACACCTTGGCATTTGATGATAAGTTATTAACGGCACTGTAATAATCATTGTTATCGCACTTCTATCTCTCAAAAGATTTCCACTACTTGCACCACACCTTGGCCTTTGATGATTATCCATGATCATAATTATTCTAATCGCACTTTCTATCTCTCAAATGATTTTCACTACTTCCACCAAACCTTGGCCTTTGATCAGGATAATATTATAATATCACACCCCCCACACCCAATAGAAGCGCTATAGTTAAGTACACACCCAGATTTACAATATAAAATAAGATTTCTCATTAAGAATACAAAGTGGAAGAGGAAAAATTATAAACGCATAAGTAACATGTCATAAAATGTCAAAAAGCATTCTAGAAAATCATATTTATATATAAAATATTTAATTGGGGATGAAATGACCGGGAATGAAGTGACCAGGGGATGAAATGAATGGGGATGAAGTGACCGGGGGGGATGAAGTGACCAGGGGATGAAATGCCGGGGATGAAATGACCGGGGATGAAGTGACCGGGGATGAAGTGACCGGGGATGAAATGACCGATAACCGTACAAATTGTCAGTCTGTATAGTCAGATATAAAAGAAAGAAGGATTGAAGTTAGTGGTGATATTTTTTCATCCTTTCTAGCACTAAAAAAAGAATTACGCAATTTTAAATAGTGGAGAAAAAAAACTACAGATTATTTTAATTCTTTCTCTGTTTTTATCGCGTGTAAAATGCACTGTGCAATGTGTAGTATTTTATGTGTAGCTAGTTATGTTTAGTGTGTAATCTGCAGCACCTAAAGGCAGCATGGATCCTTCTCTCAGATATAGTCAGCTAAGCAATATGTAGGGATATGAATAGTGCAGTGTGTGTTGTTCCAGCAAAGGAGATATTACTTTACATTGTTATTTCCTTCAGGTTCGAGTCTTCACATTTCTTATCGGTAAAGAAGTCCCAGACAACAGACAAACCAAATGGATGGCCTGTGCTAACAAAGGTGAGCGAGAAAACTTTAATTTCTATTAAGCTAACACTGCTAACTCATAAACCGCCTTACCTAGGAGCAGTTATGATCCCTGTCACGTAATAATAAGTGTCAATGTCAAGGTTGTTTTAATTGCATAAGCAATGTTTTCGTTTCGAAAAACAACAGGAATTTTTCCAAAGTGTTAAAAATAGGTTTCTAGTTCTTTCTTGTATGCTGGGAAGCTAATCTTTGAGAGAGTATTAATACAAAGAAATATAATAAGTTCTAACCTTAATGTTAAGTTTACTTCTGTAGATCTATTAGTGAAATTCAGTTGCGTGTTTATAGTGTGTTTTTTTGTTCATGATCTCTATTTGGGGAATTAAAATGCTTTATTTCATGAACAGGGAGTTTGCTATGTCTTCACTTTACCAAAGATTCCCCGCCGAACATTAAAATTTGGTAATCGGGTTTAACTTCTGAAAATATATTGCGCTTATTCATCACCCAATTTCATTATAACACCCCCCTCCCACTTCCTTCGCTCCTGCAATACAGAATACAAACTTTTTAGAGCAGTGAATTAAAGACTAATCAAGAGTTCATTATTTCCAGGTCTGTTTACTCACATCTCTACACGTGCAGATGTTCAGGAAAACGTTCAGGTAGATATTGTCATTTGTTTCTCAAGTCTGTGTGCTAGGTTGGTGTAGCTTGAAACATGGTGAAGGGACAGCTACAACATTCATTGATACACTCGATATAGATCTAACGATGGATCTGTATATGTGTTAATATTGAATTCAATGCAGTTTCTTAATTAAAAGATACACTGAAAAATAGGTGATGAAAGAATGACTTGATTTTTACAAAGCTTGTATCAACTCAAGTCTGTCTGTCTGGTAAATGTTTGTACACATTATTTCTTCCAGACCCAATCTCGGATCAAGTTGAAATTTTGTAGGCTTACAATTATTTCTTGTACCTGACAAAACAAGAATCAGTAATAAAAAGCAACCAATTAGTTAATTAACTATTGGTAATTAATTATTTTGTTGATGTCGAACAAGGGAAAGAAATTGTACTTGATAGAAGTGGTGGTGTCCCATTTTAAGAGGCTTAATTAAGTTCTCAAGTTCAAATTCAAGTTTTACAGCTTTTTGTTAATGCATTTTAAAAAGCGATCACAGTAACATCACCACGATACCCCCTTCTTTCTCCTCCCCCCACCCCTTTTTCCTAACTGGTCCTTATAAGTGATAGGATCATAGCGTACTAAGATAGCTAAAGGTAAAAAATATTTCTAATCCCACAGATTTATTATTTTAGTCTAGATGTATTGCAAATTTAACTACATGATTGATCCATAATGATAATTCATGATTGATACCATACAATTACTAGGCTATAGTTTTAATTATGATTCAGCTTAAACATTGTGTTTCCTTGTGTATCCCTAGAAATACATCAAAGTGTTAAGTAAGCCCCTGGCTATGTCTCGTTCCCCGCACCACGTCTGGAGCCCCGCCTACATTGATTACGTCACGGAGCAAAGTGACATCAAAGTGCCCACTGGGAGACCTGAGAGTTTGCATGTCGACTTTGACTCCGAGTATGAATATGAGGTAACCTTCCTTGTACAAAGAATATTAGAGGTTTAAAGAAAATGATAGCTCATATAAGCTCAATAATACAAAGTCTATAAAAAAGAATCCATCCCGTAGGTCTAATGTGATAGAGTTTAGCAGAGCTTAAGTCTTTGTTTAATAATTGAGATGAACAACAAGATTAAAAGGAATATCCGTAGAACATTATAATCTTCTTCTTTAAATGAACGTCCTAAGTTAGGCTTATAAGATAAGATAAAACTTGTTGTTCAAATCTTTTAACCTATTTTTATAGAAAGTGTATTACAGCATTGGGTGCGCGGTGGCTGAGTGGTGAAGTGCTTCGGGACCTGAGTTCTTTGGCTGGAATCTTGGTGTAGACTGGGATTTTGAATTTCGGATTTTTATGGCGCCCTTGAGTCTACCCAACGATTATGGGTACCTGACTTTAGTTAGGGAAAGTAAAGGCGGTTGGTCGTTGTGCTGGTCACATGACACCCTGCTTGTTAACCGTTGGCCATAGAAACAGATGACCTTAATATCAACTGCCCCATTGATCGCAAGATCTGAAAGGGGAACTTTACTTTTTATATTACAGCCTTGTTTGTTTGTTTTTTAGCCCTGAAACGAACATTAAAATAACTTCAACTGTACTGAAGATGATGTGTATTTGACTATTAGTATACAGTACAATGGACCACCACTCGGTGGTTTTAAAATGCAAAGGATAACTCATACTAGTGCTGCTTAATGCATTGATGGAGACACGGTGGCTGGATGGTAAAGCGCTCGGCTTCCGATCCGAGAAGTCCCTAGTTCGAAACATGGTGAAGACTGGGGTTTTAATTTCTGGATATTTAGGGCGCCTGTAAATCCACCTAGCTCTAGTGGGTGCTTCTGAGCCCACCTAGCTCTAGTGGGTGCCTCTGAGTCCACCTAGCTCTAGTGGGTGCCTCTGAGCCCACCTAGCTCTAGTGGGTGCCTCTGAGCCCACCTCGCTCTAGTGGGTGCCGGACATTAGTTGGGGAAAAAGTAAAAGCAGGTGGTTGCTGTGCTAGCCACATAACACCCTCGTAAACCATGGGCCATATTAGCGGAAAATTATTCTCAAATCCTTTGATTATGTTTAAATCTAAAGTAAAAATTACAGAATTGGTGGAGTTAAAAACATAACGGATATATTGCTACAAAAGTAATTCTCAGGGTTTTTTACAACAAGATATTCATAAAGTTCAAACAAAAATATCTTTATAATTGTGTAATAAATTACTACATTTTACATTTCTTTCTAGGTAAATATGTGTGCAGTTATTTTGTAACAGTAATATATAGAATATAAAATATAAAATGTTTTGTTGCTGTCTCTTGTGTAGGGTCTAGGCCTGGTCATGTCCATTTCAATGCCAGTCTACGACGAGAGAGACAAAGTTGTAAGTAATCTAGGAGTCCAGGATAGTTTGTTTTTCCTTTTTAGTTTTGGAAATCTTAGTTTAGATGAATGATTTCCAAAAGTGGTCTACATAACCCCCCCCCCAGGGGACTAAGACACAAAAAAGTTTGGGAACCACTGGTTTAGATACACAATGGTTAACATAAGACTTGTAGCAAAGGGATGAAGCAAGCTCAAACTACAAGAGGTCTAGAAATCTACGTCCTAAACTCCTAGATGGGGGAGTTAAAAAAAACTACCAGGATCACTTCCTAACCAAACAATGAGACATAAGATAAAACAAGATAGTTAAGTATGTACAAGGAAATGGAAATTCGGAAATTCAGCTTGACTACATGTTCCACCTGAGCATTACTACTACTATAACAAGAACAATATACAAGCAAGCAATAACACACACAACAGCACATTATGAATCAGGCTTCTAGGTACCTCTTTGTGATGACAAATGGCTTTTAAACACCTTGACAGAAAGTGAAATAAAGGAGTTTCTAAATCTTTGTGTCTGAGCCGAAAGTTTAAAAATAGTAACAAATAATAATAAAACTACAAGCTTTGAGCTTAGAGACCGACTATTCTGTATTTCACCATTTCAGAGCGAGCTAGAAGAAGATCCCAGGAAAAATCTGTTGGGTGTTGTAGGCACAGATGTGAGAATCAATGAATTGATGAAATTTATTCCAACGTATCAGGTAATGTCACATCATTGTACTGAGTGAATGCCCAACCCTTTTGCCGAGTGTTATTTATGACTGACATCTTACATACTAACTATTGGCTGATCATTTATTGATTAATTTTAAAAAATCTTACTCTTTATACTAAATGAAGTCCATTAACTCTTTCTCTCCGCAATTATTTTTCCACTTTTTGAAGGAATTCTTAATTTGCTCATTACTATCTCACTACCCCTGTTATGATTGGGCTTCAATAGCGTTGTTGTTTGTTATCAGAAAATGTTGTATTTGGTATAGAATTAAAGGGAAATGCATGCTCTTTTTATATTGTTCAAAGTCAAGTTTAAAAAATTAAACATTAATTTAATTTAATGAGGCCAAAATCAACGATGGCATCGTCGATTAGGAGATAAAGAGTTAAGAAAAAGAAGTGCATTACGTGTAATGGCCATCTATATATTCCTCTATACCTTCTTCGTGTGCTACATAGAGTATTAAGCCATTATCTGGACAATTATTTCTCACCCAGAAAGCAATTGGTACTTTATAGTCATAGAAAGTAGATTTTAAAGCAACACAATGAGCTCAGTACTTTTATACTATTTTTCATCGCTTCTGAAAATCCATATGCTAGTTATGTGTGGAATTCATTTTCATATTTATTTTTATAGCTTAACTTAAGGTCTTCCTGTAACTATTTTTGATGGCTTTCAAACTTTTAAGATAAGATGAATCATTTTCAGAATAACATTTGAACAGTTCAAAAGCGACATTGTTTATATAAGACTTGACGCTAGATAGACCTATTCACTTTGTGAACATATAAAACATACTACAGATTACCAGGTTAAAAGGTTTTCAATAGCACCCTGGCTAAGTCATTCACAATTGATTTTGTTTTTTCATTTCAACAGCTAGGAGTCAATGGATATGCCTTTGCAATCACCAACCATGGATATGTGTTATTTCATCCAGACTACAGACCGTTTGTAAGTATTCAAGGGGAATAATTCCTTAGTATTTTTCTTTACCCCTCAGTGGGTACAAAGGAGGTCTCTGGTTCAAATCCTGGTGAAGACTGGGATTTTTATGTTTAGGTTCTTTAGGGTTAGGGTAACCCAGCTCTAGTGGGTGGGCCTATCTGACAAGAGTTGGGGAAAAGGAAAGGCGGTTTTTTGTAGAGCTGGCCATAGGACACTATTAAGGACAGCATCGTAACTGTGGGCCACAGAAACAGATGACCATTACATCATCTGCCCCATAGATCGCAAGGTCTGAATGAGGAACTTTACTTTTTTTTTCTTTACCCCTCTTTGTATATTTGTATTACAATGTATATTATATGATTGTATTCTTCTCAGTACAAAGAAAAGGGTTCAGGACCCCAGCAAACATTGAAGGTCAGGCCAAAGTACAACAGCGTGGAATTATCAGAAGTGGAGCTGCCTAACTTTTGGGGCACTGCATGGAACAGAGACCACCCAGTAAGTTGAAATTTCCAAAATATTCCTTCTTAAAACAATACATTTTCCAGCCATCTCTGAGTGGGCACACCTCCTATAGCAGGGATATAAGCTCTTTGTTGGAGGCTCTAAGAAACGAGCTTGTAGGAAACAATTCGAGAAATTATAGTGTTAGAGACAAGTCGATGTATTCCCACTAAGTTTCAGTCTTGAAGATTTATATTTTTTGAAAGGCCCGCTGAAGTGTTAATCTTGAGCTATTTATTATTCATTTACATGTTGTTAACAAACGGAAGAATAAAAAATACGAAAACCTTTTCTCCAATTTCTTTCATGTATACTCGACATTAACTTAATGGGCAACTCACCACTAACCTAATGGGCAACTCACCACTAACCTAATGGGCAACTCACCACTAACCTAATGGACAACTCACCACTAACCTAATGGGCAACTCACCACTAACCTAATGGGCAACTCACCACTAACCTAATGGGCAACTCACCACTAACCTAATGGGCAACTCACCACTAACCTAATGGACAACTCACCACTAACCTAATGGGCAACTCACCACTAACCTGATGGGCAACTCACCACTAACCTAATGGGCAACTCACCACTAACCTAATGGGCAACTCACCACTAACCTAATGGGCAACTCACCACTAACCTAATGGGCAACTCACCACTAACCTAATGGGCAACTCACCACTAACCTAATGGGCAACTCACCACTAACCTAATGGGCAACTCACCACTAACCTGATGGGCAACTCACCACTAACCTAATGGGCAACTCACCACTAACCTAATGGGCAACTCACCACTAACCTAATGGGCAACTCACCACTAACCTAATGGGCAACTCACCACTAACCTAATGGGCAACTCACCACTAACCTAATGGGCAACTCACCACTAACCTAATGGGCAACTCACCACTAACCTAATGGACAACTCACCACCAACCTAATTAGTGATCTAATTTTAATCAACAATGGTTATCACGTGACAGTTTTTTTTTCTCATTGTTTTATCAATATTATCACATGACTGTTCGTTTTGGTGAATAAGATCCATTGAGTTACACACATACAACTTTCAAATGTTGTTCACTCATGTTGTGCGAAACTTATTATCTTTACAATATCCAACATTTTTCAATTTCTAGTTAAACTTAATTTAGTCATACAAACTTTTTAGCTTGACCAAAACAGACCAATGTCCTACATTTCAGCTACGACGTTATCTGTTGACCAGTAAGTCTGGAGGTGAAAACATGACAGCGGTCACTATACTCACACACAGTGATGGTATGGTAAGTGAGTTTGTATGTGTCACGTAGTTCCTTATATGGCTGATAGCTATCGAAGACACATAGCAATAAGATACAATTTAGGTGAAGTGTTGCATAATATAAATGTTTATTTCTTCATTTTCTAACAATCAGACTCGGGCTAGAGAGAGAAAGAACCAATACCAGTTTATGGAGATAGCCAATACTTTCAGGTATTTATAGTCAATTTGAGTCATTGCAGTGTATATTACATCATTAATTAATTTTGATGACGTTTCAAGCTCGTGAATATCTAGATCTAATGTTAGACAATTATTTAGCATTATTGGAGCGATATCCGTAGATTTGGAATCTACTTGCTTAAAAAAAATTCCTCCATAAATAAACTTGAAAAAAAAAGCACATGGAACTTAAAACTGTTTATTTACTCTGTTGTTGTTTTTTTCAATAATTTTGTGGATGTTTTCTTTATATATCTAGATCTGGGGCCTATAAAAATCTAGATCTGTGACCTATGTAGGCCTACATCTAGATTGGACAACGATTTGTGTTCTCGTTATTAATTTGTATCGAGAAGTTATAAAAATGTTTTTAAAATTTTCTTTCCCACTGCTACAAATGGGTATTTTTTTAAAAAAAAAGGAAACCTATCTTTTAATCCTTAAGATTAAATATTTAATTTAGCAGTGTTTGCTTCGAGCTACGCAAAACATTAGATTGCACTTCGATCATTTTCCTATATGTTGTATGAATTTGAAAATTGAGCTTAATCTTTGACATTCCACCTACATTTCTAAAGGCTGGTGTTTGTGTTACCAGAAGTCTATGGCACTCATTACATCAAGTTAGATAACTTCTCTTTATACAATCTATTTGACAGTAAGTATTCGGTAGAGTCCCTTATTTTTTGAAGGTTGGGGGGATACATAGAGTGTTATTTTGATTTAACCTAGGTAGTAACCTATATTCAAATTTTAATGCAGTTTTTTATTCCTCTATTATGTATACTATTAGTTAATAATTGTATATACTTTGATCCAGTTTACAAAAGATTACAAAATGAGGAAGACACCAGTATTATTACTTTATCCAAGTGGTAAGTTTCATACTACTTCTTTCGTCTTTTGATAGTACTTCAAAAGGCTCAAATTTTAACTGGAATCAAATTTGTTCCTAATACAAGGAGCTGTAGCCCTATGTCTAGTCAGCTCATATGGCGAAAGTAGTGTAAAATATATTAATGTTTGCAGTGTGGATTTTCACCAGAAATGGAATGTCATCTTTGTTTGTTTTTTTTTTTTTTTTTTTTTTTACTATTCGGATTTCATTCTTTAAGCAAAACAAAAAAAAAACTGTAATAAAGAAAAAAAAAAAGAGGATGCTATATAGAGAAATGTAAGGGCACTATAAAAATGTAAAGACAATTTTTGAAAAATCACTGTTGCAAACTGAGTACAAACAATTACTTTGGAAATAGTTTGGAAATGTCATTTGACAGTGCTAGAAAGAGCATAGAAAGTGTCATTTACCTTTTTAAAATTGTTTAGATTATCAGCTCTTACTAAATTCTGTGCACAAGAATAACATTGACTATGATATAGTTAATATAGAACTTTCAAGTTTACTACTATAACTTGTTCCAGGATCTACTGCCCAGAAGAGAAAACAAAAGCTTATGTCCAACTTAATGAAGAGTTGTTTTCAAAATACTTGGAAGAAGGAACTTTATATGACAAATGTAGGTATTTATATTCAAAATTATTAAAACCATAAAAACGGAACAAAATAAAATAATTTAAGCACTACGTAGAAAAATCTCTTTACTGTTTAGTGTAATATATTATCATCCAATATTTTTGCTAAAAACAATAATTGTATCATGGGGGCTCTGAAAATGTGTAAAGTATTTTTAATTTGGATAGGCACTTTTACCATACTCTGTTAATGTGTTAAAGCAGTGATGCCAAAATTATGTCTGGTTCTTTCAGATAGAAAATCCCCCTCCATGAAAGAAAAAAAGTATCTCTATTTACCTACTTTAAGATCCTCACTATTTCTCTGATGGATTGGTACCGTAACTTTAACATTTGTACTTTTATAAAATGGGACTCCTAATGTAGAAACTACTAAGAAAAGTGAACAGATCATTACTTGTTTGTGAAACATGATAATAAACCAACATATTTAATTTATAAAGAAAGTCTGTTTTAAAAAAAATATATAAAATGGCATTATGAAACAAATATGACGGCATTCTTGTTCTTAGCCGCAAATAAAAGATTGTGAAACTAATTAACATTGGAGGATTTATGACATTTACCAAAAAGAGACAAGAAAATGAGTCAGTGGTAAAGCAGCTGCAATGTTGCTCATATTTTAAATTGAGACATGAAGCCAATTTCCAACACGTGAGGAAATGAAGTCGCAAAGTTTCATTAATTAATTAAAGTTTCTCATCAAATAGTTTCAGGTTGATTTCATTTCGTTTTTGTACCTTTTTGGTCATGTGGCCTGCGACAAGAGTGTTGGAAATTAGGTTGTCAAATTAGGTGGGGCATCACTGAGTTTAAGTAAGTGTATGTATTATCAATTTTAATTATCATGTGTGGCCGAGTGGTTTATGTCGGATCCCTAGGAAAGGGGGCTGAAGTTGGTATTCTGACTAGAGCTGAATTTTGCTTACTGACCACCTAAAAGCAACGCAGATCCTTCTGATAGATACCTCCGCCACAGGTCCACACAAGAGATTGAACCAAATGCACTGAGAATGATATAGCATGAAAGATACAAGAAAAATAATTTTTAAACTTATCACCATAAGTTATTGTAACTCTTTGTATAAAATAATCCTTAGTCCCTATTTCGATCATTTTAAAATAGAGGTTTAAACAAGAAAATAGTTTTAAAAAATGATTTAAAAAAAAAAATAGCTTATATTAAGCGTACTTGTATCAATTAGTTTAGATTAGTCATGTAATTAAATTTGTAATAGAGCTAGACTAGCATGAAAAAAAGCATTTATAAAAATTAATTTAAAACAAAAAAGGGAGAAAGACCTGAATTCGAACTCATGGCTCAAGCTTCCTCCTTATTTATAGGATAAACCTGATGTCATTTATCTATACTTATATATTGTACAAATCGCAGGTGATCGAGAGCATATGAAGAGACTGTTAGAAGACTTACACATCACAGAAGATTACTTGGCTGTTTGGAAGGGTGCTCAGTGTATCACTCCACCTAATGAATTGTGAGTCAAATGCTCTAAGGGAATGATATTAACCAAATAGCTATAAACTCTTTTTTTTATTGAATCAGTACATATAAGACATTTTTATGATGGTGCATTGGTGACAATTCTTCATTTTCATAAGCATGCTTGATTTAGTTAAATCCTCAGAACAGCTTGAGTAGCATTTAAACAAAAAGAATCAAATACATTTAGTCAACATCCAGACTGACAATACAGAAGACCTATTTTTAAAAAAACCAACATGTTATTTATCTAATATACAAACTTAACATAATAATAATAAGGCTTGTCTTAACATAATGAATACAATATAGTCATTGTTAAGAGTAATTTTTAATACAAGGGAGCTAATATTGTAATGATGTGTTTTTTTTACATTTCATGTTATTGTGAAAATGAATAGAGCCTTAGCATTATTTTATTCTGTGTGTTTTAACTAACACAGACAAACACAGACTAAAATGTAGGCTACAAGTAGGTAAAAGAACTGAAAAAGAAGAATTCATATTCTTAAAAAAAACTCCTAAATCATTATATTGTCTTACAAAATAGACATTCATTCATCTGTTTCATCAGAACATTCAATTTTGTATAAATTTTAAACTACACTGTATTGATATAACTACGTAATAAAATGAACTCTTCAGTTTATTTGTACATTTCAGTTCTCCCTACCATAAATGCTGGAGCCAATCAACAAGTAAAAAAGATGAGATGGACAAGGAACACTGCTTTTTCCAAGCACATACCAAGTAATATAGAGTTATTATTTATGCCTTATCTATGAGCTTATGTTGATACAAATATACTTTTACATGTTATTTATGTTCTGAAGTTAATGGTAATGTTTTTTTTTTATGCCTTAGGTGGATGTTAAAAATTTATCTGATTTATACTTGAAGATTTATACTTCTATTAGATAGTATTTTTAAAGTTTATCACTCTATGTATTTGACTATTGAATAATTGTGTTTTATTTAAAGTCAATTTGTTCATTTACAACTTATAGCTATGGTATAGGAGGTATTTGGATTGGAACAAGTTCTGGACTGACAAGGAAATATCCCATTGGGGGTGAAAATGAGTAAGTAAAACTACAGTAGTCAAATCTCTTTTGTTTAAGACAAGTACTAAATGAATTTGTTATAATTCATTGTTCTTACAGCAAAATTAAAGTGTTTCCCTTTCAGACCTTGCGATCTATTAATTCAAATGATATAAAGGTAATTTGTTTCTATGGCCAATGGTTAATGAGGGTGTCATTAGACCACTAAAAATTGCCAATCACCTTAATTTTACCCAACCAATGTCAGGTACCCAGTGGTGTCCTAAAAATATTAAGTTAAAAAAACCAGCCTTCACCAAGATTTAAACCCAAGACCCCTCATTTAAGGGGTTCATAATTACAAAGTACAGCCAGTATGCCCACAGACTTAGTTATAACAATAATAATAATGTTAAATGTTTACTTTGGCTTCACAAGTAATTAGGAAGCTTACAAAATCTGATGTAACATTTTAAATAATAATTTCATGACATTTTTAATTACTTCATAACAATGAATATAATTATTCTTTTAAGGCATCGTCTTCAAGTCCCAGGAAGAGTGCAGTATTTCAATTTATAGCTCAATGTAATTTTTTTCAGGGACTGGCATTTAACAAGCACTGATACCATTAAAAGTGCTTACTACAAAATGGCAGTAGATGGCTGGGAAGACGGATACAGATATGTCTTTTCGATTCCAGTGGTGACTTCACCAAGTAAGAATTATAACAGCCACAGTTCAACCTTGTTATAATATATTTATCTGTTTTAAGCGTGGGTGAGAAGCTAAGTATGCTTGAACTTGGCTTGTTTTTGTTACCTATGAAGGGGGCTTGAGGTTCAACTTGAGCAGAGTTGTGTTTACTGAGCACCTAAAGACAGCACAGAAAACCTTCTCCCAGATACCCCCTCCCCTCAAAGGTCCACAAATGAGATTGGACCATAGCGCTCTGAGCATGCTATAAGCATGAAAGTAGCGCTATATAAAAGCTATGATTATTATTCTTTTTATTATGATTTTTCTTTTTTGTATTCTAACAATTGACAAATAATTATGTTTCTTGTGGGGAAATACCAAATTAGTTGGTTGCATGAGTTTCAAATGTACTTACATACTAACATGCTTGTCTTTGTTTTTAGACCTGCAAATCAAATTTTATTGACACATTAGAACTGCTTTGAGAATGTACCTTGTTGTGTTTCTTTGAATGATACATTTCTTGTCTTTAAACACAATGCATTTATGATAAATAGGTAGTTTTAATTGACTTGAATGATTAGTAATTTTCTATATAATATTTTTTTTTGTAAGGGAGATAAGACTTGTGGCAATTTTCAGTAATTGTAGTCTTCTCATTGCAGTGCTACCATTTTAATTAATTTCTCAATCTGTAAAATAAAATTCTATATATTTGTTTATCATTGAGTTTTGTTACTATTAAAGTCTACACTTCTTTACAACCACAATCAAAATAAAGCAATAGTTATGACCGCCATTAAAATTGTATCATCCTTCACATAATAACTTTCCAATGAGTTTCTGTTAAATGATTCTACATTTATGCTATCAACATTATCACTATTGTTTTCTTGGTTTAAATCACAGAAGATTTTAACCCTAATACTACATATGTGACCATCGCTATGGCAGAGCTTGTGGGTCAGCCCAACAACAAGTCTGCCATCAAGGTTCCAGCAGCAGTGGTGGCATTCAGCATGAATTACAGTGCCTTCTATAGCAACTTTGTTCGCTACACTTTCCAGTGTCCAGACTCCTCGTGTCTGTACACTTGCAATGGAACAGAGGTAAGTTCAAGCCTTCTGGGAAAAGTTGTTGTTTTACACTTATTATTACAGACTGGAGAGAAGTTGGAAGAGGTAAAGATTTTACAATATTGAACACCTTTTACATGAATGTACCATAGATATTAAGCAGTACTTGCATATGTAGGACTTATACACTCCTTAGGTTTTGTTGCAAAGATGGAAAGCTGTCTTCACATGTCAAGCAGGTGCTATTGATATTAGAGTTTTTATAAATTCCATTACAGTGTTGTTTCACTGGTTTTTCCCCTGAGTTGTCTAGATTCTCTAAAAAGTTGTCAACTTGCTAATGTGTTTATTTGGTTCCCAATCATTTCATTCCTTGTCACTTCATCCCCTGGTCATTTTATCCCCTGGTCATTTCATCCTCTGTTCCAACAAATAATAATTTTGTAAGTATAATATTAAGAACATTTCATTTATTTATTCTTATTTACATGACAAAAATTGTACACTTCTAGCATTAAATAAAAATAGAATTTAATGTCATTAAATATATAAATATTTAATATGTATAGATGTAGAGCTAATGTAAACAAAATGTTAGCGTGTCTAAATGAATAAAATAGACAGTATGTATATCATTTGTAATTTCTTGCCCAGTGTTCTATATTTCTTCCTTGGATGTTCTTCATTGCAAGAATTCATAATTTTAATGTTATAACAGGGATTTTAAAAAACGTATATAGGCAGTATTAATCAGGTCCGGAAGAGGGTTGAAATCAGGGCTTATTAGAATAAAAATGGCGTGCCCAAATTTAAAAAAGAACGATTGACAAAAAAAAATGAAAGATGGTTTTCACAATATAAGTTATCAGTTATAAGTATTCTAATAATTCTCATCTTTCAAAAGATTTCCACTACTTCTACCACACCTTGGCCTTTAATCATTACATCATGCAATATAATAAAATTGATATCTCATCTCAAATAGAAACAATATAACTACATACAAACCTCACATTACTATATATATTCTTTCATTTCTAAACAAATATGAAGAAAGGATGGGGAACACTATTAACAAAATGTCAAAAATATCAAAAAGCATTGATCCGGAAAAAAATATTTATTTGGGGATGAAATGACCATGCAGTCATCATTTATTTGTACCTACTTATGTGTTTATTTCAAATAGTTTCAAACTATGTGTTTCATATTGATTTTCTATTTTCAGCATTTTACCTGTTATCTGATTGATTCCAGTGGTTATATTGTGGCTACCAATAATGCAGATAAAAATGGAGTATGTAATTATGCAATCTTATTCTAGTCTTAGAGAGAACTAATTAGATTATTTACAGATGTGATGTAAAAAGTTTCTATTAAAATAATCATGTCAGTTAGTGAATCATTGTAACATTTTTATTACTTAAAGATGTATAGATATAGACAATTTTAATATTCAAACTACAATTAAATCAATGAAGCAATAAAATGAAAACAATACTATATCAACGTGACATGCTAGAAATACAGAAAACCACATTTGTTCCATCTTTTATTTTATTTTATTTTGTTTTGTTGCTTTTTTTTTTTTTTTTGGCAAGTCATTAATTAGAAAACTTTGTGTTTCAACAGACTGGTGTATTTCTCGGTCAACAAAATTCAAAACTGATGCGTACATTGCTGTATGACAAAATATTTAAACAGTTAAGTCATTTTCATTTTTTTTTGCACTAGGCTGTCTATGAAAAGATAACAATTAGCTTCTCACAGAAAGGAGGACAAAAATGTATATTTTAATGATAAATTTAAATAGAAATACAAATAATAAGTATTATTAATGAGTATGACTACACAGGGCATGAGATTCACTAGTGGAAAGAAAAAATATTTTATTAACAAATAAGACAAGAGAAATAGAGTCAGATTTCTTCATTGTAAAGTTATGAAAACAATTATTGAAGAGTTTGATACAATTAGTAAATTTATTTAGATGCCCCATCATCTGTCACTTGACCGGATCTCAAACAAGGAAATCCTTTGCCAAACTGGGAGTCGAACACTTAGTGAGGTTGTGACTGAGCGTCGCATGAGGTTTGCGGGACATGTTCTATGTCAAAATGAATTACACACACCAAGAGTTGCGATAACATGGAAGCCAAAACGAGGAAAGCGCAAACAGGGATGTCCTCGTATTACCTGGCAACACACCTTCATGGAGGACCTCAGAACAGTGGACACCAGGTGGGAGGAGGCTTCAGACATTGCCAGTGACAGATCATTATGGAGACAGCTTGCCGCCCAATGCGCCGAACGGCGCGGGAGGACCTAAGTCTAAGTCATCTGTCACTTAGTAAATCTGAATTTAGAGATCATATTAACAATATTAGGCATCTCATATAGTCTAATGCACTATTTGAATTTGTTAAATATTGACACCCTTAACAAAATGTTTTGTCATATTGTATTTACAGTATTCTGCTCACAGATTATCAAAGTATTTGTGATTCCAAGGGAGTCAATCCTGAAAATTCTTCCAATTTTATAAAAAATGTGAGTTGTTATATTTTTATCAAATCTCTTAGGAATCTTTTGGGATTAATTTGCTCATCTTCTACATCTTTAAAACATTTGAACACATAACTGATATGAAGTCTTACTTGATCCAATTAATGCAGCTAACAAACATCTAGAATAAATATTATGTTCTTTTTGGATGCAATGACTAGTGAAATATTTTTTTTGAAGAATAAAATAATTTGATAGAACAGTTTTTTTATTTTACAACTCTCACCCTTAATCACAAAAATGCAATATTTTCATCTAGATGTCAAAAACAACCCAAATTAAATTTTAAAAAAAGGGAAAATTACCGCCAATTTTATTTATAAAAGATGCATATCTGAAGTCTTATAAAAATAATTACTGTAAACCCATTGATTGAAATACTTTATTTAGTCTTAAAAAGCAGATTTTGTCTAATTTTTTAAAAATAATAATTATTTTTTTATTTCTTTTTGCAGCCTCTTAAGATTTTATCAAAAGTATTTTTCTGGATCATTTCTGAAGTGATTTTGTAAGTAAAATAATTGTTTTTCCCTGTCTCCATTTTATTGTCACATTAAACATGTTTAGTACTTATAGAGATATAATATATGCAGGAATGCAGTATTTCCTGTGGCTATGCAGCCCCAGCTGTGACCTACATATTTTGCCAAATTCGGAGCAAGCATAACCATTGTCAGTCAGCTGGTTGTCGATTATATATATATATATATATATATATATATATATATATATATATATATTTATATATTCTGATAAAATATTGCATTTTTTGGGGTGAGCTGAAAAGTGGTCTACGTAACAGATAGACCTACCCTGTGCTGAATTTGGCAAAATATGTAGATCACAGCTTGGACTGATTAGTCACGTGAAATACTGTACTCCTTTATCTTTGGACTTAAAGACAAGCCTTATTATTATTATTATTCTAAAATTCTATTCATTCAACATTTGATCCCACAAAGATCTGAATGCTACATTAATGTCCTTTAAAGAAAGGTTGGAATTATTGTGCTCTTATTGGATACAATACTTTTTACTTTGCTTTAACATCTCTTAACAGTATAAGCAAAATATCTTGATTAAAACATTTAATTTGCAGTTTTATCTTATCTTATAAGTTAAAGATGTTCCTTCTAAAAAGAAAATTATTGCCATGTGTATCCATGCATTAAACTAGTCAGATATGAAGGCCTACATTAGAGATTTAAACTAACAAGTTATTAGTTTTCATGGCTGATACAGACATATTCCGTGCTATAATGGTACTTAAGAAGAAAGAGCACTTATATGAATAATAATAATTTTTTGTAGCATACTTTTTTTAAACTCAACAGATTTATGTCTCAGATGAACATTTGGAATCTATTGAAATCAGCCAAGGCCATGGGAAGTATAAATTTGAAAGATCGTAAGTTCCTTTTTTTTATAAAGTAGTTATCAAACTTTATAAAATATTTACTTACTAAAAGCTTCATTTCCAAGCATTAATCTATGAAATAAATTAAAATAAATTATGAAAACATGTTGTATATTGCTTAGGAAGAACCCTTGTGTAAAAAAGATTCAAATGTCATTAAAATGTGTAAATCAGTGAATTGTATTTGAAACCGAACTAAAATAATTTAACACCGAATAGATCTAAAAAATACACATTAATGGACCTCATTCACCAATCGTAAGCAAACAACATTTAGTCACGTGATCTTATTGATAAAACAACGAAAAAAACTGTCATGTGACAACCATCATGAATTAAACATTAGATAGTAAATTATACAGAAGAGATAGAGCACAACGTGGCTAAATGTTGTTTTTTTACGATTGGTGAATGAGGTCTATTCAGCGCCATGTAAAGACTCTACCAGTTTTACTTTCTTAGGAACTTTAAACCCATTCACCTTCTTTGCTTCTAAGCATTAGATTTTACATGTTGTTTTTTTGTTTGTTTTGTTTTCTCATCGAAATTATTTTTACTTCTTATGTGTAAATAAAAAAAATTCATAAAAGGTTAATTTTATCCACTAATAATTAAGTTCATTGAGGACAGAAAACAAGAAAGTATTATGGTCAGGTATTCAAGTTTGTAAGTAACGATAACTAACACTGTGAATCAGTTCATTCAATTTACATATGTGGCTGCTGATGTACAAGACAAAAGTCTTTATTTAAAGTACAGCTTTAGTAGACTATAGTTTTACTTAGTACTTGGCCTATATAATACAATACAAGTATTTTAATGTACATCTTTGGCTTCCACCTTATAGCGTTAGTAAGAGTGAACATTTCATCTCAATTTCCATTCATAACAGAATGACAACATCAGATCTTCATCTAAGAAAAATTTTTAAAAATAATTTTTTTCTTATTTAAATTTTACATTGTAATTTTCAGTTGGCAATGAGTGTGGTGCTCACATTGAGGAGTCTTTTGCTAGGTTTGTCTTCTGTGATGTGGCCATTGATGAAGACACTGGCCACGCCCATGTCATAGATGATGTAATTACCAAAAGGGCGTGCGTGCAGAACATTAACCGCTACACCCTCAACCTGAAAGATGTTCTGAGTAAAACCCAGAAGCAAGTGATTCCTAGTTGCCAGGCCCAGTGCGCTAGTCCTGAAAATAAGTAAGTTATCTCTTTTTTTTGTCCAATTCTTGTTTGGTTTTTGTCCAATTCTTGTTTGGTTTTTGTCCAATTCTTGTTTGGTTTTTCATTTGAGGTTTTTAACTTTCCTTAAGCAGATGTACATTTTGTTAGATAGCATTTCTTTTTACTATTACACAACTCATATCAACTATATCTGTCTGTCTGGTAAAAAGATATGGACACATTATTTGTCCCACACCCATTCTCAGATCAAGTTTGAACTTTACACAATTATTCATTGGCATAGACAAGACATGAATCAATACATAAAATTAACCAAATAGTCAGTTTATTACGGATAATTATTTTGTTTGGATTAACAAGGGAAATTTATGCTTCTGTATTCACAGATACAGCTAAATATGTAAGGTTTCGTCCCTTTAGCTAATTCATCGGCATAGACAAGACATAAATCAATTTTAAAAAATTAACAAATTAATCAATTAATTACTGGTAAATATTTATTCTGTTTGACATTAACAAGGGAATTTAATCCTTTAGTAATCACAAATACAGCTAAATTTGTCAGGTTTTATCCCCTTAGATAATTCAACACATTATTTCTCTAAGGCCCATTCTCGGATCAAGTTGAAACTTTAAACGATCATTTATTGTACCTAACAAAATATGAAACATTTAGAAAAATTATCCAATCAGCCAATTAATTATTGGTTATTAATAATATTGTTTGAAATGAAATAAGGCAAATAACTTCTACATTATTGAGAGATATGCAAAGTTCTTTCCATTCGAGAAACTTTGTTTTTTTTTTAAGAATTGTTTATATTTTGCTTGTTTGCAAATGTATTTATAAAGTATTTCCTTTCTTGACTTGATCGGCTTCATTAAACCTCCCCATCTTCTAAACAACAAATTCATTATGTTGCATATATTTATTTTGGAATTATGCATGGTATTTCTTAATCAAAAATGGTTGTTTCATATATTGGCCTTCACATACTAATTATATGATTAGCCCTGGGACATAAGCTCTCTACCACCTATAAGAGAAAGTATTGAAAAAAAAAAACTGATGGCAATGAAATAGTGCATTCTTTTCCACAAAATCATTACCCCAACAACGATTGGGGCAGAGTGATTAAGTTGTTTAACAAATGTGTTTTCTTCTATCGCCAGATCGTATATCATCAAATGGCTCAATGAGACTAACTTGCTGTTCGTTGTTCATGACAGCAGCTGCATTTGCAACAACAGCCAGGTTCCCAGTGAGGAAAGCAGCACCTCCTCCAGTTACATCTCCAGTAGGTCCAGTGCTACGTCTGGAAGCACTCCTCCAGTTATGTTCTATTTTAACTCCAAGCCCAAAGAAGTGCTTTATATCCTTTTTTTTTCAAAGAGCATGGGTTTACATTAATCAAGAGTCCTGTATTGGGTAGGGTGATTTTACTATAACAGTGATATTAAATCGTCATTTACTTGATAGCAATGTTTATATTTATAGTTACAAAAATATATTTTGGGGAA
The DNA here is from genome assembly GCF_947242115.1 of Biomphalaria glabrata. NCBI lineage: Eukaryota > Metazoa > Mollusca > Gastropoda > Planorbidae > Biomphalaria > Biomphalaria glabrata. The sequence goes on from NC_074714.1 coordinate 44,477,563, forward strand.
GAAAGGCTTTGAAAAATGGGGCTGGGAGAAAGAAGGAATGAGGTAAAACTGTGTTGCCTCTTTTGCCAAAAATATCAAACAACAGCGTCATCACGTTCGACTGCACCTTCAGTCCAGTAAACTTATTAAGAGATCAGAAAAGATATTTTCTAGATGTCCAACATAAATTTCCAGTTGAGCTCTTTGCCAGTTTTTGCTTAACCATATACATTGTCTAGTAGGAAATCAATAATCCAATTTCAAAGAATATTCTAAGAAAGGATTTTAATATATTGCCGTTTGTGGTAAGGTCTTTATAAACTTTATAGACGACTATAAAAGATAGAGTGAAGTAATAAGTTAATTATTGATCAGTGTTGAAATGTGTCAATCGGTGAAATCAGTGTTGAAATGTGTCTGTCATTGGAATCAGTGTTGAAATGTGTCTGTCCGTGGAATCAGTGTTGAAATGTGTCTGTCGGTGGAATCAGTGTTGAAATGTGTCTGTCGGTGAAATCAGTGTTGAAATGTGTCCGTCTGTGGAATCAGTGTTGAAATGTGTCTGTCGGTGGAATCAGTGTTGAAATGTGTCTGTCGGTGGAATCAGTGTTGAAATGTGCCTGTCTGTGAAATCAGTGTTGAAATGTGTCCGTCTGTGAAATCAGTGTTGAAATGTGTCTGTCGGTGGAATCAGTGTTGAAATGTGTCCGTCTGTGAAATCAGTGTTGAAATGTGTCTGTCTGTGAAATCAGTGTTGAAATGTGTCCGTCTGTGGAATCAGTGTTGAAATGTGTCTGTCTGTGAAATCAGTGTTGAAATGTGTCCGTCTGTGAAATCAGTGTTGAAATGTGTCTGTCGGTGGAATCAGTGTTGAAATGTGCCTGTCGGTGGAATCAGTGTTGAAATGTGTCTGTCGGTGGAATCAGTGTTGAAATGTGTCTGTCGGTGAAATCAGTGTTGAAATGTGTCCGTCTGTGGAATCAGTGTTGAAATGTGTCTGTCGGTGGAATCATTGTTGAAATGTGTCTGTCGGTGGAATCAGTGTTGAAATGTGCCTGTCTGTGAAATCAGTGTTGAAATGTGTCCGTCTGTGAAATCAGTGTTGAAATGTGTCTGTCGGTGGAATCAGTGTTGAAATGTGTCCGTCTGTGAAATCAGTGTTGAAATGTGTCTGTCTGTGAAATCAGTGTTGAAATGTGTCCGTCTGTGGAATCAGTGTTGAAATGTGTCTGTCTGTGAAATCAGTGTTGAAATGTGTCCGTCTGTGAAATCAGTGTTGAAATGTGTCCGTCTGCGAAATCAGTGTTGAAATGTGTCTGTCGGTGGAATCAGTGTTGAAATGTGCCTGTCAGTGGAATCAGTGTTGAAATATGTCCGTCTGTGAAATCAGTGTTGAAATGTGTCTGTCGGTGGAATCAGTGTTGAAATGTGCCTGTCGGTGGAATCAGTGTTGAAATGTGTCTGTCGGTGGAATCAGTGTTGAAATGTGCCTGTCTGTGAAATCAGTGTTGAAATGTGTCCGTCTGTGGAATCAGTGTTGAAATGTGTCTGTCGGTGGAATCAGTGTTGAAATGTGTCTGTCGGTGGAATCAGTGTTGAAATGTGTCCGTCTGTGAAATCAGTGTTGAAATGTGTCTGTTGGTGGAATCAGTGTTGAAATGTGCCTGTCGGTGGAATCAGTGTTGAAATGTGTCTGTCGGTGGAATCAGTGTTGAAATGTGCCTGTCAGTGGAATCAGTGTTGAAATGTGTCCGTCTGTGAAATCAGTGTTGAAATGTGCCTGTCGGTGAAATCAGTGTTGAAATGTGTCCGTCTGTGGAATCAGTGTTGAAATGTGTCTGTCGGTGGAATCAGTGTTGAAATGAGTCTGTCGGTGGAATCAGTGTTGAAATGTGCCTGTCTGTGAAATCAGTGTTGAAATGTGTCCGTCTGTGGAATCAGTGTTGAAATGTGTCTGTCGGTGGAATCAGTGTTGAAATGTGTCTGTCGGTGGAATCAGTGTTGAAATGTGCCTGTCAGTGGAATCAGTGTTGAAATGTGTCTGTCGGTGGAATCAGTGTTGAAATGTGTCTGTCGGTGGAATCAGTGTTGAAATGTGTCCGTCGGTGGAATCAGTGTTGAAATGTGCCTGTCTGTGAAATCAGTGTTTTCCTTAACTTTCATTGTCACATGACGAGGAGACACAATGTCAGATACTCCGGAACTTCTCCAATGAGTTGAAGAGAGTGGACAGCACTAGAGCTAGCGATGTATTTTGCCTAGATGCAGCTAATGAGGTAACATTATTTCTTATGAAATTGAACTATTTCTTATATTTTGTCTGATAAGTGTTATAAAATGAACTTCAAACAATGAAATTCAAACTTTGATTAGTGTTTGAACGTAAATTAAAGTCACAACTGTTTAGTATACATTTTGTTGTTGTTTTTTACAAGTTATTCTTTGATCTAGTCACCATTTCTGTGGGCCATGGCGCATATTAATTTTTTTTTAAATATTAGTAAATGTATTGTTCTTATCATTTTGCATGATTAACAAATTATGTTCTATAAAGTTGCGCAACAATAATTTCTGCCTGGTCTTGTGACATGCCTGGACTTTGTCTGGATGGTCTAAGGTTTAAACCCTGCACCCTATCATCCCCTCACCTGTGAGAAGCTTGGGCTAGAATATTATAACCTTTAAATCTGTGGGAACACCCAAAACATGTAAAACTAAGACAAACAAATCAGTAATCTGGGCATGATGGTTTCAGGTTAGAATTTGAATTTTTTTTTCTGTTTCTTGTATATATTAAAAATGTTTCTTTTGCAATTTTTTCCTCAGACGGACACACCTTGTGGTCAGTCGTCTGCCATGAGCAACTACCAGATACTTCCTGCTATCACGTTTGGCATTGAGCTGACAGTATTATTGACATTCACAGCTCTCTGCTGCCACTGACATGACTAGGAATAGGTTGTTACAACCGCCATATCAGTCAGGCGCCTTCTAATGACAAACAAATCTTGTTTGAAGATTTTTTTTTCGAGATCTTGTGACAGCTCCACTAGATTCAACTTCTTGCCTTGATAAATGTGTTTCCATTGTACAGATTTGTAAACATCTAAATCACTTCAGCTGAGACAATATTTAAAGCTTAATAAGGGAGTGACAGCCTGGATGTCTGCTGTACGGAGTTCTTACTTTTGTTGTAATCACCTGCTGGCGTAATAACGCAAAGCTGTGGCGTAGAAAGGAAATCTTTATATTACATCAACGCCTTGTGAAGCCATCATTTATATCGCCTCCAGCTTTTAGGGCAGGTAGAACTAGACATTTGAAAATGTCAACGTGAAAAGAAGAAAAGAAAAGAAGAAAAGAACGCTTAAACTCTTCAGACTTAAAGTCTGAAAAATCAATATGAAGTGCGATTACATTATTGTGCTCAAAAATCGATGACGTCATCACAATACATTTAGCTGTGCTGGTCACATAATGTTGTTTTGTTTTTAAAACTCTGAAGTTATCACATACATACACACACACACACAATTATTACAATTTTCATGTGAGATATGTGTCAGTATCTTTTTTTTTTTTTTTTTGATGGCTTCAAAGATATTGCCTTTGTTTCAGCAAAGTACTGCCTTCTCTAGTGTCTTCGATGCATTCTTGTCATGTTGTATTGTTTCGACTAATTTTACTTGATTTTGTTTTTGTTGTTGTTTTTTTTTTCTTTCATCCAAAAATGTATACTTGTTGTATAGCAGTAGTTCTTATCGTCTGATTCTTGGACTTCCTGGGGGGAAAAGGGTACCAACTAGGTCAACTAAAAGTAATCTTTTTAATATAGAGTTACTTATATAAAGAAGTGAATAGTGATAAACATTGGAAAATAGAATGGGTTGCTTGAGTCAGCCAGGAAAACCAACGACTTAGCAGAGTTTAAGTCATTGATTAACAAGAATGTTGACACATGAAATGCGTAGGAAGTAATTATCTTTTTTTAAGTAACGTCTGTAATATATAAGATAAATAAAAAAGTTTACTTGGCAATTAAAATTTTGCGGAACAGTTAAATATTGTGATATTTTCACAATCAATCAAACAATGCGGAATTTATTTAAACAGAAGACTAGTGTAGAGTGGTGCGTTTTTACTGAGACACCAAGTCCCAAAATGAAGACAAAAGATAGGAAAATATTTAATACAAGTACAAAAAGATGGACAAACGCTGTACTACTTAACTATATTTCCTATTTTCTCTATCCAGCTTTTTGCTGCTAAGTTGAAGCCTCCTTGCCAGTCTGTGTCATGGTAGCGTGCCGTTCTTTTTTGTTGTTTCCCCTCTGCAGGGTGTTGGTAATACTGAACCGTTGAGATAATCGGCTGTGTCTGAGGTGGACTATGTCAAGCACAACCTAATTGTCACGATGCTTTCACTAGCCGCGATGTGTGACGCTATTATTCCTTTGGATACGTTCTCTTCCATTTCATGGGAATACAAAATGGTGCTCCATACAGCTGCGGTTGGTACAGTAGTGGATGTGTCTGTTTTACCACTGAGACCTTAAGTGTGAGCTATGGTTGAAATGGGAAACTATAAAACGTCATAGAGAAAAGCGTTGTTTGGAAGATAACGCTTCTATTCGGTACAAGCCATCATTTCCCAAGATTTATTGAGAAAGACATCTGGATTGCAAGGATATTATAGTATATAAATATAGTCACTAATATTATATGAATATATCTATTTTCGCTAAACTAAAGATATTCTAGCAAATTAATCATAACCAATATAAAACACAGTCTTTCTTTGTATTCTTCTAAAGTGGTTTCCCCGACAAAATTGTGAAAGTAACGTAACGCGGAAAAAAAAATTTTTTTTTGAGTCATTTTGCAAGAACTACTTTAGATATTGTAAAATATTATTAAAGCCAATATTTTTTACTTTTCGCTGACATTTAGTAGGAAGCACTCTTGATATCTTAAAATATAAATTATTATGCAAGAATTACAATAAGCTAAAATGAATCATTTCTAAATATATCATTTATTTACATTCCAAAAGAAACTCCTTCAGTGGCTTGTTTCCGTGCAATGGCAATATAGCTGCAAGACGTCTGTTAAGTTGGAGGTACTTTGTCTTGCTTGCAGCTTTACTTCGTTCTCCAGCATTGTACCTCAGAATCTCGTTCTCAGTGTGTTCTCCTGTTCTCTGAGAGATTAACTTGTAGACATTTGGGTGATGACCGCCATAAAAAAAAGCTGAAATTCATGGTACCATCCCTCCCTCTTCGAGGTAGATTGTCCAGTACTCAATCTCTAACATTCCATAATTCTATCTGAAATCTTGGAGTCACTCGTCTCTGGTGATCAATATAGTTGTCCTCCCAATAGTCATACAAATTCCCTACATCTGGCCGAGCATCATTTAGTTCTTCGAAGGAGTATTAACAGATAAGAATAGTGATTGCTAGCTTAACTAATCCTGACCTATCTAAGTTTACCAATGTTGCGGCAAGTTACGCCCTGGTTTGATTAAAGAGAGATGCCGCATATAATCAAGATTTCTGATTATACGTAACACACATATGTAACACACACATCATCATATTCCTGCCCAGTACCTTCACTTAATAATAAAATCCAGTACTTTATACACATCATATACAAGTCGCGCTATTTTGTTGGGTCACCTTCTAAAGTATAAGGAATTTTCGGAACACTTGAAATGAAGATGCGTTATCCTGAATATTCTAATATTCTCTATAAATAAGATGGCATGTTGAAAATTTAGAATGTTATACATTTTGAGATTACATTTTTTTTTGTTTTTCTCAACAAGCAGCGAAACGTTAAACCTGTATAGATGCATAATAAAAAGAAATTATTGTCCACTGGCTGTGTCTAAGTCAATTTAATATTGTCAGAGTTGCATAATATTATATAATTGTTACGAATCTCCCTATCCAGGCTCGCAGCAGATTGCACCAAACGACACCACCAACTTAAAGAACTTGACAACTCTGGGCTTGAAAATAACGTAATAGTTTAATGTCAATAAATAACAGCCAATACTGTACAATTGGCAGCACGTAACACAAGACTGTACAAATATCTCTCCGCCGTATAAATTCTTGCACTGGTCTCTCTGTCTCGTCTCGGACTTGTACTGAGCCGTAGTAACGAACTGTAGATCGGGAAGTTGTGACTCACTCGTTTCTGATACCTTCGCTCTTTATATAGGGTCCCTGCTGGCCTTCTAGAACCGGACAGAACGTCGCTCGACCATTCTGGGTGGTCAGATGACTACATCCCTCGTGACACTCCTGAGCACTGTTCACGATGTCGATCCTTCCCGAACCATCATGTTGATACTCGTCTCGGCCGATCGTCGTAACTCGTCACGGTTGACCGCTCGTCTAGCGCTGGCCTGGGGCGATTTGCGTCGGCTGGCTACACACACACCACCACCCCCATCTGTGCCACCACCAGGTTTATAACAATATTATACCTCTTTTCATCACTCTGACTTATTATCTCTATTCATCTCTTTTCATTCTCATTTCATCTCTCTAACTTTCTTGCTCTTTTATCTGGCTCTCTTTCTCTCTTCATATCTCTCTCTTTCGTTATCTAGTTAGCTATCTTTTTGTTCTTCACCACGCATGCGCAGTTTGTAAACATTAAATGAAAGATAAACTTTTTTTTATTCCATCATGTAAACAATATTTTACATACATGTGTGTGCCAGTGTTTTGTCTCAAGTGTAAGTGTTGTGACTGACACGTGTTTGTTTGCTTCACAAGACTGGAGTCATCTGTACATTGTACCTACTCAATGGTTTAAATCTTTGAGGGTCAAACCATTTAGGCCAGTAGCAATCCATTCTTCTCATTGTTTTAATGTCCATTATTACTGCTTAATATCTTTGGATGGTCCATAAAGTTGAAAGCCTTAACACTAAGAGACCTAATCCGAAGTTTTTATTTTGTTTGCATTTTTTTAAATTGAAAATCATTCCATTTGTGGGACTAAAGACATTGAAAAATATGTTGCATTTTTTCCTATTTTGTATTTCCTTGTGCACTTTGGCTTAATTAAAGTACGTCCCAAGCCGGATACAGTATACAGCTTTCATTTAATGTATATTTGACCCAAGTTTCAAGTCTGTGGTAGAAACTATTTAACAAAAGAAAAATATTAACCTTTTAGGATTTTAATAAAAATAAAACAAAATAATAATAAGGCTTGTCTTCTAGTCCGAAGATTATTAATTAAGGAGTGCAGTATTTCCCGTAGATACACAGCCGCAGCTGTGACCTACATATTTTGCCACTATACACATATATGGTTATTTGTTTTGTACTAAAATTGGATACTTTCTATATTTGTTTTGTATGATAAATGCTATTCATTCAAAGTAGGCCTACTTAAAACTACTTTTGTGTTTAATCTTAACGTTATAAAGATGTTTGATTATGCGATAATTCTACTTTAGAACGACGACAATGGCTTTGTGGTTTTTTCGTAACCTTAACACTTATGTTTGACTATTTCTCCTGTAAGTTTTTTGTGTTGTCCACATTTCTCAAAAGCGAGTAAATTTAGTTTTTTTTCTGAATGCGACAGTAGTTCATATTTTTGGTATTGTTTTTTTCTCTCTTGTACATTCTCTACCTCTTGTGACCCGTATGTGATAACGTGATCCTATTAGTTATTTTGTTTTTTCATTGTTTTGGTTTAAATGTTGATTTTTTTTGTTCGAAATAGTGTTATGTATGGTGATCTATACCAATGTTTCTTTATATGTAAAATGTACAATATGGTCTTTTTTTCTCCTGTAATGATTCAAATATATTGTTTTGTGAAGTGCCTTTCCATTACAATGCGTTTTTTTTTATTTTACTTTTAAAATCTGAATTCCTAGCAATGTCAAATATGCATGTAAAGGTAAATATTAGAAGAAGTCGTGCTTTTCAAACACATTTCGTCAGATAGCATCAGATCTATTCATTTTCTTTTTAGAATATTTAAAAACAAAGTTTACATTTTTTATCAAATTTTTTTGTTAACAATTATTTTGTAAAAGACCATACCTAAGAATAGTGCTTCAAAAATGTTGGTGTTACGCACCCTAAAATATTAAAGGAAGTAGAATATTTAACAACTCCCCCCCCCCCTCAGACCATCATAGACAGATGGATTGCTTCGATGGATTTTTTTTGTATCCCATTCTATACGTGTTACAAGATTGTAGCTAGATTTCTTCAATGTGTTCTGCTGTAAAGAAGAAAGAAGCACGTAGAACCAAGATCATTCTAAAATGATCCCATTGTGAACGGCATGTGCGAAGACATATAACCGTTCGGCTCGAATGCCTTTACGACCCATTGTCTCCAGTAAAAGTTTTACTAATAAGACATTATATTCCTTCATTAACAAGAGTTCTCCTAATGTGTTTTAAGGTACATTTGTCTGTGCTATAAAAAAAATGTAGCATGAATTTCATCTTTACCTGCTTCAACAAATTCTTAATTGGGTGCTAAATTTTGTTAATTGATAGTCCAGATGTGAAGATTTTGAAGATTTTAGAAAGAAACTATTCGGCATCATCTTAAGCCACCACGACCCCGACTTCATATTTAGGTCTTTAATATGTTTAACGAGGAACCTAAGCAGTGCGATAAGCATTTACTCTTTAACAAATGTACAATGCCTGAGGTTGGCATGACACCAAGAGGACTTAGGTCTAACTTTAACTTTCATCGCTAGTGATGAAACCTCACAGAACAATGTTTCATAATATTGGCTCAGATTATGCATTGACCTCTTGCTTGCTGTAAATAGAACCAAAAAAAAAAAATATGTGTTGAAATTTTAATAAAATTGAAGCATTATGTACACGAAATCTGCGAACATGGCGTCATAGTGATTTTTACAAAGCTTATATTAATTAACTCACTCTGTCTGTCGGTAAAAGTGTATACACGTTATTTCTCCCACGCCCATTCTCAGATGAAGCTGAAACTTCGCACAATTATTCATTGACAAGACATGAATCAATATAACAAAAAGTAACCCATTAGACAATTTATTACTGGTAATTATTTATTATTTTGTTTAATAGAAACATGGGAAACTAATACTTTCGTATTTACAGCTATGACTAAATTTGTTGAATTTAGTTCCCTTAAATTATTGTTACCGTTATTTCTCCCTCACGCATTCTCTGATCATGTTGATCCTTTAAACATTTATTTATTGTACCTAACAAAACATGAATCAATAAACAAAATACTAAATTACAATTAGTAAATTGATTATCGTTAATTATTTTCTTTGATATCGAATAAGGGAAATAACTTGTACATTATTGATAGATGTAGTTTTAAGGATGGAGTTCTTACCCTTTAGATAACCTTTATGTAAAAAAAAAAAGTTTTTTTTATATTTTGTTGTATTATAGCGAATTATTTCTAAAGGCCAACATTCCCAATTCAAGTTCGCAGTAACCAATCGACACTTTTTTTGTTAAACTACCGGTACTAAGACTAGACTTTAATCACCATCACCTGTCTTATGTTGTAGGGGTGCTGTGACAGTTCGCGTAACAAATCTCTTCACTTTACTCGGTCAGAGGCCGGTCCATTCTTTTACTTTGTCCATTTCTTTGTGCTCACTCCACTGGACCTTGAGGGGTGAACTTTTGACATTCTATGTGTCCTCTCTTTTGTTTCTTTCTCTAAACATCGCTGTAGGTAGTCCTGATCTAGATTATCTCTCCTTGTAGACTTAAATGTTCTCTTGGCTTAAACATTAACTAAATTGTAAATACTAAACAAAAGTTTTATTATGATAATAATATTTCCTCCATTTCGCTTAAAACTTTCTATGAACATTTCGCATTTGTCTCTTTCTTAATAAAATCTTTCTTTTCATAATTTTTTTCCATATTTGTATTTCTTTTTTAAATTCATACATTAATTGGATGTAAAATAATTGTATCCGATGTATTGAATGCATTTAATATTAAATAATGACATTGTTTGCCTTCAAGTTTATGTTCATATATTCTTTTATCTTGAGATCTATTTTAAATGTTATTGATAACATACTTTTTCTAAACTGCATTACAAGTATGTCTGTGTCAACTCTTGTATTTTCTTTCTGAGTATTTTGTGTGTGTGTTGAACTGTTTGGTCTTCGCTTAATACATTCTTCTTGAAACAAATAAAATTGAAGACATTTTTTTTCTGCATTGTTTACATATATTATATATATATTTTTGTCAACAAAGAACTATACAATTGTTTAGTCATTGTGCTAATGGTCAATATGTAAACGGCCTATTGATGGAGTTTTAAACCTTTGTGTCAATGTATGGAATATTGATCCCTTGTACGAATGGTCTGTGGGTGGAATTTGGAACCCTTGTGCGAATCGTCTTTAGATGGACTGTTGAGGGCTTGTGCAGATGGCCAATGAAAGGAATGTTTAATACGGGCGCAAATGGCCTATGGATGGAATCCCCATTTGTCTGACAATATGCCTTAAAGAAAAATTAAGTCCCAGTGTGTTTGCACACTTTGCGCCCCCTGAATCCGGGCTAGATTGTACAGCAAGTTAATATTTACAAAACTAATTGACTTTGCTCATTGCAGATGGAAAAAAATATATATAGGCCTATATATATAAATAAGACACAGGATGCGTGATGGATTAGCGGTAAAACGCTTGGCTTCCGAACAGGGGTCCCGGGTTCGAATTCTGGTGAAAACTGTTTTTTTTTATTTCGGGATCTTTGGACGCCGCTGAGTCCACCCAGCTCTAATGGGTACCTGATATTAGTTGGGTAAAGTAAATGTTGTTAGTCGTTGTGGTCCGTGGGCCACAGAAACAGATGACATTTACATCATAGATAGATGATCTCAAGGCCTGAAAGGGGAAATGACTCAGTGAGCTAGCGAAGAACAGCTGTTCGTTGATCAGCGTTTTCAACATTTTTAAAATTTGTCTTTGAAGAGTATAATGTACTATGAATAATTGTGCGATGTTTCAACTTAATCCTAGAATTGGGAATGGGAGAAAAAACATGTATAAACTTTTTTACCAGACAGACAGACAGAGTGCGTTGATACAAGTTTTGTAAAAAAGAAAACCTCGAGATTATCAACCCCCCCACCCACACAGACACACACCATCAGATTTTCATAATATGGATTTCAGGCTCATAGCTGTTTCCACTTCCATGCCGTCTACGTGCCACTCACGAACTGTCAAGAAACTAACAAAGATCTTAAGGATGGAATAAAACTGAAAAAAAAATAATTTAATTCATTCCACACATTTCATATAAAAAAACATGACATCATCTTTTTTTCGTCATTGATTCAGCATTTTTACAGTCAGAACTAATCAGAAGTAGTAACAGGCATCATCGAAAGACCCCATCACTTCATAACATAACATTTTTCATAACATTATAACAATATAAATTCCACAATGAAGTCATCATGTAGTTCTCCATGTTTCTGGTTTCCACAACTTGGTATCACATCTTCCCACCATGAAAGTTCAGATGAAATATTCCCTGAATCTACTTATACAAAATCTTCTCATGGTGTGGGAGATCTTCTCTTACCGTGCACAAAGATAAAATTGTCACTATATTCATTTTGGAAAGTTCAAATATCAGCAGTAAAAATATTTAAAGTGCGCTTGCAAAAAAATACTAAAAAAATACTTCATTAAACTGTAAAAGCTTTATACTTTTTAATTGATTGGAAAACAAGCAAAAACAAAACGTGTACATAAAATTAATTAATGTTTAATTTTTTTTTTAAAAGGGAAAAATGATTTTGTCATACTATACAGTTATAGCTCCTAGAAGCTTAAGAATACTACTGTAAACGTATCAAGCATTTATTTGTGGTAGAATATTAGATCATCATAGTTCTATGTTCCCAAACTGTTTCTTTAACGGAACACTTGACACATTTAGCGGAACACTTCGCACATTTAGCGGAACGCGTTGCTTATTTTTTAGAGATTAATTCCCATTAATTCCAGTAGTTCGTGGAAGTAGTTAGTGAGGACTTCACAGAACACAGTTTGGGAAACACTGGGCCATGATGTAAAGAAGAGGAGCATCTTCTGACAGCCTTTAAAGTTAAGCCCGCTAATGCACTTCATGTTTTAGGTATAAATAGGAAGTTGTCATTCTATGTACAGTATTTGACCAGGGAAGACATGAGAATGATTTTTTTTTCTTTTGACAGAATAAAATAGTTCTAAACATTTAGATGTAGACTGAGAGAGAGAGAGAGAGAGAGAGAGAGAGAAAAGTATAAGATGTGGATATTCTCTTGCCATTGTTTTGTCTTATCTTATCTTATAAAATACAGACGTTACTTCAAAAATGAAGATGATTTCGTCCTACGCGTCTTACTTTATAAATCTCTTATTTTCTGAGTGATAAAAAAATAACAAAATATATGAGATTCAAATGTTCGCGAAATAGAAAAACATAATATGGTGGTCTAATTGGTCAATTTACTATGTAAGCATTTAATTATTTGACTGAGCTAAATAGTGATATATAATGATTCGTAGATATATAATATATATTATTATAATAATGGCAATGTCTTCGATTCCGAAGATTAAGGATGACTGCAGTGTTTCACATGACTGCGGAAACCCAGTTGCGACCTGCATATTTTATCGCAACTCCTGCAGACAAAGCTGTTGTCCGCCGGCAGTCTATCAAATCTCTTTATAACTAGTGATTATATACCAGCGTATAGTGAATGGATTGTATAAATGTAAAGTGAATATTAGGAACTTTTAAAAATTTGTTAAAGTACAGACCATGAGATGAAAAAAAGAATAAAATTAACTTAACAAAACTAGATTTGCATAACACATTAAAAATATGTATATATATATATATATATATTAATGAACGTTTCAACGCTATATTTTATGGTATAGTAATTGAGTAGTAAGTTAGTTGATAACTCTCTAATTATACAGCTCGATTTAATTCATTTTGTGAAACGGATCTGCCTCATTATGTTCCAATGGTATTTTGTTTTATTATTGAACATAGAAAACTAAATTTTAAAATTAAACATTTAAAATTAGATAACAGGAATTGAAAATCTTGAGACAAATTAGTAAACAAATTTTAGTTTTTCTTTTCCTGTTTTCTTCGCTATTTTTTTAACATCTGTCCAATTTAAAAAATACAAATTTAAACATGTCTTTTCTTAGCCATCATTTAGTGTTTAGTCTAACATTTCGCCGTTGGAAAAATATTTAATCAAAAGAACCCACACATAGTTACCAAAATTTAGATCACAGAGACTTAGATGCAATGTATCAACAATAACCAACAACTTCATGCTGTGTGCACAGCCATGTTTTTCGGCCCGCAAACCCAACAAACTGTAATCAGTGTCTGCTGGCATTTGCTTCGGCAGCCGCTTTGGCGAACGGGTTTTGGGGTGGGGGAGAGTAGGCTGGCGGAGGTGGCAGTGGCGCTGTCGAGGCCGGGTGGTTGTAGGGTGGAGGCGCCACAGGCTGTTTGGAGTGAGAGTTGAAACTGTTGTAAGACGGTGGTGGCACGTTGTACATGCCGTAGTGTGGGCTGTATCCTGGAGAGAGGGGGTATGCTGGGGAGTATCCGGTAGCCTGGCTGTTGTGACCTGAAAGAAAAATCATTTCACTCGACTCATTAATCTATTTAAACAGTCACATGTTGAGGCATTGGTTAGCGTCCTTAGTAATAATAACAACGGTATAAAATGGTGGATATCGCTTTTACATAATGTATTATGAATACCGAATAAGCTCAGCAATATATTCAGTGGCGTAGCAAGGTACCCGTGGGACCGGGTTCAAGAATATGTTGATGAGCCCCTACCCCCCCCCTCAATATGACATATTTTGTGCGACAAAGAAATCCAGTAGTTTATATCATTACATTTACTAAAAGACATTCCAATGCCAGTTCAATAACACAGCTGACAGAACCATTGAAGACCATGTTTAATTACTGTTTAGCACAGTAAACCTAATTTGCAAGTGGCTGCTTTTGTTGAAGCAATAAATGAAGGCTATTCAGTGGCGTAGCTAGTGTTGGGGGATGGGGGTCCAAATTTGAAAATCTCACCTGACCCCCACTGAGAGGCCCCAAAATGAGTGTCCGAAATTTGTTTTCCATTAAATATTAAACATTACGCCTGTATATAATATCAGGATGTCGAAGTCAAAATGCAGGGGTCCCTAAAGAGGTCAAGCCTCTCGGGCCTCCAAATCCATAACTACACCACTGAGGCTATTGTACTGTTCGCTCATATTGAAAAACCATCCTTGCCTTGGCATCGTAAGTAATTAATGAAAGATGGTGATGTTTTATCAGTCAATACTACAGACTTCTGGTTCTTACAAATATGAAATCTTTCAAATGATTTTAGGCCATTTCTTTGGGTAGTTCTTCATTGGAGTTCACAAAACAATTTTAGATAAAATGCAAATTTAATAAATTTTTAATTCTCTTTGAGTGCCGTCAACCATAATAAAGAAAAAAGGCACTGATTTGGATCTCCTTTAAGTGTTTTGCTAAAATTGGATTGCCCAAGTCGATTATCTCGTTTTGAATTTGTGTGTGTCGAGGTAAGGGTTTTGTTTTTGTTTTCCTAAGAATTTACGTACTGCTAAGACATTGTCGTTCTTACTTGTGTCACCTATACGATACACTTGGCGATGACCACTAAATGAAAGGTTCTTGCATTTGAAAGTTACAACTATCATTTACAATGCGATGAAATACTTTCAGTCAGTAATTCTCAACTTTTTCGATGTGCTCTTTGTTCAGATCAACCACCGTCCTCAGTCATTCAGGTTGTATGTTGGGCAAGCTTGGTGGTGATCAACCACCGTCCTCAGTCATTCAGGTAGTATGTTGGGCAAGCTTGGTGGTGGAGTTAAGTCATTAGGCCTATCTCTTTTTTTTTTTGACGATTCCGTTGGAAAACAACGTTGGTGCTGTGTCTGGGTATAAATCCGAGATCATCCTTACGACTTAACACATACCAGACGACAAAGCAGCCATTGAAGTGTAAGACACTATCCCACGATAAATGTAATTATCGCTTTATCTTAAAATGTGTGTTGGGCCTATAAACCTCCTCCCCAATACAGGCACAATAAGTAGATAAAAAGTCAACAAGTGAAAAAAAAAACGGGTTAATGTTTTAAAGTTAATATAAAGTTTGAGATGACGTTCAGGATATTTTAAGGAAATTTTTTAATCATTTTTTTTTTACAAAATTGCAGTGTAAGGGAGGCCACAATTGGTCATTAGTCATGGGACCAGGCGATATGAAACCCCTACGCGCCATGTAGTGTCGTATTTACAGTTGAAAAGGCCTAAACCTATTTGAGATATGGGGCCCCATATAAGTCCAGATATTGTATGTCACTACTAAGTATTTCATGGAAGCCCTAAGCTAGAGCTTATGTTTCATAGAGGGGCCCTGAACCCATGGTTGTTTCACCATCATTGAACCCCTTCGCGCCATGGATGCTACGCCACTGGATATATTTGAAATGATATCTGGGGTTTGTTGTCTTTGGATTGGAATTGTTCATAGATCTGCTTGTGAGTGTATTTGGGACATTCGGTATAGAAGGCGTCAACACTGACCTGCTACGTCCCAACCTGTGGGCAGTTTAGACCAATAGCTCGTTGCCACGTCAAAGCCCTGAACGACGTGGTAACAAGCTATTGTTCTAAATGGCCCACCGGCTGAAACGTTGCAGGTCAGTGTTGCCGCCATCTACTACTATTGATCTCGGCTAAACTTGGAACTGAGTATTCCTAAACCCATAAAAACATTATCTTTTATTTTACTAAGAAAGGTCAGTATGTTTGTCTGTAAAATGTTTTACATGTTTCAGATGTTCCTTCAGAGTTGAAAATAGTTTACTTCCTAGTCCAAACCTCCCGCAGGAAGACGGGGGATGGGAGCGGGCAGGGTTTGAACCCTCGACTGTCGATAAATCCGAACGACAGTCCAACGCGCAAACCGCGCGACCAGGCAGCCAGTATGTTTTATAACAGAAAAAATTAACAAAATGGTTAGCTCTTACAGCCCACTTACCATTGACCACAAATATTCTTTGCGCCACCACTTGACTTTTTTGTTTTTTATACTGGCATATGCAGAAGACGATGGCCACTATGGTGCAGATAAAAGCAATAACACCAAAGACAATGCCAGCGATGGTGTAAGGACTGAAAATTTAAATAAATGGCAAGCCATTTTAAAACCATCAGTCATAAAAGACAAATATGTTTTCTAAACCACTCTTGTCTATAAATATAAAATGACTAACAATTTTTTACATCTTTTTATTGATTTTGTTTTTTTCAGACGTGGTCATAAATTTATTTTTAAAGACTATCTGACATGATGAGTTTAATCAATATAGAGTTCCCCATTTCTAATGGTTTATTATTAATAAGTAGTAAACTATTTAATGGACTATTGGAAACCTAAAATTACTTAGCTTGGAAAGTTCAAGAGTAAATTTTGCTAACTGTTAATGTTGAAAAGTGTGTTGAATAGTAGTTCAACAAATAACAAATATTTAGCAATAAAAAAAAAACGAACCTCGCTTGGCTTCCGAACAGGGGTCCACGGTTTGAATTCTGGTTAAGACTGGGATTTTTACTTTCGGGATCTTAAGAGCGCCTCTGAGTCCAACCAGCTTTAGTGTTTAACTTTAACATTAGTGGGGAAAAGTGAAGGCGGTTGGTCGTTGTGCTAACCACATGACACCCTCGTTAACCGTGGGCCATAGAAACAGATAACCTACATCATCTGCCCCGTAGACCACAAGGTTCACAATGGGAACTTTATTTTAATTTTTATCTGTATTTTTTAACCCTTGTCTATCTTTTTCTTTTTATCAGAGGCGTCGCTAGGATGTGTGTCGATTGGTGCGATTGGTAAATAAATGTTTTCCCAATACATCTTCCGTTATTATAGAAGCCTCGTGCATCTAATTAATATTAATTCTATAAACAAATTAGCTTTTTTTTTATTTTGCAAAAAAAAAAGTAATTTTTTTCTACTTTGCAATCTCCAAGTGCTGCCAAGCGTCGCTACTATGACTTAAGTCAAGTCTACTTTGCAATCTCCAAGTGCTACCAAGCGTCGCTACTATGACTTAAGTCAAGTCTAATTTGTTTAGTATTTCTGTCTGCGCGTCCCTAAGTTATTACCTCCTCCTAAGCGCAAGAGTACTTTACCTCATACAGCAATATTGAGAATCTCTGTTGCCACAGCAACTCCACTGGCAGTATTCTAATACTCCCGACGAGGTGTAGCAGTAGTCACTTCCCAGGACATCTGTTGGCGGGATAATACATTCAATGAACGTTTCTTGCTAGATCTTGTTATCTTGATTTATCTTAAGATACCAATTTAAAAAAAAAAAACTTTATCCACTACCCACCACAACACCCACGACACAGAGTTTTTATTGACTGAGAATTTTAATTTCTTGCACGCCTTTTGAGAAGGTCCCAAGTATTTGTATAACTTTCGCTCAAGATACAATGTTATACTATGAAGTCTCTTGATACATGAGTTTTAAGGGATATCTGCTAGCTACAAGAGTTATAAATCCATATTTCTTTAATATGATTAGCAATTTATACAAAAAAAACAACATATGTTGCAGAGCGAGATTTTAAAGCTTTTGATATCTAGCAAACTGTTTTTAATGTTAAACTTATGTCTCCAGTTTTAAACCAATTTTTAAAATGTTAAACACTTTTTTCCAATGTTAAACTAATGTTTCCAATGTTAAATCAATGTTTATTATGCTAAACACAATGTTTTCCATGTTAAACCGATTTCTTTAATGTTAACCCAATGTTTCCAATGTTATAACACTTTCTTTGATGTTAAACTATTGTTTATAATATTAAACTAATTGTTCCAGTGTTAAACCAATGTTCCAGTAAGGCTAATGTGTAGTCAACTAGTGCCTTCAATGTTAAGCTTAAATATTCAGAGTAAAGCTCGTCATTTCAATATTAAGCCAACAGTTTGTGTCGAGTTAAGAAACATTTATAACAACAAAAATGTTGTTTTTTTTTAAGAATTTAAATGTATCGGACATATGAACTACTTGTAAGAAGCCGTTTTTTTTTAAATTGCGTATAACTAGACTGACATTTGTTGGACCTACATTGAAATGCTTCTTAGTAAATGCACTGATAAATAATGGATGGTTTGATATCATCGATGTGTGAACCTAAATTCATATTTTAAAATCAGGGCCCTGTGTTATTTTGTCAAGGTTTATATGTTATACACTTAAAGTATAATATAAGTTTATTTTGAAGGACTAATTTCTAATTGATTAATCAGGACTATATTTATGATTAAATGTATATTTTCGATGAAACGAAGAAATACAAAAAAACAAGGTTACAAAGACAGTTTGTGTGGAAAAACAAGCTCAAAATCGACCCCCGAAGTGGTCCACCCAGGCAGGTAAAAGTTAGGTTTCAATATTTTCAGAAAGAACATCAGAATGAAATTCTATGAAAGGCAAATGGCAGAGAAGAATGGAGAAAGAAGGTTAACAGATCTTGTGTGGTGCCCCAACGGTCCAGCAGACCAATGGATATGTGAAAGTGAATGTGAAGTTAGATGTGAACCTGGCCTAACTGATGTCTTATGATGAATATCTAATTGATCTAATTGTTTGGTAAAGGGTCAATCTGAGTTCCGTTTAAAAAAATGTCCTTTAGTGGAGTATTTTATAGGTACATTGCAATGCAGCAGCTCACGCGATAATATGTAAAACTGTTTATTAATTGTTGTTTCAAATTATGTCCAACTTATAATTTACTTTTTTTACTAAATAGAATTTTTCTCTTTAGAAAAAAGTAAACATTTTTTTTTTGTAAATGTAGTAGTTTGTATAACAAAACTTACTTAACTTGGCAATACAAATGTAAAAAAAAAAATTGACAAAAAATTTAAAATACGTTTGCATAAATGTGTTATAAATATGGTATATCATTTCCTCCCCTATTAAAGAGCCTCCCGTGTTTGTTACTATTAATAGTGAATAGTTGTAAAAGTGGTGTGTTTTATGAAAAAAAATGCTTGCATAAGAGATTTAAAAAATTAGATTTTCGCTTTCAGAAAAGAAAAAAATAGCCGTTGCATCAGAACTTTGATTGGTCAAAAATATTATGATGTCGGATTTTCACTATCTTTTCTAGTTTACGAGATCTAAACAGGACGGACGGACGGACAGACATTCCACACAAAACTAATAGCGTCTTCTCCCCTAAAAACTATTTAAACTCGGTTCGAAACGAGTGGGTTAAAAAAAAATAGATTAGACAATAGGCGATAAGAATGACCGACCGGGCGGTAGTGCATGTTAATTCATAATGAGGGTCTTTTTGGGGCAGGTTACCGACCTTTAATGAACTGTCCAAGTAGAAGAAAGACACTCAACGCCACACAGTTTGTTAACGTCATTTATAGAGGCGTAGAGTGTGCAGACAACAATGGGAGGTAATGAGGTTCTAAAAAAAAAAAAAAAAAAAAAAGTTTTACAAAAATATATAAACAAGTTTGGTGAGATACAACACAACAGTTGACCTACTTAATACAAAAACAAAACAGATTGGACTCTATGTGTATTTTCAGCGTTACTTCGGGACCAGGCAACTACTTTTCCTATTAATGTTACTTGACACAAACTGTTGGCTAACAAAAAGCAGTTTCAGTGTCACAGGAGAGTAGAAATTCCTTTCTTTATCGGTTTTCATTATATCAATCCATAAGATCACGTGATTTTTTTTTTTTTTTGGGGGGGGGGGTCTTTTCTTAGTTTTAGTCCAGCAGACCTTATCTTGTATTTAATAGAAATATTCTAGAACCATAACAAAAATAGAGACTTCAATTTTGATATGTATATAGACATGTATTTATATTTTCTCTATCTATCTATCTATCTATCTATCTATCTATCTATCTATCTATCTATCTATCTATCTATCTATCTATCTATCTATCTATCTGTCTGTCTATCTATCTATCTATCTATCTATCTATCTATCTATCTATCTATCTATCTGTCTGTCTGTCTGTCTGTCTGTCTGTCTGCCTATCTATCTATCTATCTATCTATCTATCTATCTATCTATCTATCTATCTATCTATCTATCTATCTATCTATCTGTCTGTCTATCTATCTATCTATCTATCTATCTATCTGTCTGTCTGTCTGTCTGTCTGTCTGCCTATCTATCTATCTATCTATCTATCTATCTATCTATCTATCTATCTATCTATCTATCTATCTATCTATCTATCTATCTGTCTGTCTGTCTGTCTGTCTGCCTATCTATCTATCTATCTATCTATCTATCTATCTATCTATCTATCTGTCTATCTATCTATCTGTCTGTCTGTCTGTCTGCCTATCTATCTATCTATCTATCTATATGTATGTATGTCTATTTATACATACATACATAGATACATACAAATTCATTGTATTCACAAAGAGAGAGAATCTAGGATGTTATACAATTTCACAGTCAATTATTTCAGTCTCTTGCTCACAGAGATTACGTCACAAGAGACCACTTGCAATTCGTCTAATTAAATTAACGTCTCTCTAATATGATAACCTGTCGTTTTTCTTGTTATTGTTGTTTGTTTGTTTTTGTCAATGTTATTGTATATGTTGTTGTTTATGTTGTTGTTTTTCTTTACTTTTGTGTCGTTGTTGCGTTTATGTTTGTTGTTGTTATTGTTGTTATGGTTTATGTGGTTGTTATAGTCTACGTACTAGTAGTGTTTCCTTTCTCGCTGTCACGTCAAATATCCCCACACCCAAATAAGAATAGTCAGTGTAACACGGTACATACCTAACAATATAGTGTTTTAGTTGTTTATTCGTATATCGTTAACCACATTTAAATAACAGTAAATGTATTTATAATCTTACCTAAATGATCTCCTATTTACTTTGAAGCTCCATAAACACTTTAAAAAAATAAAATAAGTAAAACACAATAGAAAGAACCTATTTTATTTCCACGTCTCATGTAAGCATGTAGATCTATGTAATTTAAAAGCAACAAAACGGCTAGATTAAGCAGAAGCGAGCAGGGCTACCTGTCAATGAGCTATTGAATTTCCCAAGAATGGCCTCTAAAAAGTCCCAAGGTTTAAAAAAATATCCCAAGAAATAATTTTTCAAAAATCAATATTCTGCACTGCCCGCCAAAGTTTTTATCTTAATGTTCAGTAAATGAAATTTTAGATTCTATAAGTAACTAGATCTTATTGCGGTAGTGTTAAACCCATATTTAACGCAATGAGTCAGGGAAAAACCGTTAACGGCATGCTGGGTTTGAACTCGAGACCTTCATAACAGCAGTCTGAAGCACATAACCCTACCACATGGCTGGGCAACGTTGTCTACTTCAGTCTTTGATTGAAAAGAAAATTCCAGAAAATTAGTAGAAAAAAAAAAGAAGAAAAAATTGTCATAAATTTAAAAATTCATTGTAACTTAAAATTTAAAAATTCATTGTAACTTAAAATTTAAAAAATGGCATTATTTGTCGGCATTATTGTCGGCTATAGATTTTAATAATAATAATAATATTTATTATCCAGGAGGAAATGTGTTGTTTTTTTATTTGTAGGCTACATTATTTAAAAAAAAATATGTTATTCAATAATTAGAATAAATTCAAATTACCAAGCCATAAGAAGCAATGATCATAAATTAAACTATCACAGATATTTCAAAAGGGGAAATAGAGAACAGAAGATATCCTCTAAGCCGAAGGTTAAAAACTATTTCTCTTAAACCTTGGGGAAATACCCAAGCTTTGGTAGCCCTGAAAGCGCGAGTCTTTGGCTAATTTTAGCATTTCTGTTGTACGATCACTTTGGTTGCAATGAAGCTTAAAAGCGGCGAGCAATTTAAATGCGTCATCCAAACAGTACTTAAGGCTCTTCTATGTGTGTGAGAGGGAGAGTGTGTGTGAGGATCTGGGAGTGTGTGTGTGTGTAAGGGTGGAGGGGGATGACGCTGTTCTAAAATAAAAAGTTTTTCGAGTGTCATTGGGAAAGGGGAAAGGTCGGGTAGAGTGCATAGAATAAAGCGTACGGGGACGATTAGTCTATAAATCAATACCTGACGGGTATCGATCCGTGGCACTTGTAAACAGTTCGATAGAGCCTCATATTTGATTCTTTTGAAAATGTTGAATCTGTATCTGAGATACATCTGGTATTTATACAAACGCACTGGCCTACACAAACATAAAAATTATTTTAAAATACAATGCATACTCAACCACATATTGTTAAATGTCTACACTTAACCAGAAGGGGGAATTTAATCGAAATGAGTAATGCAAACAAATATTTTTTAAATTCTTCCTTTAGCTGATAACTTTTTCTTTTCTTGTCAGAGCGATTAATTAGCTCTTAATAACTAATGTTATCTTTATCCCGCCGCCGGATTACCCACCCTCCCCTGGTTAAACCGATGTATAAATCTAATCCGAGTTTTAAAAAAATTCTAGTCTGGTGATATAGATCCAAACTTTGTATATTAAAAGACATTAGTTAAAACTTCAATACTGGATCTAGTGTAATGATCTGTGTATTGATAAATTGCATTGTATTTAATAAATTTGTATAGTTTATCAAATAAAACTTGTAGCAGTCCAGCTAAGGATTGAAAAATAAGACGGTGTGCAAAATGTTTATGAACAACTATTTAGTTATTTATCTCATTAGTGAATACATACGGGAATTTCTAATGACCTGTGATGTACAAACGATAACCTAAACCAATTTTAATCTTAAGATCATTATATATTGAGACATTATAACGGTTGAACCCGAATAGTCCGCATGTAACCAATTTTAGCAAAGAAATACATAAATTATTTATTTATAGCTTTTATAAGGCGCTACTTTCATGCTTAAAGCATGCTCAGAGCGCTTTGGTCCAATCTCATTTGTGGACCAGTGGGGGGAGGGGGTATCTAGGAGTTGGTTTTCGTGCTGCTTTTAGGCGCTCAGTAAACACAACTCTGCCCGAGTCGGGTGTCGAACCTCATGCCCCCTTCTAGATAGCCAATCAAGCTAAGTTCAAGCGCACTTAGCCTCTCGACCACTCTTCCCATTGTCAAATTTCTATTAATAAAAAAATTGTTAGAGCCGTTTTCGAGATCCATTTCCATGTTGTTGTTTTTTTTATCCATGACGCCGCTTTGACGCGTTTGCAAGATAATAACAAGTAAAGTATAAAGCAAATATTTTTTAAAAAGACAATTCCTCTTTTATGAAGCTGTTGACTGTTCCGTAAAAGGGAATATTTTTCTCTTAATAACTGATGAATGAACCTTTTTCTACGCCGCTTCTTTTCAAAACTTCCCACGAACAAAAATCCTGGTTAAACGAATGTATAAATCTACTCAATGTCAGATTATATTTTTAAAAAGATCCAGACTTAGAAGACGTTGTGGAAAATGTTCCTGAATCTCTATTGATTCCCTGTGCTCTCTAATGATTAGGGCCAACACCCGAAGATGTAGTCTGTTCGAGATAAAGATTTTTTATTCTTCTAGCCAAATTTAAATTTATTTTATTTTATATTTTATTTTTATATATAATTTAAAACATTATAACGGTCAAAGTAGCTTTTTTCTTAGTCTGGTCTAATAGCTAGTAATTCATTTCGCAAAGAGATGCATCAGAAGATATAGAGGAGTTGTTTTTAAACAATGTCGCTCTCAACCAAATGTTCTTCCGTTCCCTTGAAAAAGAAAAGTCATCTCATCACACTTACATTGCAAGAGTATTTGGTTGTCTTTCTTTACTCTTGGTTTAATTTTAAAAAAGTGAATATTTTATGTGCTATATTTAACGACCGCACAAGAAAAAAAAAACAAATTACAAAAATACATACATAATAAATAAGATCTGCATTTCTCTCTTACTCTCCACTCTCTGTACAGAAAGCACTAGGCGGTCTATTACAAATCATAACTAAGTGGCGGTCACCTGATTGGCAAAACGTTATAGATGGCAAACATTAGGAAAAGGTAATAGAGAATGTTCTGGTAGTAACAACAGACAGCAATACCACAGGCACAGATAAAGGGATGGGGAAAAATGGCCACTGTCCTCCGCGAATTGTAGGCACTTACTACATAAGACAATAACGAATTTTTATTGCAAATTATGATTTGGTATTTGGAAGTCTGGGACAATCTGTTATCTAATGACTGTGTCAAGATCACGGTGGGCTTGCTTGGACAATCAGTATCCCCTTTATTTTAATATTTTAACACACATACTCACTTGCAATCAAGTAAGTCATTTCATAATTTTAAAAAAATATTTTTTTTACTAATTGAGAAACCACGTCTGACCTAATTGTTAAATAAAGGGACATTATTAAAATGAACAAGAAGTATAAAATGTTAAATGGATTTACTTCCCTTTATTTTTTAAACCGATTTATTTTTTCTCCGACTTATTATAGATAAGGCCGCGACAAGGTGAGAAATATCATTAAAAAAAACTTTCTTAAACAAAATTTTCTTTATATATTTTAATATGTAATTTTAAAAAAATAATTGAAAAAATGTAATTAAAATTTTTGAAACACTCATTAATTTTGTTGCAAACAGTAGAATAGAAGTATGTGTAGGCAAGTGAGTATAGAGTTTGTTCAAAATCTTTAGAGCTCGACAGACATAAATGAAGAATAGATCTAAAATGCCTAGACTCAACTTCAATGTCCACCAACTATATCAAACTGTGTAATTACTAAATGTTTACATAGCACTTGGATTTTATAGCCAAACTAATTGTGAGTTGTTTAAGTAGACATTTGTCTGAATTGTTCTCTAACACAGCACAATGGCCGGGGACACACAATTTCCCACTTAATTATCACCGCTGAAAGTCAGCCCAAAGAATGGCATTTTAATTAAAAAATTATAATTACTTCCTGAACCTATATGACCTTGGGGTCAAAGTACCTTAAGAAGGTGTAACTGTCAACTTTAAGCCAGGCAGATTAATAAACGAAGCCCAGAGAACCGGCGTGCTTGCGCTATCGGCTACGCCAGTTCTGCCAGACACGGTAATCGAAGATCTCGTCGATTGGAAATTCTGTCTCGCGCCATTGTTCCACTAATCGCGTTCATTGCTGTACCTTGTAGAGCTTTCGAATAACGAACCTTTCAGGCGTGGCCAGTGCGTGTCTGTGTACAGACGATATACATCAGTATTGAATAGCTGGAAAGCATGAGTTTTACTAGCGATATTTGTTTTAGTTGACAACAAGGTCTTATCAATGCTGGGCATTTTGTAAGACATTAGGGAAGCATGTGGACGAAATGCCATATAGAAATTGTATGTTCACGTCTGCTGGATATAGAGCAGACGAGCTCATCTATGATGTGAAATAATCTGATAGATCTGAGACAGCACAAGGTAGGTTAAAGTTAGTCAACATTTGGAATTTTTCTCGATAAATTGTAAGCTGTGTAATATCTTCTTTGTTGAGTTTTCTATTGTTAAGATTCAGTTTACATTATTTAAACGGCAAAATAAAGAAACATAAAAAGGTATATATGCGTATAGAGAAATGAGGGGGTTGATTTAAAACAAAAAAGAAAATGGAAAGTGAAGGCTTGGAAGAGATGTTGAAGTAAGGAGCAAAACTAAACAATGTCAAGGACGCCTAAGTGAGCGGTCACTGTGGGGTTTTTATTATTATTTATTATTATTATAAAAATCTCTTTGTAGTACGAGGAAAGATGTTAGAATTTTTATGTTATAGTGATCTTCAAAGTTCTCATAAATTTTCGCAAAGGTTTAAAAAAACAAAAAAGCCTTTTTCAAGATATCTATACAGCGAATACACTAAAAAGTTAACTATTTATAGTTACTTTCCATAAATTCAAATTTCCAATTGTAGATGTTAAATATATATTCTTTTTTTTTTTACTTATATTAAAAAACTGTTCATACGCCCTGTGTTAATTGGTTGTTATGAGTAATAGTAATTGTGTTTGTGTGAGTGTGTGTGTGTGTGTCTGTGCACATGTGTCTGTTAACTTTGTAGTAGGAAACTGTCCTACATATGAATGTGAACATTGTTTGTTTGCTAAGCTTATGTCAACTCTGTCTGTCCGGTACAAATTTTGAACACGTTATTTCTACACTTGCCATTCAATTCACAATTATTTATTGTTCCTAACAAGACAAAAATCACTGAAAAAAAATTAACCGCGTAATTCATTAAATAGTTGTCATTAATTAATTTTGTTTGATATCGACAATGGGAAATAAATTTTGCAGTACTGAGATATATGCTGTAAATGTGTAGCTCATCATTTCTCATTCAATTTATCTTTTGTCTTCTTCTTCATTCTCACATTACATGTTGGAGGGTTCAGATCAGTAATCTTATATCTGAGATGAACTGCGCAGTGGTCTCCAGATCAGGCAGTTCTCCGTATAGTTTTCGTTCTATAGGAAGGTTTTGAGGCCAGAGTCTTGTTCGGGCCTCTTGAAAATATTTCTTGTAATAAAGAGGGCTAGTTACCCTACCTTGTAGAAAAAACGCTAGCTTCAGAAACACCAAACAGCAATGCTTTATTATTACAAGAAGTCTTTCCGTGACCGCCCACCATGAAGTTCTTCTATTACAAGTCAGTTCATTTCTAGATAAGACGTGCACAAAATGTTTACGTGTGTCTATTTCTTTATTCAACTCTTTACTGAATGCCAAGAAAAACATTTCAATTTAATTTTAAAATGATAATATTGTGAAAAAAAAATATGAAGGTCAAACTAAAGTTTTGACTGTGTAGTCAGTTGGTAATTACATCAACTTCCAAATTTTTTAGAAACATCGTTAGAGCCAGATTGTCCAGATGCCATTGTCCAATCTTTTCCACCCATGAAGAGTTGGCAAGCTAATGAGAGAAACTGTAACACAAAAATTTCTCTGATAGTAATACTTGAAGATAGATCTATATCTTGTTAAGTAACCCTTTCAAAACTAATCCAACCTCAAGACCTGAATGATAGTGATGCTGGGAAATGTTCACTTTTTAAAATAAAATAGTTGCTCAGAGACATGAGCTGCCAAAGAAGCTAATTTTATCTGGAAAGAGAATAATTATACAATTCTAGATAGCCATTTGTAAATCCAAACATTATTAGTATTTTAAAGGGGAACATGTCATTATTTAGAGATTTCCTAATGAACATAAATTTAAAATGTCCTACATCTGTGGCATTTTACGTTCCGAGGTGAAACAGTCTCCCTTTGCAGCTTCTTGTGTGACTAAAGATGCCAATCCTTGATACACAGCAGTGGTCACAAGTTGGGCATATGTAATTACCAGGCTCAGTTGAATTTTCACCCTTCTTTCCACTACTGTTGTGTATGGCATCTGCTATCCGTGACCCTTCCTTTATGCTCTCTCTCCATGTAGATCTGTCCAGTGCTACTTTTTTCCAGCTGCTAGTGTCGATTTTGAAGAGCTTCATGTTGCGTTTGCATACATCTGTATAACGTAAAAGTGGGCGACCAACGGCTCTCCTGCCTTCTATTAGATTGTCATGCAGAATGTCTTGTGGAAGTCGACCTACTGGCATTCTACGAACGTAGCCAAGCCAAAAAGTCGTCTGCTGCTGATAACACAGCGGATGTCCTGGAACCCTGCTCTACGTAAAAATTAAAATATTGTACACGTTTCTTAACTATTAGCTTTCCGAGGGAAAAAAACAAGAGGCAAAATGAATAATTACGTTGTGGTTTTTTTTTTGGGTAGGGGGTGGTGGGGAGAAGGAAGTTTTTCCAAAGCTGCAAAATTTTTTAACTGGCAAAGTATCAAATACCTGACAGCTTTCAAACTTTTACAAAGTCTGCGGCACATAATTGGCCTACTACATTTAAAACCCAAAGAGAAAGCTACCGCGAAAGAAAGGTGCAGTTGACAATAAAGTAATTAATCCGGCAGAAAATTGCTTTGACTGAGTTGGATATGACAAATTTTGTAGGTCACAACTGGGTCTGTCTAGTCTAAGAGAATACTACATAGACTCAAAGCCAATGGCGAGGGCCGCGGGACACAGTTGAGGTCAAAAGTAAAGCCCTTGCCGAAGACAGGCGAATAATACTAAAAGAAAACCTAAATAGACCACCGATGGACAGCGGCTTTGTCTGCATTGTAGTTTTTTTTATATGTAACAAGGTATGAAGGTTTACGTAGCCATGTGAAGCACTGAACTTAACCTAAATTTTCGGACTCCAAGACTTCCTCGTTATTAGATGACAATGTAAACGCCCACATAGAATTCGATGGTTTTAAAGTTAGTGTGTTCAGCCTAAGCCATAACTTCCGAGTTGGTATATAAAAGCTCAATGATACTATTACATTTCGCTACACATTCGCTACAGCGAACCACTCTGTGCGTAAGTCACACTGTATGTTTGCCGTCATCGATACATTCATAGTGTCATATGTCATGACATAAATATGTCAGCGTATTGAACACTCTGACCAGGTAGCCGTCAACTGAGGTAGTCAGGAAGGCAAATCAACAGCCCCATTATTTGTGAATCTATTTCGGTTCACTTTCTCCACTAAGCGAAGCGCGCTATACTGAAAGCAAGAGATAAAATATACGATGGCTGCAAAAGAGAGAGAGAAGGAGGGGGGGGGAAGAGAGAGACAGACAGAGAGGGGGGACGAGAGAGCGAAACATTTTGACTGTAACAATAAATGAAAACACAAAACGGATCAATATTTTAAAGTTAGTATTTTGTGTCGAGCATAAAGGAGGACGGCGTAACAGAAGTCCCCCCCACACACACACACACCGGTAAGCGCTAGAAAGATCAACTAAGGCACCATTTTGCGCTCACTAACATTTACGAAGATAGACGGCAGAAGATGGCCTCTAAAAGAGACAGAGAGCCCTCACAAAAGACTTGGGACAGACATTGGAGGTCCAGAGGAAGGCCCTTGTATAAGACAGGCGCACAAGACGTAAAGAGAACTTAAATAGACCCCCGATCGCAACTAGTTAGCGTATCCACCTGGAGCACTGCACTCATCCTTAATATTCGGAATAGAAGACACTGCCTCTATTATTATTATTATTATTATTATTATTATTATTATTATTATATACGTACGAGCTACAAATCAGTAGATCTCAATTTTCTCATACTTTCTTCCGTGTAACTCTTTAAAACAAAACATTTATAGCATCCCTAAGTCCAACCTCAAAAAGGCAGCTGATCTACGTTCTGGACACATGAAACCTTCATTAACATCTACTTTAAAAAAAACAACTACAACATTTGTTCATTTTTTTTTAACATAAGTTAGGAGCGTTTCTCCAAAACATGTAAATTATCATGTCCTAGAGTCGTCCTAGGGTCCTAGACCAACCATCTCCAGAGCGGCTGATATGATGGCGGATAGATTTCGAAACTGGGACGTTTGTGGAGACAGTCCGAAGAGAATACTGCACACCACAGGGTAGTTATGCTGATCCTTAGAAATGAATAATCGTTGTAACATATGCATTTGTCTGTCCCTTGGTCTGTCGACCGTCTCTCTCTCTCTTCCTCTCTGTCTTTTGCAATGATTAGGATCTCTTTCAATAACTGCCATATCCGTTCCATGCTATAATCTTCCCATCACTACTTTGTCCTGCGGAAGGGTGTGTGCGATTGGGAAGGATCTAGTGAAACGATAGTACAGCTTAGCTTGACCATGCACAGTCATCGGAATGTCATCATGTGGCCAAATTATCATTGTTATCTTGTTTCGGATTTCATCGTTTATGATGCAGTCTTTGTATGCGATAACTAAGAGTCTTCTACACCATTTCAATTTCATGGTTAGTCTCTTCCACGTTTTTACAGATATCTAAATCTCAGTATTGTAAAACAGTGTTTCCGATATTTGATTAGTAGATCTTCGAGCTGTTTTAAAACAGCTTTTGACACCAAAGTCTGCTGGAGTGCTGTGTCTACATACCACGTACAAGTAACTTATTTCAATCCCACTGTAATAAGGACATTGCAGTGCAGCAACAAAATAGTGTCAAGAAAGTTGATTTATACGGACCTACGTATTAGTTTATATTGTAGATTAATATTGTTGTGGCTCTTCCGCCGTGTCAAATACAAACAATGAAATAAACAGGAGGTAACCTTCAAACTCCGGCGAAATGCCAAAACAATCAAGATAGGTAGTCGACACTAGTGTTAAAATAGGAAAATACTTAATCCTCAAGAAGGGACCCGTCTAATGTCCTCGGTTACTAGCCGTCTGGATATAACTTCTTATTTTCACTGCTCTAATGAAAAACGTCTTGTTGATAGTGTCGAATAGAGCGTTCTTACTTTTTAACAAACTCTACGTCATCGTCGCTAAATAAAACTTTCCCCCTATTCCCGAAACAAATAACTAAATCCTAATCATGTTATAACAATATACATTATACCTTGAATCTTTAGATTTTAGAAAATATACTTTGAGTATTTTCTACGCTTGAATGAATGGCACATAATTTTTGTAAAAAAACAAGATTCTCCATCAGATTCTGAAATCTGAGTAAGAATAGCAGCTAGACAAATAATATATAAAATTATAATTTAGCCTACTGTAATACGCGTAACTGATACTTATGTCACTATGTGTTAATTTTTTTTTCCTATGAAATAAAGACTTTTCCATAATACAGCTAATAATATATATAGTGACAGGCACATACATTGACTTTTGTATTTGTTATTCTGAATTCCTCTAGACCTCTATATCCTGTTACCATGTTCAATCCTTAAGTTTAAAGTAACTATTATTCTGATCGAAATTTTCAAAAAAAAATCTTTAGTTTTGATCCTAACTATAATATAGACACCTAATCCCGGATTCTACCCATACTATTATACTTAAACCCAGTCTTAACCTCTCTAAAGCCTCGAGGTCCTCTAATACTAGCTCTAGGATATAGGAAGCCTTGCCATATCATTAAACCTTGAAGTCTATCCATTGACCGAAACAACTCATTGTTTACTGGACGGCTTTGTTCAGTGAAACATGACCCGTGGGACGTGTTGACCAAACATACCTGGGTCTTTGAACAGGTCAAACCAATGTGACGGATACTAATAATTCACGGGGTAAAGAAAATATGTTAGGGGATCGTTACTATGCGGCCCTTTATTGTAAGTTTTTTTTTTAAATGTGAAAAAAAATGTAGGGATGTTAAATGGGAGTATCTCAATAAATACAAACCATCTCCAATAATATGTCAATCTCCAATAATATGTCAATCTCCAATAATATGTCAATCTCCAATAATATGTCAATCTCCAATAATATGTCAATCTCCAATAATATGTCAATCTCCAATAATATGTCAATCTCCTCACTATTTGCTTTCCCCCTTTTTTTTTTATTTCACAAGCATTTGCACCATTCCACACCACACGGCGTACTTGCGCTTTTAACTTTTGGCCAACTTCCACCCATGAAGAGAACTTAACCCAATATTAAGGATGAAAAAAAAAAAAAGAATGTTTGGTCACATTATGTCTCTTGACATATTGAGTACTCAGTTGAGCGTAATCATCTTTTTTTTTTTTTTTTTGAAGTAACGTCTGTATTGTATAAGATAAGAAGATAAAATAAGATGAGTTTGAAGGAAGAGGTGAAGGGATGTCAATGTCTTTCTATGTCCAAAAGTCGACACTCATTATGTTTGCCAAAAAAAATGTGATGCTTCAAAGTAATTAAAAATAAAGTTATTTCAAAGAGCCATCGACCAGTCAGTCACAACGTTGTTTCTCCCCACCCCCTTGATCCGATGGTCATTGCGTAGGACTGAATCGAAAATCAATAGCTCTGTGAGTGAATGTTCACGCTCCACTTCACATGGGAAATTAAACAATATTTTATTTTCGCCTACCACTTTCATTTCGCATTTCATTAGCTCAAAGGATTTGCCTCAGAAGGATCTTTCCATTTTGATGTGAATGTAGTGATAACATTTTTCCAGATTAAGGTTAATCTTAGATATTTTAGAGCATCCCTAAAACATCATTCACGTCTTATTAAGTCCCTGAGAATTTAACGACTGTTAAACATTGCCCTGGCTAGATAGCACTCTCTTTAATCGTCTGCCATAGAAACAATTGACGCTTTTTTTAAATCGTCTTCATGGACCGACTGGCTTACAATGGAAATTCTACTACAGAGCTTTAATTTTGGATAAAGAATTTTTTTTAGATCAAAATAATAAAAATTATTTTAAAATAATGGTAGCGTTTTTCCTTTTTTTTTTTTTAGCAATTAACAGCAGATCAGGGCAATTAAAATCTACCGTTTTGTAGGTCAAAATAGGCTTATCCCAGTACAGCGGATGTTCAGTAGATTGGTGAACTTGTTGTAACGAGTATTTCTAATAAGTCTGAGAATTTTTACCTATCAAAGTATGTGTCGAAGCCAAGTGTTAGTGTATTAACTTTGCTACTTGGTTATGGTGACCTAGGTAGGCAGATTCTGATAGGGTTGAACATTATTATTATTATTATTATGGAAATTGATAAATTTTCATTCTCTGGCACTGCCAGGGTCGAGTTACCTTAGATCGAAAAAAAATTCAATGTAGTCCCCTAAACAATGTCCACATAGAGATAATGTTCTGATGGTGTTGCAGGTCTGCAGCAGCACTGTGCTTGAAAGGTAATAAGTATCCTCTTAGGAATGTTTAGGGCTTCGAATGTGTTTGGGAGGTCAGTCGTCACTATCCCCTAGATTTATATATCTACATGGTATATTATCTTTTTTCTTATCGTTATTATTATTATTATTATTATTGTCGTTTAAGAGTAAACAATTGTAGTCCATAAACAAAGAAAGGTTCTCTGTGTGTTTCACTACATTGAACATTAAGGTCAGTAATGTTGCGTTTAAATAAAAATCGTAAAATTCCCAAGCTTCTGTTACAAGTATTATCAAAGTGTTATTGTAACCCAGATCTTCAATTGAAAATATAGAAGTCAATCCAATATTTTGAGTGCGTTGAAAGCCAACAGACTTCGAGTCTTTTCTTTTGTTTTGCTTGTAACTAACAACTTAGAGTGGATGTAAATAAATGAACAAATTAAAACCCTCCCAGCTCTTTTTTTTTTCTTTCTTTCCCTAGCCAGGCCAACGAAAAATCAATAGTGACAATATATCAATTTTACTTTTTTTTTCTTTTAATATCATTGATAAGTAACTTGACAGTTCTTTTATACAAGGGAAATAAGTTGACAAGGCTTTTATACAAGGGAAACAACTTGACAGTCATACTGACATTGTGGTAGCAATGAGTGATAAAAAAAGTAATAAAATTAGAAATATTTTCATAAGCCAGACAACTGTGGCCTGAGAGTTTTCAATATGTATTCTTTGGTTTGCAATAGCACTGCCATCTGACTTTTAACTCGATATGTATGTGACGTTGATAATTGATATCCAAAGAGCTCTTTGCTTTCGACGCTCCTCAAAATGCAAAATACCGATTTGTGTAATGGAATCTTGTGTGCATTCAATGTTTGCATGTAAATTTAATCCTTTGAAACCAAAGGTCAAATGTATGATCTAGTATGGGACTTTGTGCTGTTAGCTTTACAAACGTTCAATTACGGTAGTTTAAGATATAAGAGCATAATGTATTGAAATGGTGAAAAGCCGTGTATAGGCCTACAGTGTGGCTTAGCTACAAGATAAGCTGACGTATTGGAAACATGTAAACTATATTGAATGACGCCGAGGAGCTCAGATTTTTTCAATGGTCAAACTCAAAGTTAGTCCACATTTACTTGGTTCACTACTTGTTTTCAAGCTTCCAGTGGAAAGTAGGCTACACCATGGGCTACTTGGGCTACACCATGGGCTACACTGATATGAAATGTACAAAGGCCTAATGTAACTTAAATTAGATCTATATAGGAGATTTTCATTTATAGAGGCAAATCCATAAACAGCAAATCTTGTTGGTGTATCCTATGTGCAGAATAAGGCAGTACGGACATGCTGCTATCTACGTTTATAAGCTTTTAATATTTTCACTATTTCTGGAGAGTTATTTCTCATTCTCATTCCTTGAAACACAAAATTATTTTCTAATATTTAGTTAGCGAGTGATTTTTCACAATGACTTCCTTAACAGTGTCTATTTCTTTCAAAATCTCTACCAATCCAGTTTTCATTTTTCCTATATAATAATTTAATATTTTTTTTATAAAGCGCTGTTCAACAAATTGTAGGGTTCAAGGCGCTGTGATAACATTTAAAACATAAACATGATTGCTAAAATGACAAACTAATCCAAAAACGTTTTAAACAGGTAGCTCTTGATGTTCTTCATTGTAGTGTAGCATGTTGTCTGAGATCAATGGGGAGTGAGTTACAAACCTTTGGGCCGTGCACAGAGAAAGCCCGCAGACTCGCGCAGACCGTAGCTTTTGAGGGAGAAACGTGGCACCTCTAGAAGCGTTGAGTCCATTGAGCGCAAGGTTCTCTGAGGGACATATGGAGTGATCAGTTCGTTAAGGTACAAGGGCATTTCTTTGTTATAGATACACTGATGAAAAAGTGTGGCCATCTTGTAATCGATTCTCGCTTTCACAGGAAGCAAGAGAGTAGTGGCAGAAGGATTATTCCTATGCTTTTCTTTAGAGTTTCCTTTTATCGCCACCAGAGTTCTCCAAAGCCTTTTCTCTGTTTGTTTTTCTTTCATGTTTTATGGCTGAGTGCTAAAGCGCTTGGCTTCCGAACCGAGGGTCCCTGGTTTGAATCCCGGTGAGACTGGGATTTTAATTTCGGGATCTTTACGATGTCCCTGAGTCCGCCCAGCTCTAATGGGTACCTAATATTGGGGGAAAATAAAGGCGGTTAGTCGTTGTGGTGGTCACGTGACTCGCTCGCTAACTTTGGGTCACAGATACTGATGACCTCTACATCTTCTGTTCCATAGATCGCACGGTATTCCTTAAAGAAAGTAAACATAATCTTAAAATCAAAGTATGTATTCAAACAAAAAACAACAACAATTACTGTGATTATCCTTTCGTATGAAAATCTCTAATAATGTAAATAAACCTGCTCTGTTTTAGTTCATATAATTATTTATACATGAAATCGTAAATATAAAAAGAAGGGTGTGAACGGCATTTTGTTTTTGTTTTTTTACAAAGTCAAAAGGCAAAGGTCATTTAGTGTAGGCTAAACAGTCTAATGGGGGGTTTTTTAAACAAGGGGGGGAGGGGGTATGAGATACGTGAAAACTCCTTTGGATAGCCTTTAATGTAGCACGTAGACCTACATTTCTTTCTGGGTTTTTTTCTTCAACCAGCGCGCAGCGTTACCAAGCTACAATGTCCACACATAGAGGTCTAGTAAACAGTGCAAGTGTACAGGAGAGTATGGACACTGGCGGTCAAGATGGCGGAGAATCAGACGAGAAGAAAGTTGAGCTAACGTTGGAAAGAAAGAAAACTGTTCTGCAGGTCAGTGACAACATTGTTATTATAGATTGTTCGAAGAAGCGTTAAGCGATATTAGCGATATTAGTAGAAAATATAGAAGTGGGATGTGGATTCAATAATGAGCCTAGTTTACTTAAAAAGTACAAGTAACATTTAGAGTTTTATTTTACCTGACAAAACATTAATCAATTATAAAATCAATAATTAAGTCAACTAATTATTGATAATTAATTATTTTGTTTGATATCGAAAAAGGGAAATAACTTCTACATTATTGAGAGATCTAGATTTACGCGTTGAATTCTTTCTCTTAGATATGCTTTGCAATTTAAAAAAAAAAGTATTTTACATTTTGATTGTTTGTTTTTTTCTTAATTATACTTATTTTCGTTTAAAAATATTTTCTATTCTTTTTTTTTCTACGAAATAAATCTTTAAACGAACATTTTTTTTTCAAACAAAAATATATGTAGGCTGTTCACCAAGACAACCTTCACCTTCCGAAAGTGACCCTGGAAGTTGCCACCCCTGTCCCAGACGCCATCAAAGATGTTGAATTTGTCGATCACAACGATGATGACCAGGACGTTTCAGACGAGGATGAAGAAGACAGTCTCAGCGAGGACGACCCTGATGATGATAAGGATGCTCTTGAAGAAGATAAACCAGAATCGAAAGGAGAGAATGAACTTGACGATGAAGAGAGAACGGAAATGACGTCAGCAGAGAAACGCGTGAGTTCCACGTGACATTAAATGATCATCAATTGAGATGTATATTTTTTTTTTCGTTAATGCTGTTTTGTTGTTAATGTAAAATTATAAATCTTTTTTTTTAAACCAACATGACGTTTTAACAGACAAAGCCTCAGCCTGTGATGACTTGCCTATTAGTTTAAATTTAAAATGTTTCATTTTAAAAAAAAAAACGTATTTAAACGATAATCTTCTTTTTCTGTTTATTTTTCCGGCCAAAAATATTAGTCAATGTAGACAAGTTCTGAAGAGTGAGAAACTTAGTGTTAAAACATTTGAGTTTAAACTAAGGTGACATTGGACACTAAAGTGTGTAGATACTGCAACACAACCAAATAAAGAAAAGAATTTCTTTTTAAAAAGACACTTTTTTCTTTGTTGTGGCAAGTTTTTGATCTAACTTCAAGGAGCCAGTACAATCGCAGGTGTTAAGGCATCAAAGAAATGTTTAATTACAAAAAAAAATATTGTTAAATAAAAGCTTTATATATATATATATATATAAAATGAAGAATACATTGTTTACATGTATCTATAGGCGTTCCATATGAATATATAGCAATATCCAAAATACAAGTTCAAACATAAGATGTTATTAATTTTTACTGATACTTTCAATTCGTTCCCATTTATTTTCTGACGCCATAGTGGCTCATGATGTCTTTTAATTATCTTTTATCATTTTCCAGTCTAAAAGCCCAGCCTTTAGAGTTTAAAAATATTTCATCATTCTAGCCCACACGCATTACATCATTTTTCTTTTTTTTTTTTCTAAACAAAGATTTACCCAGAACACACTCTAAGACTCGTTTCATGTCAATGTAAATAAAATTAATCATACAGACTTCACCGTTTTATTTCTATAACATTCTTTTCTTCACTAGGACATGTACGAAGCTGTTAAATCTGGAGATATTGACTGGCTGGAAGACTGTCTAGATAAAAGAAACTCTGATATCAACATGACATGGGTCAGTGCGGTGATGGCTCTTATTCCTCTTGTAGACTGTAATAGTGTCTTATTTGTGTGTGTTAACTGTTTATATATAAATCTATATAAATCTATATATACATTATTATAGAGCTATTTTGTGTGTGTGCGTGATTCATTGTTCCATATTTAACTCATATCGCATGATATTATTAGTTCAAAGAGAACATGCTGATGACCGCCATTAGGAATGAACAAGAGGAAATTGCCGAG
The DNA here is from genome assembly GCF_947242115.1 of Biomphalaria glabrata. Taxonomy (NCBI): domain Eukaryota; kingdom Metazoa; phylum Mollusca; class Gastropoda; family Planorbidae; genus Biomphalaria; species Biomphalaria glabrata. The sequence goes on from NC_074714.1 coordinate 44,515,162, forward strand.
TTCTTGTTGGACAATGGGGTAGATCACAGTTACACTGCATCTGTCGTGGTAAGAAAAACCTTGTCAACCATTTCTGCTTCCTATCATCACGGGAAATACTGTATTCCTCAAATATCTTCGGCCTCAAAAACAAGCCTTATTATTATTAATACAAGTTTTTAAAAGTATATATATTTTTTTTTACTATATTTTCTTAACCTTCACTAGAAAAGAAGTAGACCATTGCCAATAGAACCAGAATTAACTGATGTCATGAATGTTACCGGTGACTTTATTTTACTTTCAGAATTTGAAAGACACGCCTAAAGGAAAAATTTTGGAACGTTATGACGTAACATGTCGCCAGCTTGCTTACGATCACGGCATGCTAGGAATCGTTGAGATTATAGACATTCTTCAAGGAAACTTGTTCCCTTTCATTCGCCCAAATCCTAGAATTCCTCGCCTAAGGCGCCCAAAGCCACCCACGCCCTCATGCTCAGAGGGCAGCGGGAGCAGCAGCGAGGATGCCGACGTCAGCAGCGTTGCCGCGGAAGGGGCTGACGAGGATGAAGATGAAACCGAAATAAGGAAGCATAGGAAAAGGCGGCGAAGGAGAAAGAAGAGCGGAGTCAAAGGTGAAGATGTCAATGTCGTTATCGACTCTAATGAAGACGAAGCTGCAGCAAACGTAAGCGAGTATAATGTTGAACATTCAACTTCAAACGAGTCAGCAGAAAAGTGCAAAGAAAAACCTTCAAATATTTTCAAAGAGACATTGGGCTTTAAGCAGCCATCATCAAGTGTATCCAGCAAAGAAACTGGATATTTAATTTCTCCAAAAGGAAGTTCAGCTGTTGCGAACAAAGAGACTTACTCTGTCACCTTCAAGGAAGAACAGCCCGAAATAAAGGTTCGTTTAGTCAAACCAATGACCGGGTCCCCCAGCACAAAATCTTCCATGGGCGTCTCCCGAGCTCGAAACAACGTCCGGCGTGTGTCCGCCTTTGGAGGAAATTCAAGCATCGAGGAGCATCCAATGAAATGGAGAAAGATCTCCACAGTTGGCAGCTACTCACGGGAAAGCAAAAACTGGCATATCGAGCACATCCCCGGCCAAGAACACGTTGAAATCATCGACCTTCGTCCGACTTCCGCTCTGTCCTCCACCTCATTCTTGCCTTCTTCCACTCCACTTTACTTGTCCATGTCATCGCACAGAAATTCATTCGCTTCAGTGACAAGTGATCAGACCATCAGACGAACGTCAGAGGAAGTCTTCCCACTGAAAGTGAAACCGGAGAAGCCGTTGCCTAGCTACATGAAGTCAACTGCCAGTTCACTTACAAAAAAGAGGCTGAATCCGAGTTTTGTAAATTCATATGGCGCTCTAGACTTTCGTTGACATTGTGTTTATCATGTTACAGGTTGTTTTTTTTTTAATTTTGATTTCAAAAGATTATTAAAATATGCAAATGATTAGTTGCTGTTTTTGTTTCCAATTCAAAGTCGCTGCTGCAAGAGATTTTTAGAATGTCTCTCCTCTACTTTATCTACAACAACAATCTTGCCTTGTCCTCTCCTTTAAAATGCTTGATTGGCAGTTATCATTGAAACTAAAGTAAAATTTGCTAAATTGATCTCTTTTAAAAAAGCTCGTCCTGCAGGTTTAGGGCTAGGGGCCGAGTAGCCTGGTAATTTGTGGCCATTTTGAAGGCCTTCAAACTTGAATCTTTTAATATTTGACCTTATGAGCCTCCAGGCATTGGATTGACCAAGTTGATATCTCAGCTAGGGGAAGATGTAAGTGGTCGGCTGATGTGCTGGCCTTATATCACCCTCATTATACACATTCACTTGTCAAGTTCAAGTCTGTACCATAAAACTTGTTGTTGTTTTATATCCACTTGTACGTTTTCTACTAAAGGACAGGCATATTCATAGCTACAACTACTGGTGGAAGGCTGGGGAAAAGGTGGATGAGGGAGGGAAAGGAGGAACATGTGTATGCTTTGGGGGGGGGGTGTTAACTAATTATATTGTTAACGTAAATATTTATTTGCCTGATCGCTCCCTGAGTCTTTTTTTTCTTCAACCCTAACCCTCAATTAAAAAGAAAAATGACACTACTTCTTTGTTTTCATTTTTATGTTGGAGAGTTTTGACCAGTAGACCTCAATTTGAAACAAACTGCGCATTGGTTTCCAGATCTGGCAGCTCTCCATATAGTTTTTCTTCTATAGGAGGGTTTTGGGACCAGTGTCTTCTTCTTCGACAGAATAGGAAGCTTTGAAAGACGTGGTCGGCATTCTCTGCTGATGATCCACAAGGGCAAATCTCACTAGACCCTAGTTTTAGCTACCGGCACACGTCTCTTTCTGTTGTGTCTGGTACTGAGACGAAATATTTAGATGCTGGTCATGTCGGGAAAGTTGGCAAAAAGATTTCTTGATATTTGGGTGAGAGCTACTCTTTTTTTTTTTTTATTTCTTCAGTGTAGAGAGGAATTTCTTCTTCTCCCATCTTTACCCAATAGGTCAGCTTTTTCATTGCGTTCTATTTCAAAGTAGCCTGAGATTCATCAATGGGGCATACGTCCAGGGTAGACATAACCAAATCATTCAATAAATAAATAGCAAAATTATCATACTTAGATTTTTTAAAACACTCTCATCTTTGCATCAAATCCTACATATTAAACATTATGTATCTTTTTTTTTTTTTTTTGTAGGTCATACTCATTCTAGTTTATGTATGTATCTACTGATTCAGATTTTGTCCTAGAAATATGCAAAAGGTTCAAGACATCATCAGCTTAGTGAGGAGCTGGACCAGTTGGCTCAACCTTTTCCTGCTGTTGGCTCAAATGAAATATTCCAGTGTTTCCCATAATGCTTGTCTTCGAGTCCAAAGGTTAAAGAGGAGTGCAATATTTCATGTGGCTACACAGCCCCAGCTGCAACCTACATATTTTGCCACATCCAGGGTAGACATAACCATTGCCCATAAGTGATCAATATTCTCTTTTTGTCATCTGCTGTGTTTATAACAGAATCCAAGATGCTTGACTTCCTAATTCCTAATGAGCTTAAAAATAAAACCAAAACAAGTTTACCATTTAGAAAAAATTTTTTTTTGAGAAAACCCAGGATTGTGTTAAGAATTAAATGTTTATTACATGAACATAAACATGCCATTTGATGAATGTCTGTACACTGTCAAGGCACATCTGTACACAATAAATATAGCAACATCATTACCATTCTAGGTAGATCTAGTTAAAATACTGGTATGTACAAAAAGGCAGTAGAAGAAAATGGTAACAGGACAAATCTGTTAGACTAATAAGAGCATTTAAAAGAATTGATTTAATATACAAAAAAAAAAAAAAAAAAAAAACAGGAGATCCAGCAAATAAAACATTGCCAAACATTTAGCCAAATCACTTTTAAAGTGACATTTTTAAATTGGAATCACCTTACAGAGTACTGACTATAAAGTTCAATCAATTATCTAGTAATTTTTGCAAAACAGTAAATGAAATGTGTTGATAAAAGGCTCAGCTCCAAGAATTGTTTCTATGAACACTGCTATATTCCTCTCAGGGATGGACTGTTTCAAGAAAACATGCAAAGAGACTTGAAGAATCTTGAGATGCTTATGTTAACAAAAATTTTTTGATGCTGCTCATAAATTCTGTTCACAAATCTTAGTGCTTTTAGCATGAAAGATATGCTATGCAAAAAGCAATAAATGAAAAAACAACTATTACTAAGTCTTATAGGAAAAAGGAAGCAGGGAAGGCCCAGGAATACATGGCACAGTGATTTGGAAGCAGATGCCAAGCAGTTGGGCAAGACATGGGGACAGTTGGAGTGACTCGCCCAGAGCCGAGATGCCTGGAGGAAGCTGGTTGGTGGCCTATGCCCCAGAAGGGACCACAGGCAGAGATGAGAAGTTTTATAACCACGCCATCCTCAAGATGGCCTGCCCTTGCAGTTCCTTCTGTGCATGAATAGGGCTCAGCAACATAATGCAGTGCTTGACATGCAGCTTTTTGAAGTGTGAAAAGATTGATGAACTATTTTTTAGCCCTATTTTTATATATTATTTAGTTTCATTAAATTTTGTATTTTATTTCACTTTGAGGTCATTGTATTCTCATTAGAAGATGATTCTATAGGAGAAAATGATAATAGATTCTTTCCTAACCATTTAACGTGAAGAAAAAAACTATTATTAGATATCACTAGGATAAAAAGTAACACCAGTGTTATGACTATTGAAAATAAGTTCTACAAAAGAAGGCTTAACTAAAAACACAAGTATTTAAACATTAAAATTAATTTTTTAATGTGTGACCCAATATGAAGCTTCATTTTAAAAAGTAATCTCATGTCTTGGTTGGGCATAAAATATATAATGTAAAAATTACCCAAACTACATACATAAAATTGCATTTCATCTACACTTCATTATGTACAGTGAGGGTCAAATAGTCGTCTCTATTTCTTTCTCATCTGTTCCATTTTTTGTTCACATTGTTTTAAATCCTTTCCAAATACATTACTAAAACTGTTAGGCTCATTCACTTGTAATGCGTTCATTTCCATACAGTAAGTAAATTACTGCTAGACATATTCTTCAGTAAGAATCTAAGTGCCATGCAAAAATAGCATGACTTGCATTCAGGAGCTACTCTACTACAGTAGATGTCTTGAATACTCTGATGATGAAAGAGAGCTCACGTGAACATCAGCCTAGGACAGGAATGTTAGAAAGTTTTCCTCAACCTTGCATTCTCTTCCTTCAGCCTGTCTATCTCATCTAGTAGGATTGGGTTGATCAAACATTCTGCAAAGCCAGCTTGCATTTGTCTCTGAAATAAAATGTTAAGTCACAATAGATATAAACTTTGAAGTACAGTCAAGTACAAGAGGAATATTTAAACAAATCTCAATCCAAGTATTTTTCCTTTCCTAAAACAGAATCTATTTATTTTCAACTACCATTGTTGACTGGGTAAATATTCTTATGAAATCATTTATGTTACTAAAAAGTGCCAGATTTTAATAAGTGGAAGTCCCTACTCTCTTCAAGCAGCAAGCACTTAATACTAAATTAATACAAACTAAAACCATGGCATCGAGGAAAGAAATAGAATACTTGTAAATATAATCTCATTCCCCTCCTATTTAATATGCATATTTGGCTAAAAACTATACATTTTTTAAATTTGAAAACCCCAATAAGGATAAAGCTCTAGGTGGCCACAAAGACTTGTACTGTTGTAAATTGTGATGTGTTGATAAGTATTCAGGAGAGAATAACCAAATAGTCTGTTCAGCCAAAAAAAATCCCAAACTTAAATTTCCCAGAAACAAATTTTATTTCTTGGCATAGTCCAGATGCTTAAATTATGTTAATTTAACAATAACTGTATGATATATAAAATCTGTACTGTCAAAATGTTAAGTAGATCCAGGGGATGTGCATGACAAAGGATCTTACACCACTAATCTTAATGTCAATTACCTGAAGTTGAAAAGCCTGTTTAATGACCTCCACCTGCACTGACCAAAACTCTTTGTGGATGTAATCCTTCAAGTCATCCATCTCTTCCCTGATTAGATTTCTGATGAACTCTGCATGGTACATTTCAGGACTATCTGCTTGAGTTGATCCGACTGACCTTGGCTACAAAGTTAAGGACAATTTTCGGAGTTATTATACAATTTCTTTAATTTGTGTATTTTTAGTATTTTTAAATAAAGTGGGGAATATCAAAAATATAATATTTGTTTGACCTAAGAAAGGCAAGAATGCTATTCTTCTGTTGTCAAGAAATTAAAGAATAATATACATAAAACAAAATGCATTAAATATACATGTTTAAGCTACATAGTTGAACTTAAAAAAAATCATTGTGTGTTACATGAAGCACTTTTCCTCATTAATTAATGAACAAGGTCTGCGTTTCTTATCCTTTGCATTTTGCTTAATATAAATGGAATATCAGATCTATAAAACGCACAATCTCAAGTTTTGTGATTTTTGACAGAAAGATATTTTAGTCAGCAACCCTTCTTTTGAATGCATAGTTACATAGACATTTGGGGATTTTATAATTATGAGTAAAAATATGATTGTTAGAGCGGGATTTGAAAAAAAAAGCTTTTTTTTTTTATTAAAATACCAGTAATAACAGTACATAAACAATATCTACCAAATAAAAGCTAGTCAATGATAATATTTAACAAACAAAAGTATTTAAAGGTAATATTTAAAATAACAAAACTACTGGTTAATATTTCATTTAAATAGAATGATATTCTAGAATAAATATAAATGGAAAATATAGCTTTGAAAATGTTTCATAATACTTAAACATTTAATTTAGAATTTAATTATGCTTTCATATCAAAAATACAATAAGCTAAGGGTAATGGTCACAAAAAGGAAAAGCTATCCACCTGGTCTGTTTCTCTAGTCTGTCCCAACATGGCACGAATCTCAGATTTGAGATGTTTGTGATGTTCTTGGAACTGCTCACTCAGTAAATCTTGAACTAAATGGCGAAGCGATGATGTGGACTGTGGCGTAAGTGATGAGGACCCACTTGGCGCTGCCACATCTGCAGTAGAATAGAGTGTGTGTGTGTGTCATATCATAGTTGATGACATGAAAAGGAAAAAAAAAATCAACAACAATTGTATTATTAGAATAAGCTTAATTTTTTAAAAGACCTTTTTTTAATAAACGAAAAAAAAGATACACATTTCTTCACAGCTGAGGCAGATCTGCTGGGAATGGGGTCAGTGGGGAGGGGGGGGGGTCCATGGTTTTCTACCACTTTGAGTGTTCAGTAACTAAAATCTATCAGAACTTTTTGAGTGTTCCATAACTTTTATGTATCAAAACTTTTCTGTTGAATGGAGTAGTCAGACTTAATTCAAGGCAGATGGTGAAGAATTTATAAAAATGTTATTGAATGTATTTAACTCATTCAACTAGTAATCTACCACTTAAATATTGATGGTGAATTGCACAACAGAATTAGTTGCTTAAAGAATGTCTGGACAGAGTACTTAGTAGTTCAACCAGGGTTACATCCCTGGAGGTTCAAGAGTCTCGGCTCAACTCATTTGACAGTAAAAGAATGTCAAAAATGTCCAATAAATTAAATACCTGATTTATTGCATGATACACCAGGTATTTTTCTTTCCTCAGAGCTGAAAACAATAGGACAATCAAATTAACTTTAATTTTGAAATCACATATAATGGTCAAATGTAAAATTAATAGAAATAATTATTCAATGACAATGTTATTATTGTTTTAATCAAAACTGAAAACAAAAAAAAAAACAGATAGATTTCTGTAAATACTAGAAATTAGATGCATTGCTGCATGGCTAGCACACACTACTAGATTATGCAAGAGAATAATTATGTCTTTAGAATTGGGTAAAGTTATAGAGTCACAATACTAACTAAAAATTCTACAATCACAAGATCAGCATCAAAATGCTAATGTGATGAACCTTCTATATGATCTAGTCAGGTCAAGATTTAAAAAAAAAATGGAACAAATAAATCCTGTCTTCCAGGCTTAGAAGCTTACAATATTAAAATTATTTTTTTTTATTAGTCTTTTTTTATACCTGAATCTAATATCTCTAGGACTGACGGATGCAGTGCTGCCATTAGCCGGAGTACTGGGCAGATCGTCCAGCCTGATTCGATTCTCTGTTGGTGTCCTGTTGGGCCTGTGAGGCGTAAATTTGTCCCTGGGTGGTGATCGCATCTTCTGGTAAGAGTCATAATTCTGAAGGGGTGATGATGTATGGGCATTTTGAAAGGAGGTGATCAGAGGAGCAGAAGTGTCAATGTGTACGCTGCTTGTGGTGTCAGTTTTGTTGGAAATACCATTTGTGTTCTGATCCTCACTTGATAAATCTTAGGGATAAAAAATAATAATAAGTAAATAAATAAGAACTAAAAGCTAATCAAAGAAATTGTATTACTTTCTTGTCTGAAATGGGTATGCAAAAAAAAGAAATAAAATATATATATATACAATAAAAGTGGATGTGTGGCTCAGGGCATAATCCACATCCCCATCTATCAAGGGGGCTCAAGTTTATATCCCAACATGAGCTGAGCTGCATTTGCGAAGTGCATTAAGACAGCTCACAAACCTCCCAGATAGCCTTTCCCTCATGTCTACAAAAAGAGATTGGATCAGATTGCACTAAGCAAGTTATTGCTTGAAAGATGCAATATACAAAAGCAATGTTGTTTAAATGTAATATAATTTTAATATTTTGTAACAAAATTTTTAAAAAATTAAAAAAATAGCAAACTATTTTAATTCAAACTAATTTGTGTTTGAAAAATAATTAAAATTTTGGTCAACATCAAAGGGGATGTGGTGGGTGAGTTTAAATCCTGGCGAATACTGGGATTTTTGAGATCCTGAGTCCAGTCCAACCATCTCTGATGGCTACCTGATATACATTAGGGAACTAAAGGCAGTTGGTCATTGTGCTGGTCACATGACACCCTCAATAACCATCGGCCATAGAAACAAATGAGCTTTACATCATTTGTTGCCATAGATTGCAAGGTCTGAAAGGGGTACCTTTACCTTACAACCACTAAAATACCAAAAAGGAACAAAAAAACATTAAGCCCAGAGGATAGGATGTTTTTTCTTCAAAAATTAATCTTGAAAAAATCTTGATATAATTCCTACAAATGTTGATAATTGAAAATTACTTGAAGACAGGACATCGGATACAGGAATGTGAGTGCTGTCTGTGAAACCATTCACTGAACTGTGCATGTTGTTAGTCACTACTTGTGACCTGTCGCCTGCTGTTGGTTTGACTGTAGGGCTCAGTAACTAGAATAAAAAAAAAAACAATAGAAACTTTTAATAATTCTCAAGTTTTGTTTATTCTGTTATTAAACGTTTTTAAATTGTTCATATTTTAAGACAACATAAGAACAAATGTAACATAGTCAAAGCAAAGAAAATTGAAAAACCCCCCAAAAAATTAATTTTCTATGTTCTTTCAGAGATAAAGATATTGTCACTGCCTTTTAACAGAATCAAACATTTTAGTTTCCAAGCAATAACCAATAGATGCTAGAACAGTGATGCCCAAACTACGGCCCGCAGGCCACACCCGGCCCGCGACGTGGCTTTATGCGGCCTGCCTAAACATCGGCACAAATTGAAGAAATTTTTAAAAAAGGTTGAAAAATATATTTGTTATTACGTTAGGACTCTAACTTTGTCTTGGATAGATTTGATTCTAATGTAGTATATTCTAATTTTTATATTATTATTTATTGAAATGAACACGACGTTTGTTTTTTCGATGACAAGTGTTGACAGTTATTTGAGATTCTTGAATAATTCCGCTATTCCTATTCCCACTGAAGATTGTTCCGACAGATCTGCAAATGGAGCTGATTTCCTTACAAAGCCAGACATCCTTGCTTGAGAAATTTAGAGCGATGCAGAGTAGACAAACGTTTCACTAATAAAACAGATGAAACTGATCTTACATAATTGACATACGTGTGTACGTAGCCCAAATAGTGCTACGGGTTTCTAATAAAACTATTTAAAATGGTTTATTCTCTATTTCATTTTTTTTGTATCTATTCGATGATGTGGCCCGCGACACGAGTGTCAGAAATTAAACTGGCCCGCCGGCCGAAAATGGTTGGGCACCACTGTGCTAGAAGAAGTTTGGTATGTTAAAAGAAAAAAATCATAATCATTTTGTATACATAGTTTTTAATTAGTTTTGCTAGCATGAATGGATTTGAACCATGTTTACCTGGTTGAGAAATGAGTTGTTGCCTAAAAAAGAACTAGTCCCATGTATACTAGTTACACTCTGAGAGTTATCATTCCTAAGGGGTGAAAAGATTCCTAAACCTGAAAAGCAAAAATTGTTTTTAGTTTTGAATGCTGAGTGCTTTGTTGTTA